>NC_000083.6:7519634-7819634 GCF_000001635.26 Mus musculus | reverse complement strand
CCTTACGTACACTCCGAGACCTACTAAGTGTTCCAAAAACGTTTGTGGGATGAATAAATGTGGTTGATGCAAGTTATCTGTTTAACCAATGAGCATCACACACACACACACACACCTCTTTTTGTTCAATATATTATTTGTATTCCTCTTTTATTGATAGATTATTTGTCTATTCCCATTAACAATCACTAAGTGATTAAAAAAATTTGAAACTATTCAATTGATATTTGGACTGTCACTGGGTCTTTTTTGGTGTGGTCACATCTGTTTCACTTGCCCTTTTTTTTTTTTTTTTTTGGTAAACCTACCTTCCCACAGTTCTGGTTGACTCTTGTGTGTGTGTCCCAGGATGGCCTTAAACTCACTCTCTTGCCAAAGATGGTTTTGAGTTTCTGATCCTTCTGATCCACGTGCTGGGATTGCAAGCATGTACCACCATTTTTGGGTTATGTGGTGTTGGGCACTGAACTCAGGGGCTTGTGAACCCTTGGCCAGCATTCACCAACTGAGCCCTGTCCCAGACCCTGCCTGGCACATTTTCTAAGGGAATTTTCCAGGGAGTTTTCAGGGCTATATATGAGTGGTGACTGAGGACACAGGATTGTCCAAGTGTTTAACATAGTTAGACAATGACTTTCACATTTTGGGGAAAAAAATTAATTTTTAGAGAGACTGGTGTGTGTGTGTGTGTTGCCTGGTATGTCAAACAGTTTATAGTGGGCTGAATCTGAATTGAACCAGTGAACAATGGCAGTTCTTTTGGGAATCATTTCTTGTTTGAAAACTGAATTTGAAGAATGTGCAAAAGATTCCCTAAAAACCTAGGAGGTAATGATTTCCCATGAGTCTGTGGTGTTATCACCGGCAGGCATGGCATGCCGTTCCCTCCACAGCTCTCAAACTTTGCTCTTTCCAGTGGCATATGGTCTTACATTTCTTACAAGGAAAACATCCAACAAATCCCTCTGATTTATCTTTCTAATCCATTCCGGAAAGCCAGTGGGTGGAGGAGATCTTATTTCCCCTGAAACAGTAGCTTTTGTTTCTGTTAATTTCTAAACAGAAAGCCCAAGAACTTTAAAAACGTTATGTCCTAATGATCACACTTTGCGGGAGGTGCTGCTTACGTTCACTTTCATTTCCGGTTTTGTTGTTCTGGGGACAGATGTACTTGCTCAAGTCAATGGCATGCCTACAAAGGACTGACATCGTCAAAGTGGCATTTCCAGAATGGACCCCTAATGTCACCCGGAGCTAAAGTGAGCACAGTTCCTGCTTAAAGTCAAAAGTGACATCATAAATCCACGAGCAACAGTGTGGCTAGCCCCAAATCCTTTATGATATCAGTGGATAAACAGATGAGGGAATTGTTTATCTCTTCCTTGTAAACTTGGGAGCAGAGAGACCTAGACTGGGGTTTAGTGAGGCCAACAGGGCCCCAGATCATCCCATGTTTCCACTCTGCCATTACTGCCCATGTCATCTCACCTCCCATTGCTAGACCGTTGCTGCCTATCTAGGGATTATGTATGACATCACAGGAGGCAAGAAAAGAGGAAACTAAAAGAGGTCAGGAGCACACGATGGCTGACAGCACCTTTCCTCACCTGTGTCATGGAACAGGCTACCTTGTAAATGTATCCTAGCTACAAGGGAAGCTGAGAGTCAGGGCGTTCCTGTTTGGAATTCTAGCTTTATGGCAAGGGAAAACAAGGGCCAGAGAAGTGAGCAATGACCTTGGAGTGGCTCATAGGCAGTGTTTATTATGACCGTTTCAGATTCTATCAACCTACTAAACTGTTACAAATTACTTATGAAATTCTTACAAATTACTTACAAAACACTAGGACTGATAAAAATCCAACAGAAAGCATCTCAGAGACAAGACTGTTTGTTTGTTTAATGAGTATTCTTGGGCACAAAAATCTCCTGATTTTAGGTGTTTGATTTTAAATTTGTCATTTGCTGCTCTCTCTCTTTTTAAAAAAGAATTCCTTAATGATTTCTTTATTGTTGTTGTTATTTTTATTTTAAATTTTGAAATCCCAAGCTTGCCTCGGACTATGCAGTTCAGGATGACCTGAACTATTTGAAACAAAAGATTTATTTTGAGTGTATCTGCATGTGGGTATGTGAATGAGTGTGTGTGTGTGTGTGTGTGTGTGTGTGTGTGTGTGTGTATGTGTGTGTGTATGTGCATGCACATGCAAGAGGCCAGAAGGCATTGGCTCTCTTGGAACTGGGATTACATATGCTTCTCTGGTTCATTACATAGATGCTGGGATCTGCATTTGGGTCCTCGTGACTGTGTAGTAAGCATTCATAAGTACTCAGCCACCTCTCCCGCCCAGATGTTTCTTTTTATTGCTCCATTTTATGTTTCTCTGTGTTATAACTCTTTCTCTAGCTACAGGGGAGGAAGAGATAGAGTGAGGAGAGAGGAGGGAATCCTGGGAAGAGAGCTGCAGTGGCCTGTGTGCATTTTTGCCTCTCAGCTTCCCTTGAATACTAATCAATGATATTCTGTACCAACAATGTCTGAAAGAAGCTGCTAACCCCATGTAGTGGGAGCATGCTTGATGTGAAGACACTGTGAGCCAGCATCTTCATTATGCAGATGGTCTTGCATGTAGATTGGGGCTCTTGCTCTGGGCTATTCCCAATAGTATATGTGGTGGCCTTCTGTGACCAGCTTGAGTGTAGCACCCAGACAGACCCTAGTGACACAGTGTTTGACTGCAGTTTCTATAATCAAGTGTGAACCTACTGAGGCAGCCCACTCTGTGCAGACCAGTGATGCTCACACAAAAAGGGAAGCAGAGCAGGCTGTGACAAACACTATGTAAAGGTTAGCAAGTAAGAGTTGGATAGCATCAGTCACCAGTTGGCTTCTTGGGGATGATGAATTAAAAATGTGACTCACAATTGTATTCAGAGTCAGCTCAGCGCTGTCATGAGCACTTTCACATGCATGCAGAGGGACGAGGCCTTCTGTCTTCTATTCTGAATAAGTGGTACTTTGTTATTATCAAAAAGCTGGCTTGGGGGACCACCACAGGTAACTCACATTTGGCAGGAGTGTCCGACTGGTTGCTGGGTGCATCTGTGAATGCTGATGGCAGCCAGACCCGCTGCAGCCACCTGCCAGGAGCAGCCCCAGTCATTCTGGGTCTCTCTAGCTCACACTCAGTCATGTGTGGTGCTTCCTCTGCACAAATGCAGCAGAGCGCATTGAGCCAGAAGCAGAATCCATTGCGTTAGCACGGTGTGGGGAATGATTGGTTTCCAGGGACTCTGAACTGTTGTGTTGGCAGTCCTTGTCCTTGTGGGGGACACAGGACACATCTGATTGCCTTGATACTTCTCTGTGCAAAAGTATGATGTGCCTTCCCTGTGGTGGGGTCAGGGGCTTTCTGTGCAAAGGTCTTCCAACTCCCTGTGGTATTTTATTTCATCTATCTATCTATCTATCTATCTATCTATCTATCTATCTATCTATCTTGAGTTTTTGAGACAGGGTCCCACTACGTAGGCTAGCTGTCCTGAAACTCACTATAAAGACCAGGCTGGCCTTGAACACACAGAGATCCACCTGTCTCTGTCTTCCAAGTGTTGCGATTAACGACCATGCCACCATGCCAAGCTCCCTGTGGTGTTTTATAAGGGCAGACTCCAAAGACCCAGAGTCAGACCTCCAAGCAACCAATAACTATGGAAAATGCTTTTTATAGAGCCTTGAGGTCAAGAAACTCCAGAAGAGAAATCAGGCTGTTGTTTTAAGGTACAGGTGCCTGCCTCTTAGGAAAGATTCAGCCAACCATCTGTGGATCTTACTGGTACCTTTCTATATAGACCAGGCTGGCCTCAAACATACAGAGATCCACCTGCCTCTGCCTCCCACCTTTAGTCAACCTGTCTCTCCGAAGTCAACCATCTGTGGGTCTTGCAGGTACCAGTTCTGTATTATAGAACCTTCAGTCAACGTCAACCTTCACCTTCAGTCTTACCGCTTTGAGGAGGCAAGAAAGGTCATAGTTATTTGACAAATATAATTCCTTTTAAAGACTGATTTAAGCTTTATCCAGTTAACTCAGAACTTTGCCCATGTGTAGCTGGCCTTCTGGATGTTTCTGTATATTCTGATGCTATCTAATACTCGTGGGAGTTAGCTCAATGCTTCCACTTGCCTCTCAAATAAAGCTCAAACTTGATTGCCACTCGCAAGCTGCACTACAACTTAGGTGTGTCTTCCTCTCTTCTGATGAACCCGTTGGATTTTTCGTTAGATGCTTGTGGTTGAGATGGAGGAGACGACTTAGTTTGTAAAGTACTTGCTCATAAGCAAGTGCTGACTTCTAAAACCCAAGTAAATGCCAGTCGTCATGGTGCATGCTTGCGATCCCAGTGCAGGGGAGACAGAGCCAGGTGCATCCCTGGGCCTCAGTGGTCAGCCAGTCTAACCAGTGAACTGCAGCTCAGTGAAAGATTTTATTTCCCAGAAGGTGGGTGGTGTTCCAGAGAATACATGAGGTTGTCCTTTATTATACATACATCACACGTATGTACATGCACACATACACACGCACACATGCGTTCGTGCACAGAGAGAGAGGGGGGGAGAGGGAGAGGGAGAGGGAGAGGGAGAGGGAGAGGGAGAGGGAGAGGGAGAGGGAGAGGGAGAGGGGGAGGGAGAGGGAGAGGGAGAGGGAGAGGGAGAGGGAGAGGGAGAGGGAGAGGGAGAGGGAGAGGGAGAGGGAGAGGGAGAGAATCTAGTGGTTGTACTGAAATGAATGCTTTCTTCACTAGAGAATCTTGGAAGCATTTAGATGCTTTCAAAAGATGGTAGAACTTGATTTTCAAAGATGAAGCAGGGAGACTTCTGTCAACATCCAGACTCCAAGCTGTTGGAGGGTAATTCTAGTGTCTTTGGGGTTTAAGTGGCTCACCTATTTCAAACGCTTTGAACATTCCCCTGGGGGGCCTTCTTTGTAACTAAGTCTGGTCTCACCTGCTCTGTGGACCCGCCTGCCTCTCTATGTGGTGCTCACTGGGCACGGCAGCCTCTGTTTGCTGACCTTGGCCTTCCTTGCTTGCTTAGGGTGGGTTTATCACTGGCAGTTTTTGTGACCAAATGCACTGGCTGCTGGGTTAGTTTCAAAGGTTGCCTCTGATTTTCACAGCAGGTCTTTATTAACAATACCCTAACCTACCAGTGCCTGAATACTAGTAACAGAATCTCACCTTGGACTTCTTTAAAGTTCAGAATTCATTGATTTTGGAGCCAGAGCATGGGAAGTCCAGGAATTGGCTTTAGGGACCCTGATAACCCAGAACTCTTTATTAGTCTGTTTAGTTGCTATAACTAACTATCCAAGGCTAGATGTCCATAAAGAAAAGGTGTTTACTCAGATCACTGATTCCTTCAGTGTATAACAGGAAGTAAGATTAGGCTTCCTTAAAGCCCAGAACTCCCTCCCTAGCTTCTTGGTGGCATCCCCAGTTAGAATAAGCCTAGAGAAGGCTCCTAGGCGTATTGGTGGTCATAGGATCATAGAGTTGCAGGTGTGTTACAGGATTGAGTGATTACTGGACAGACAGAAGAAAGACGACCATTATATAGCTCCCCCCTGAGACCACTGCTTTATAGAGACCTCAGGGCCTTTAACTGTGTAAGGCACTGACAGTCTCTGGACTCAGTTACTCTTACTTTAGGGCAGCGCTTCTCAACCTTCCTAATGGGGCACCCTTTAATATAGTTCCTCATTTTGTGGTACCCCCCAAAATTATTTCATTGCTACTTCATAACTAATTTTGATATTTTTCCAGTTACCTTGGAGTTTATTTAAACTAAAGAAAAGGTCATGTTTCCATGCAATACATTCTTTGTTCTTTAAATAACAATTGTGACAAACAGCAGAAAGAATTAGAGAATGCTGCACTTGTGATACATACAAAACATCAACATCTTGGGTTGTACATAATTAAAGAAACATCTCATTTTTTGAATTGCTGTAATAGCCAATGTATAGAGGCAGGCCTTTATGTGGGCGTAGGAATGCAATTTAGAAAAGAAAGAAAAAAATCACATGGGAACTAGTCAATTTCTTTAAAACCACTGAGCAAGAAAAGAAACATTAAACTTCCATACTGATTTTATGCAGCTTCTATACAGTACCTTGACTTGAATCCAAGAGCAAAGCTAAGAGTCTCCTCCTCTATTCTAAACAACTGCATGGTAGACTTAGATGATGTTCCCCTCTGGATTTTACCTGGGAGTGGCCTTTTTAATATTTATTTAAAAGAGGACAGGTTTGACACTTTTATACTGATGTCACCAATGTTAATATTTCTTGGGATCTCAGGAAGATTCATATTCTTTACAGCTGATACAGCACGGGCTGGAGCTCCAGCTAAGCCAGCCTCAGATTTCTCCAGTTTATTTTGTGCATCAATTGGTGTGGCAATCTCATTCATGTTGGTCTCCAGTACCATTGCCCCCATCACCATCTCTGCAAGAATATTATGAACCTTGTCTACAGGGAATACTAAATCCAGTTCACAGATGTTTTCAAACCATTTGTCTAATGTTTCTGCAAATACTTCACTTAGATTTAAAAAGCCAAGTTCACTTTCTGAGGAATCCACACAGAAGACAAAATACAGTGTTGCATAATGTTTGTAAAGGAGTTTGCTGTCAGAACCTCCAATTAATAATCCTCCTTCTAGGAAATTACAAACATTCTCATCTCGCTTAGATACCAAATGGCAAGTCTCCCTGATGAGTTGCTGTTGTAGCTTCACTACAGGGCAGGTAGAACCTGAAGAGCCGCGGCTTCCCGTGGTTGTTGAAGATGAGGATGGCCTTGATCACGGCTGGGCGGGGCCGGGCTGACTGGGTGGACGCTGGGGCCAGGGCAGGGGTGGGCGGGGGAGCTTGTTGCTGCTGCTTCCCCACCCATCCCCTCCCGCACGAGCCTGCGCTGAGGGGCGGGGCCTGAAGGCGGGCAATTTTGATATTTTATGAATCATAATAAAAATATCTGATACGCAGAATATCTGATATGGGACTCCTGTGAGAAGGTTGTTTGACTCCGCCCATCCACCCAAAGGGATTTTGGCCCACAAAAAAGTTGAGTGAGAACTGCTGCTTTTAGGGTGTCCAGCAGGCTCTGAACCAGTTTGACGGAGATGCTATTGCTGAGAGAACTCTGCCCCGATCTGGGCATTTGACTCTATAGAGGCCAAGTGGAGTAAGAAGCTGGGGAGGAGAGAAGTTTAGATATTTGTTTCTTTGATTTTAAGCTAGAAGACAAAGATGGCTTCATGTCTGCCTGTCCTGTCTGGAATTGTCCCCGGGGACTTTAGTGATGAGATGAACGTACCTGAGCACTGTGCATGTTTGTCTTGCTGGCAT
The DNA here is from genome assembly GCF_000001635.26 of Mus musculus. Lineage (NCBI taxonomy): Eukaryota > Metazoa > Chordata > Mammalia > Rodentia > Muridae > Mus > Mus musculus. The sequence goes on along the minus strand of NC_000083.6, from coordinate 7,812,220 downwards.
TTTGAGGATGTCACACCATCTCCTTACTTACACCTGGTGAGCTCTTTTTGGCATCACACACTGAGCAAACTTGGAGATCGCGGTAGGCCAGGCTAAGGAGGGGACTTTCAGCCTAGAAGTCAGCTTGGTTGTGGAGTTGTGCTCATTTCACAGCCCTCTGGCTGAAACACCAGTTCCATTTCTAATCCTGGGAAGACACATGCTGCCCCTCAGTGGGTATCGCAGGGGTCCCCCAAACATAGGCGGAGGTCATCTTGATTCTTACTTGGAGGAGTAAGTACGGCCTGAGCATAGAGTTATGGTCACGCCCCATGCGAACAGGGACAGCCCAACAGCTAGGGCTGTTTGTAAGGGAACCACCTCTTTGTCCTCTTCAGTCCTCTCCTGTCCTCTGTCCTCTTCACTGAGTGGCTCTGGCTTCTGTTCTATGCATCCTCCTCCGTGCAGTGCAGAGGGCGCGATGCTACTTGACTTTTTCTGTTAGGCAGGGCTGCTGGCTTTGAAGCTCCTGGCCCTTCCTCTAGGTGGGAGAGTTTGCATTTCGCTTCACCCTCGCTTCTACATGGCACCTCCTTAGGATAGACCAGACCTGCTGTCCTAGTCCTCCCTGGGATTTGTCATCCTAAGGAACTCTTCTGGGTTTGTCTAATGCTCCCGAGCTTGAGAAAGGGGGCAGAGAAACAGGAAACACATTAGTGACAGAACACGAACGCCCTGTTCTCTGATTCAGTGTTGTCAACAGTAAACTTTATGTTTTCGTTTCTGACTCCACCTGGTGTTGAATTTAGATGTTTAAAATAAATACACAGAGAAGTCACTATATATACCCGTCAGACAAAATAAAGTCTACCCCTGGTTTGCTATTTGTTGGTGTGGTAGAAACACGCAGTTCTTTTCTGTCTCTCGCACACAGGTGCTGATGCTACCAAGACTTGCAGATGGCTCTGTGAATACATGATTGTCAGAGCACAGAACATGACCATGACTTTGGAGAGCCAATAAGTTTTACTCAAATCTGCTTTTCAGATATAGTTTTCTTTTTAGTCCAATTAAACTAACTTTCAGTTACATAAGTTTCTTCAGTAAGTACTTTGGGAGCATATCAAAGAACGAGATAGTATTTCCTTTTAAATCGTTAGTGTGTGGTTAATTGCTTCAGAAAATATCTGGTTCTTTCTGGTCAATATTTTCTTAGTGGTTTTCTCTAGAGCTGTGGGTTTTAATCTCGGGATCTAAGATGATCCTGTCAGCAGTAGCTGTCTGGTGTAGGCACCGAGATGGAGAAAGGTTGGATGATAGCTTCCCTTTCTTTCTAGACGGTAAACTGCCTGTCAGTCAAACGATAACACTCACCCATTCATCTAATAGAACTTGAGTGCCAGCTTAAGCCAGCACTTTCTGTGCTGTAACGATTTTGGCTGAAATCATTCGGCTGCAGAATTACAGGGGAACAACTCAAAGCCAGTGAAAGCCAGTGAGCCAAACGGGAGGCAGTTCCTGCTTTGTTCTTTCTTGGGTTTGTGTTCCCGGGAAACCTTTCCCTGGCCCTTCCCTCTACACTTTTCCCTCCCACCCCTCCTGATGTTTCTCCTTCTCCACACATATCTTTCTCTCAGCCTGAAGAAGCAACTGTATTTAAAAAAGAAAGAAAGAAAGAAAGAGAGAGAGAGAGAGAGAGAGAGAGAGAGAGAGAGAAAGAGAAAGAGAGAGGAAGAAAGAAAGAAAGAAAGGAAGGGAGAAAGAAAGAAAGAGAGAGAGAGAAAAGAAAGAAAGAAAGGAAGGAAGGAAGGAAGAAAGAGAGAAAGAGAGAAAGAAAGAAAGAAAGAAAGAAAGAAAGAAAGAAAGAAAGAAAGAAAGAAAGAAAGAAAGAAAGAAAGCAGGCAAGGGAGAAAGAAAGAAAGAGAAAGAGAAAGAAAGAAAGAAAGAAAGAAAGAAAGAAAGAAAGAGAGAGAGAGAGAGAGAGAAAGAAAGAAAGAAAGAAAGAAAGAAAGAAAGAGAGGAAGAAAGGAAGGAAGAAAGAAAGAGAGCATAGAAGGATTCAGTTGTAACTTTGAATCCGTCTTTCTAAGCACGATTTCTGCACTGAGCCTTTAGTGGTTCATTTTATTGACTCTGCTTTGGACATTTTGTTTCTTTATTCTCTCTGTGCGGCTCTCATTAGAGAAAACCTGTGTTTACACCCAAGGTAGACTGGCCTGGGATTCAAGGATGGTTCTGACTACCGGCTTCCAGCACTCAGGCCAGGGCTTATCCAGATCAAGACACTGACTAGCACATGGAGACAGTGCGCTCAGTCTGGAGCTCACACAGGGCTGTGCTGGATCTGGAGTGGTCAGACTGTGCATAGATGTGCAAGTCACTTCTTTCGCTAGTCGCTAAGCCTGGGTAGCATCCCTCATCACATCCTTTCTACCCCCAATTTCCTCCAGCACGGGTCTCTATTATCTCTTAGAGCCCAGGTCACGGCATCTCCAGTTTCTTTGGGTTTCCTAGGAGGTGTCAGGAGGTGGTACGTGATAACTGGGCCAATCTGTGTATCCTTTATCATGGGTTGGGGAGTTCCTCTACCAGCTCTGCTCTCTAACTCTCTTCCCTGTAGTCTTTCCTCACGGACCCATACTCATCTCTGTACTGCGAAGGGCCAAAGGATGTTGGGGTCTTTCCTGGGCTCAGGTAGCAGTTGATTACTGTTTGTCAGAGGACCTGGTCTGGCCTACCGACCGTTTGCATATGCATTCCTGTATTGTTTTTAGAAGCAGACTCCATTGCCAGTTAGAATAAAAACTGAGATTTTTTTTAAACCAAAAACTGAGATTTCCGTCTTGGAGATGGTAAGATGGTTCGGTGGGTAAAGGTGCTTGCTACAAAGCTGGTCACCTGAGTTCAATCCCACATGGCTGGAGGAGAGGTCCAACTTCTGCAAATTGCTCTCTGGCCTTAACATGTGTCCCAGTGATATGTGTGTGCCTGTCTCCTGCCCCACTGTGCTTCATTTAAAAGTAGAAATGACTCTGTCTTCTTAGGATAAAGATCTGTGAGCACCCGAGAGTCGAGAGCCTCCTGAAGTCTGTTATGTCAACAGGTGCCTGAAACTAGACAGTGACCCCAAATCTGCAGGCTGTCCTCTGCTACAGCTCCCTGGCCCTAGTAGGCATTTGGGTTGGAGAATCCTGGGATGATGTGTTTATCAGGTGTTCTTCTCTTTAGCAGTGTCTGTTAATGATGGATACCAAGGCAGGTAGGGGAAAAGCCAGCAGCTAAGGCCTGCGGCCTATAGAATGGATACACTGTAGACTTTGGCCAAGCTCATCCTAAGGACTTAGCCCTGGCATGGTTTTATGGTTGAGTATTAAGTGGAGAAGTTTTGGGGTCTGTTTTGAAAGCTGAAGACCCCACTAAAGACAGTCATTGTAGAGGTTCCAGAATCTAGAATTTGTCTTGATTAGTGATGGCTCAATAATTAGATCTTGAACCAAACTGGCTCCCAGGATCTGCACTTTGACTTTTGAAGCACATAACCCTCCTGGAGTCCTCTTGGAAAAGCCTTGGGGTTTGGGACTAGACCAAAGTAAGGAGTCAATCTGAGTACAAAGTCCATTCCTAAAGAGCAAGTAGACCTCCTGTGGCAGCTGAGACCCAGAAGTGTGGCAAGGGGTGGCTACCTGCAAGATCAGCAGAACAGCATCTTGCTATTTAGTACCTGGCAGAATCTTCTCAAGTCTAGACAAAGTCTCCTGGCATGAGCTACTGGCATGATTTTGCCATAACACAGAATCGCTGGAGCCCTAGCTGACAAGTCTCGGCTGAGGCTTTATGATGAAGCACCTTCCCATTCGTCTCCATTCAAAGACAGCCCAGGATGGGGGAGATGAGGCAGGTTGCAGACAGGGAATTCTTCTAATTTAACCCCAAGTCCCTTCAGCTGTGGCCTAGGCTTACTTCCTCATTTTGTGTGCCCCTGGAGATGAGAAGCAGCTTATCAGGGTCCTCCCTGTCTCCCCCTCCCCCATAACCCTTCATAAGACTGCATGCAGCATTGACATTTGAGTTTGTCTGTTTCTTAAGAGACAGAGCTTCTGGGTCAGACAGCCCTCAAAGCTGCACTAGGGTCTTCCCCTTAAGAAATGGCTAGAAAACTATTAAAAAAAAAAAGGCTGTGTGCTTCAGCTGTTTGTTGGGCATTCAAAAGGAGCCTGAGCAGATCAGGCCTAGAGCCCCAGTTACTTGGGAGGCTGAGGTAGGAGAGTGGGAAGATAAAGGCCCACTTGAGCTATAGAATGAGGTCAAAGCCATCCCAGGCAACTTAGTAAGAACATGTCTGCAAATAAAAAGAAGAAGCTGTAAATGTAATTCAGGGGCAGAGCCCTACGGTTGATCTCTGGTGCCCTAAATAAATTCATATTTAAATAAGTATGTAAATAAGGACCTCTGTTAAGCTTCATGGTGTCAGAATGCTCCTTCCTCACCCAGAGCCTGGAAACCAGCCTGCAACTCCAGAAACCACTTTCACTGTGTGGCTTTGCTTCATACTTAGAGAGTAAAGTCACTAGACCTTTACAGTGACACCAGAAATAGGGCATGTTGTCATGTTCCTAGCCCAGGTTTAAGCTTACTATGACCTGAATCTGGATAATGGTGCTCACTTGCTGGAAGGACTGAGTCACTCCATACTGGGTTGGTCAGGCACTGATGGAGGAAGGGGTTGTTGTGGGCTGGCATGGTCCACGCACGAGGTTGTTCTTGGTCACTTTCCCTATCCCCTGGTCAGCCTGTTCTCTTAGTTATCCATGGGTGATACTTATTTATTTTTTAAAAGGTTTATTTGTTTATTTTATGTATATGAGTACTATAACTGTCTTGAAACACACCAGAAGAGGGCATCTGATTCCATTACAGATGCTTGTGAACCACCATGTGGTTGCTGGGATTTGAACTCAGGACCTCTGGAAGAGCAGTCAGTGCCCTTACCTGCTGAGCCATCTCTCCCGCCCTGGGTGGTGTTTATTAGGAGCTGCTGGAAATGATGTCAGCTGTAAAATCCAAGCAGATGGGAACCTAGAAAACGAGGACATTTAATCAGGTCGAAGACCTCAATCACTGGCCCAGCGTGGGCTGGGAGGATGAGGAGGTGGTATGCTGATCTAGTGAGTTTTGACAAACCTTAATTTCAGACTCGGGCTGCCTCTGAGACGTGACTTCAGGGTGTCCCCAAAGCCTTTATGTTCAAAAGTGACTTCTACCAGTGTCACTCTAAAGCCTAGAAGGCTATTTCTAGAAAGCTGTTTCTTTGGTTAAGTTTTTGTCACAAGAAGGCAAAGGTCCCCAAGAGAGCACGTGGAGCATCAGTTATAGCGTTCTTCCCAGAAAAAGCACTCTTGTATGAGATTAGCTTACAAGGCTGCTGTGGTTCAGGTGAGTTCTCAGAAATTCTAAATAAAGGCTGACCCTCTACCTCATAGATGTGGGGGAGCTATAGAGCCTTGAAGAGGTGGGGCCTAATGGGAGATTTTATGTCACTAGAGTTTTGTCCTTGAAGGGACAGTGGAATACATCTTCATTCTCTTATTGCTTCCTGGCTGCCATGAGGTGGCAGCTTCACCATACCATGTGATCCCAACATCATGGCTGCCTCCTGTCAGAGCCAAGAGCAACAGTGAAAATCAACCGTGGCCACAAACTTCCAAAACCACGACTGACACAGAACCCTCCCATTTCTAAGTTGACTCTCTCAGATATTCTATCATAGCGACAAGAAGCCCATCAGCATAGAGTCGCAGAAGGGAAGGAGATGGAATGTTTATAGATGGCTCTTCTCTCTCGATGGCATTGATGAACTGTTTCCTGACCTGAGTGATTGGGAGAAGCCAGCGTGGCTCATTTCTCAAGCCCAGGAGGAAGCCTCTGACATTCTGTCCCTCTGGTTTGCTTACCTGTCTTCTCCCACACATGTGGAGTTGGGATGGCTCCTCTGGGGATTATGGTCAGGGCACATCATTTAACACCTTGCTTCTGTCCTCAGAATGAGCATCCTTCCTCTAATGCTTCAAAAAGCGTCAAGCCCTCCTCTTTACGCATGTTGTGGACTCTCCCAACCAGCTTTGGTCCAGAGGCCATAGGGCAGTGTTCAGGGGGAAGAGGATGGGTGCTGGATGTTACGATCATTCGTGTTTGTTCTGTTCAGATGTTTCATCAGTATCAAAATCACATGCTAACCCATGTGTGTCCTCATGAAAGTGTTGTCTTCCCTTTCTTTCCTCTATGAGATTGCAAGTGCGTTTTAAAAAATGTTATTAAAATTAAGGTTTTCCTCCCCACTCACTTAGGTCACTTTTTAATTTATTTTCTGAAAATGCCTCCTGTTTCTGAATAGTCAGTCACCTTATCGTCGAAATTAACTCAGCATTTGTCTGGCTGTTGCAATTGCTACATCACTATCCAGCACACATTGCTACAACCTTGCATTGCAGTTCCAGCTACTCAGGGAACTGAGAGATTTTGGCTAGGTAAAATGTTAGGCACTAGCTTGGTAAATGTGAAAATGAAGAAAAACGTAAGAGTTCATAATTGAAGATGAGGTGGTACTTTAAAAAGTTATTTGTTTTGTTTGCATTTATGCAAGTGCACCGTGCACCATGCGCATGCGGCGCGATGCCCAGGAGGCTGGAAGTGTTGGCTCCTTTGGAACTGGAGCCCTAGATGAATGTGTACCACGTTTTGGCCTTTGTGGAAATGAACACTTTGTCTCCTCACTTTGAACATGGCAGCTGGTCCTCCCAACCCTCACTGTAACCCTTAGAGAGGCTTTTAAAGCTTGTTCAGTTTCACACAGAAGACACCAGGAGCCAATGCAGTGAGCAAATCCTTCTGGGGACTGTGTGAAATAAATTACTCATTTGTTTTTCTTGCCCTGGCATGTCTGCATAATCAAGGCAAGAAATGCCAAGGGTTGATTTTGACTTTCTTCCCGTTTGGTTTAAATTTACCACCCACGGTAATCCAAAATACAACCCACACGTGGGATCTGTGTGTTTGTTTCGCTGTCATGCTGTGACCGTGTGCAAACATGGTTGCACGCAAATCTTTAGGATCAGACAGATGGAATGTCATTTACATTCTTGCTGAGAATATCAGAGAACATTCAGAGAAGTATTCTCCCAGCCTGCCATTGCATAAAGTTCATAGTTGCGCTGTTTGTATAGTTGACCACCCACTGAAGCCAAGGCATGTGAAACTGCTGTCCACTAACATGGGCCTGAAGGTCACATGGGACCCACCCAAAGATGCTTCCAGTAGACCGGTGGAGTATTACAACATTGCCTATGGGAAGTCACTGAAAAGTCTTAAGTCCATCAAGGTGAATGCGGAGACACACTCCTTCCTTATTAAGGACGTGGGTAAGTGACACACATTCCTTTCTTCACTCACCCCTAACTGTGCATCAACAGTTGCAGCTGTGCACTTAGGATAGCTGTTGGCAAGACAGAGTGTGGCTGGCCCAGAGTCTTTGGAAACAGAAAGCCACGTTTTGAGACTCATCATAAGGATATGCTTGGAGGTCCTTGCTCATACACTTAACCGAAGCATTCCTAATGTCAAAATAAAGTAGGAAGTTTTAGTTTTTGATAGTGCTTTGGAAAACAATGGAAACATTGTTGATCTTTTATTATTACTATTTTTGATCTTATAGAAACTTGACTATTAGATGGTTTAATAATCTAGTATGAACATCTTTCCATTTATAAGCCATTTAATAATTAAGCACAGTTGACCACTGAACAACTTTGGTTTGAACTGTGTTGGTCTGATCATATGTAATTTGGGGGGGGGGGTGGATTGTGACAATTAGGAAAAAAAGCTTGCTGAAGAACTTCGAAGCCTAGTGATATAAAGATGTTGGGTGGGTCAAAAATGCATAAAATGTGTAAATGACAATCTAAATTATCTGCTACTATAATGTAATATACAAATCTATTTACAGTTAGCATTTTTCAACACTTACATGTGCAAACACTTGAGTTCACACACAGCACCTGCCTCAGTCTACATTGTCAGACGATACAGTATGATACAGCCTAGAGTTATCTGAGAGGAGAAGCCTCAGCTGAGAAGTTGTCCGTAATATGTTGGCCTGTGGGCATATCTATAGGAGATTGCCTTGAATATTCATTGATATAAGAGGACCCAGCCCACTGTGGGCAGCAACATCCTTAGGCAGACAATCCTGAGCCATGTAAAAAAGCCAAGTAAGCATAAACAAGTCTCCCCAAAGTGAGCCAGAGAGCTAACCAGCAAGCAGCATTCCCCCATGGTTTCTTCTCTGAGCTCTTATTTGAGTTCCTGTCTTGGTTTTCCTCAGTGATGGACTCTGACCTGCACATATAAGATAGATAAACCCTTTCCTCCTCTAGGTTGCTTATCACAACAACAGAAAGAATCCTAGGATATATAAACAGAGACTGCAGTGTTAAACCATGACTGCAGAAAACTGACTCTCATGACGTCAGCGTCCTCCAGGTGTGAGCATCCCATCTCCCTAGTAAACCATGCATCTCTGTTTCTAAAACAAAACAAAACAAAAGGTCCGATATCTTGTCACTCTGGCTAACCTTTCACGCAATGTGATACTCAACAATACGGAAATAGGTGTCACTTGGCCGCTTCTGCTAGCCATGGGGTTTCCTGTCACTGGCAAGCTCGTTTTTTTACCTGCACGGGTGTTGGGGCCCCTACCTCCCCGAGTTGCTCCAGGGTAACTGTGTCACATGCCTGTGAAGGTCACAGAAGGTCACGCGTGCAGAGAGGACAACCTTTGTACTCACTGAAACCTGATTTTCAGTTGATTCTGAAACACGGGGACATTTTAAGTCCTACCTCAGTGTGCTTTGTCTTAAAGGTACAGCCCTAGGGGGTCTGCCTCTGTACCCTCTTTTCTTCCTCTAAAATTTCTACCATCATGGAAGGCTACAACTTTGAGATGAGGCATGAGGAAGTCACAGAGCCAACTAGAGAAAAACTAGTATCCTTTGTGCCATGTTACTGTTCTGATCCTGGCATGAACCACAGCACACCCCTCCGCATCTCCACCCTCTGCTGGGTGCCACTGTGTTCTTTGGGTAAACAGACCTAGAGGGGGCCAGGTTCCCTTCCTCCTGCTTCCAGCCAAATACACAATGCTATGAAGCACGGTGGCTTACATCCCCAGTCCAGCTGTGAGGTTAAATGTAACAGAGCAAAGACTCAAGCAGGGTTAGATTTGATCAAACACAGGGTTGTTATGATTGCTGGAGAGAAACACACACACACACACACACACACACACACACACACATGAGAGAGAGAGAGAGAGAGAGAGAGAGAGAGAGAGAAACACCCGATAAACAACGTCTCCCAAGGAAGTGATGAGTTAAATGGTCGAGAGTCGGAGACATGTGGACTCCATTGCTGGGGAATTCAAATGAGTCCAGAGTGAGGAAAGGCTGACAAAGCACAATTCTGTATTCTGTTGGGACCTGGAACGGTTTCCCATTAGCTCGGCAGGTTGTGCCAGGCCCTAAATGCCACCAGCTCCTGCCACAGACAGCCAAGAGCCCACAGCCAGGCTTGAGTATAGCAGAAGTCCCAGATAGCCTCAAACCTCCAGCTTGAGGACTGAGTAAGGTTCTGTTTAAAAGAATGCCTCAAGGTTGGGAAATGCCGTTCTCCCTCGCCTTCCCGACAGGACAAACTGTCATCTCTCCAACGTCCACCCCGCCCCACACTCACAGGCTTTAAGCTCCTCAAGGAACTGCTTCTTCCTTACCTGCTATGAGACAATGATTCATTTGGGGGGAAATTAGTGTCACAGTTTTGGTTTTGGAAACTCGCGAGTCCAAGGCTTTGTGCTGTAACAGTTCCCTTGGTTTCCTTTTGAATCTCAACGGTTTCAGGGCTCAGCCAAGGAGACCTCTGCTACTTGCCTTGACCCTGAGACCAAAGTCCAAAAGCAAAAGCCTAATTATTTCAAGATTAGCATTTTCAGAATTCCAGGAAATATTTTTCTAACCTTTTTTTTTGTTAAAATAGTCAAAAACCACATGCAGATGTAGTCTGGGGAACATTTTACAGTGAAAAAGAAAAATTCCATGAAGCGTTATGTACAGCAATAAAGATTTTATGATTTTCATTGATAGTTCTTTTTTTCCCCTTGGATCTTTCCATTTGGAGCTTCCCTGTGTGGTGGTAGTAGTTTGTGGCACTGTGTTTGGGTTCTAATGTGGTCAGTGAGCTCCTAATTCCTCCACTGAGTTCATACTACAGACCTCAAAGTCTTCTGTTATCAGTGGTGCAGGAACCCAGGTTTGTTCCGCTTGCCTGCACTTTGTATTAAATACAGTTGACATTCTTGGGGTCAGCCCTGTTTCAGGCGCATGGGGAGAATGTTAGCGATTTCTGTAAAACCGAAGAGAAAGCTACCGTTGGACTTGTCACTGCATTTGGGTTTCTGTATTTGTGTGTAATCGGGGTAAGTGAGATGGCGAGTGAGTGGAGTGTGCGTTTCTGGTGGTTTATGTGAACCGTGTGTTTCAGAGCCGGGGGTGGTGTACTTCGTGCTGGTTACCGCAGAGAACCACAGCGGAGTGAGCCGCCCCGTTTACAGAGCTGAGAGCCCACCCGGTAAGTCCGACCTGGAGGCCCTGCTTCAATGAGTAGACTGGGAGGGCCTCTCTCTCCTGGCTTCTTCACGCCAATAAAAACTTAGAATTACTAGGCTGGTGAGATGGATCAGTGAGCAAAGGCGCTTGCCACCAAGCCAGATGACCTGAGTTCGATCCCTGGGGTGCACATCATGGAAAGGAGAGAACCGATTTCTGTAAGTTGCCCTCTGAGCCTCACGTGCGCAGTGTGGAATGCACAGCCCCAATAAATAAACGTAATTTAAAAATTAAAATTAGATTGATTAAAAGATTTCCTCATTGTAGGCTTGTACAGTAAGACTAAAGAAGGAAAATTAGGAGAGAAGGATTTTTTTTTTTTTAGATTTTAAAAATTTTTCCCCCATTTTGGGAGTAACTTTGGTGTAGTTTATGAACATTTTGTCTGTTATTTTTCAGCACAGCCCAACTAGCCAAGTACAGACCCTACAACTAATTGTGTTGTCACTAAAACTTAGGTGTGGCATTTCTCAAGGACCGTTTGACTAGTCACTGAGGGTGTATTGAACTTCGGAGAATCCCGCAGACCTTGTTTCTAACTATCCAGTTGCATTTCCCTGATTTAGGAGGTGAATGGATCAAGATAGATGGTTTTCCCATCAAGGGTCCAGGACCATTTAATGAGACCGTCACAGGTACTTTGTGCTCACCTGGCTCGTGCCTTCGCCGGAGCCACATCTCCCAAGAGGACTGTGGCTCTGTCACACGCATGTGCTCACAAACCTTCATCCGTTCTCATTGCTAAACTAATGCACATTGGTGGTCAGACTGCAGCTGATGTTGTGTGCGACTTCCTGCCTCTTCCCCTCCCCGATGGGCAACGTCTGTGTTTATCAGCAAATATGGTGGCTAAGATGGTAGAACTGTCCCGGTCAGGAGTTTTATTCCTTTTATCTGTGAACAGCTAATGGAGAACCTTAAAAATAACGGCTCTTGTTGGCCACTGTGTGTCTTCAAGTCTTGCACTTTTCTTGGAATGCTCTGGAATATTTTGTGATAGGCCAGATCCCTCCCATCTCTGCTCCATATTTGTCTATGCGTGTGTTGCCCTGTGGACATTGATGTTGTCTGGTCATATTGTTTTACTTATTTAGAGAAAAGTTGCTATTTCTTATGAGCTGTTACTTGAATATATCTAATTAATGGTAAAAAAAGAATCCACAAGAATGCAGTTATTTCAGAATGCGATTGGACGATAGCAACGGCAGTAGGGCAAAGAGCTATGCTTCATTTTTGTGGACCACGTGCTGAAGCACGTCTGCATGGAATGGGTTAGGGAGAGGTGAGTATATGTTGAGGTTGGTGACCACAGTGAGATTCTGATGCAGGCAGTTGCCAAAGGCTTTCATGTTAGGAAAGAGGGTGAGGGGGGAGAACAAAGCAACAAATTGAAGGAAGGGATGTGGGAGGCAGCACACTTGTCCTCAGGGATGCTCCAGGTGACAGTGGGGTGTTGTTGTAATGCAAATGTTTTGTGAGTGAGTAGAGGTGGGGCCAGAAAGCTGGAAAAGGAAACAAGGAGTTAGATATGGTTGGGAGTCATTCTAGAGAGTGAGAACAGAATTTCAGAGAGTGCATAAACCAGGATTGGGAGAGGAAAGGGACCAAGGATCAAACTTGGCACACCCTGGCCGCATAGGAAGTCTCTGGATCTCCAGAGTGTATGTTTCCAGAGCTAAGTAGAACCTGAAACCACTCATGCTTTTACCTCAACCTGTACACTTGTGACCATTTAGAACTCTCAAGGTAGGTACAATAAGAGTTTTGTCTTATTTACTTGTATTTTTGGCATTTGTAGTTTCCTAAAATCTTTTTAATTTAATCTAATTTTTTATTCACTTTACAACCCATTCACTGCTCCCCCTAGTCACTCTTCCCCTCACAATCCTTCTCCCATTCCCCGCCTTCTTCTCTGAGCGGGTGAGACCCCCTCCCCATCCCCCTCTGGCTATCAAGGCTAGGCACTTCCTCTCCCATTGAGGCCAGACAAGGCAGCCCAGCTAGAAGAACATATCCCACATACAGGCAGCAGCTTTGGGGAGAGGACCAACTCCAGTTGTTCGGGACTCACATGAAAACCAAGCTATACATCTGGTACATATGTGTGGGGAGGTTTAGGTCCAGCCTGTGTATGTTCTTTGGTTGGTGGTTCAGACTCTGAGAGCCCCAAGGTTAGTTGACTCTGTTGGTCTTCCTGTGGAGTTCCTATCCCCTTAGGGGCTGCTATCCTTCCTCCTATTCTTCCATAAAAGTTCCCAAGCTCCATCCACTGTTTGGCTGTGGGTGTCTGCATCTGTTTGAGTCAGCAGCTGGTTGGAGTCTCTCAGAGGACAGCCATGCTCCTGTCTACAAGCATAACAAAGCATCATTAATAGTATTAGGCATTAGTACTTGCCCTGGGGATGGGTCTCAAATTGTCCGGTTATCAGTTGGCCATTCCCTCAGTCTCTGCTCCATCCCCTGTGCCTGCATTTCCTGTAGACAGAATAAATCTTGGGTTGAAAGTTTTGTGGGTGGATTGGTGCCTCTATCGCTCCACTGGGGCTACTGTCTGGCTACAGGAGGTAGCTTCTTCAGGTTCCATGTCCTTGGAGCAATAAGACTTTAACACAAACTATAATTAATCAAAAAACCTGGAACCCTGCCCTCTAATGGTAATGTGAATGTGATTGCTCTTCCCTGCCTCTCTTAGAATAACCAACTGCATTGTCTTTACCTTCTTCTCAAGGTGATAACGAGCTGATACAATACGCAGATGATTGTAATAAAGTAACACAAATTAGTCATTGTGGTACTAATAGTAGGATATTACATGTTAGGAGATGTTACTAGAACAAAAGGACTTGTGTATTTGCAAGAGCCAATTTGACGACTTAGAAAGCTATTAGGTGACTAATAATAGCATCACATTCACCCCAGATACACTGGATGAAGGCATCATTTATATCTTGGGCAGGATGGAGTAGGGTAATGTGAGGTACCACTACATTTTGCAGAACAATGTATACTTTCATTGTAAATTTCTTATTTCTGGAATTTTCCACTTAATTTTTTTGGGATACAGTATATTACAGGTAATTAAACCAGGGAAAGTTAATCTTTAGATGGAGGGGGGCTACCACACACTTAAGACGAGGGCAACATAGGAAAAGGATGTTAATTTTAGATGTATTTACTCCTGAAGACACATATGTAATTAGTCATAAACAAACGTTTTACTGATGGCTATTCATGCTTTGTATTTGAATCTCATATTTGTATTTGAAATGTTCATTTTATACTCTTGATCTGCCATTAGATGTAGAACTAGGAATTTTCTTGCTTTTTCACAGATAATCACTGTCTTTTGCCACCTTGAATGGGACTGTATGAGTGTGTTTGAAAGTGTCTGCGGGTACATGTCTATATATATATGTGACATGGTCTCCCAGGGTTACAGATTAGGATTTGGGACTCAAAGAAATTCAAGTTCTAACTCACTGTTGGTTTAATGCATTGGGACTGTGTTCAGCTTCTTTCTGTAGGTGCTTTTGGATCTGTGATTACCAAAGCTCTCTTTTAGGATATATGATCGCCATTTGCCATACATAATGAATAAAAGATACTAGAAGAGAAACTCCCAGCTGAATTTGCAGCATATGATGTAATCCAGACCTCAAAACACCAAACTGAGCAACCCATGGTTTCCAGAGAGCACAGCCCCAGAAAATGCTGTATTTCATTATTGCTGAAAGAATGAGAATCTATAGGAAATTGTCTATGATTGATTGATATGATACCTAGCCCTTTTGCTTTTGGGTCTCGAAATAAAAAAGCCACTTCTTGTTCAGAGCAATGAGTAAGTGGATGACAGTTTGGTTAAACAAAAGAAGCATTCTGAATGGTCCCAGTCTTCATTCATAAGAAAGCATTTGCCTTACAAAAATGACACAGAATCAGCACCAGTACCGGCGTGAGGCCTCGCGGGCTTGTTGGTGCTTTGGCTGATTTGTCTGTGCCCCACCAGCACCCGTTTAAAATCAGGGGGGAATCTGTTCTTTATTCTGCTGAAAACAGGGATTTCAATTCAAATCCAGAAGGCCTCCTTCGGCTGGCTCAGACCTATCATGTCTAATAGTCTTTTCCTAAAAATAGTGCCAAGGTTGTTAATCTATTCCTTTATTACCTGGGTTTTGCAGACACAGGACCCAGAGGTCTCTAGCACGGTGAGCCAGACGGATGAAGGCACATCATCATGAAATATACACACTAGTGGGAAAGAAAGCCAGGGAGCAACTAAGTCACATGCATCAGAGTAGTGTTGGCGAGGGCTGCCACCCACGGGGCAGGGAGGGCTTGTACAGCAGAATGCGTTTCCAGTGGTTCCCGAGAGTCGAGGTCTAAGAGTAAAGTGTGAGCAGGTTTGAACCTTGGGAACTCTGTGTTTGCAGATGGCTTCCTCCCCTTCTGTCTACCCAGACTTGCCTCCATCTCACATAGGACAGAGATGGCAAGTGCCTGTGGGTCTACTCTCCTTCCTTCTGCAAGGACACCAGTTAGGTTGGATGAGGATGGGCCCTGATAGCTTTATTTAAACCTGATTACCTCTTTAGGGACCCTACGGCCCAATATAGCTAACTCCGAGGTTCTGGGATTAAGATGTCAATATATGAATTTTGAAATAGTCACCAATTATTTGAAAAAAAAAAAAACAACAACTGTATAGTAATCTTGGATGAGCATATGGGGAGTGATTAGACTGGACCACCAAGCTGAGATGGTGAAGTAACATGATGAGGGGGAGGAAGAGGAAGAACCTTCTAGAAAGTCTTAGAGGTTGGACAGGACATGAGTGACTCTGAGTCTAGTTGCTCACCCAAATATGAAAGGTTTGGACCCAGAAATGATATCCTGAGTAAAGATGCAACTTCTGGCTCTGACAGAGCAGAAGGTCTCCTCTGCTCTGCGTGCAGAACCCACCCTCCTTGCTGGGATGTCTGCCTGTACCCCCTGCCCTCTTTCTGATCCCAGGGAATGACGTCTTGAGACTGTTCATTTTCTAGAACCCTGGTGTCTTCTCATTTATTTCAGAATTCTTCACTGCTGTCTTAGCTTTCTAGGTGGCTGGCTCCAGAGTAGTGAGGTCACATTGAAGCAGGCCTCTGGGGTCAGGACTGTACCATGTTCCCACTTTGATAGTGACCAGCCCACAGATGCAGCTGTGGGCCGGTTATTCTGTATTGCCAAAATTTCATCTTGGAAACCACGTTAGATCCTAGTTAATTTTTGTGCAGGATATGCTCCTATCTGTTTTAATAGTTTTCATGGATTCCTACAGACCCTGTCCTCTGCCCCTTTCCCTCAAGCTGAGTTGGATCCAGAACTGACACAAAGTCTGGGTTTTACATCATGCCTTCTTTGCGCTGTATTTTAGTTGTGAAGGTTGTTCATGTTTCCAGTAGTTCAGTGACAGCTTCATCTAAGTTGGGTGTGCTGTGGGCCATTCCTCTCTGGCCATTGCCACCAGCACTGTGGTTCAGACACTATAACCCCATGGTGATAGCCCCTGCCCTGCCGAAGCTGGAGCTCTGAACTCCTCTGTCTGTTGGCAGGATGTCTTGTTTCTTCTCCCTCACATCATGAGCTTGCTTCCTGACCTCGTCAGGACCCACTTCTGCAGGCTTTCTCCCTTGGCAGAGTCCCGAGGCCACCCTTGGCTTGTTTCTTCTCTGCTTTAACCCGGACATGCACTCAGAACATCTGCCCTCTCTTCTGCCTTCCCTGGTTCCACCAGGACCACCCAGAGGCTTGGTGCTCTCTCTTCGGCCTCTCACAGCTGGGCTAGGGGAGAGAAACCAAGAGCTAAACTGCCCTGTGTCGTCTCAACCATCACAGCCGTGTTTCTCTGTCTGGGCCTCCAGTGATGCTTTAACAAGTCTGTCTGTCCTTACACGGTCACCTTTCTCTCTTCCAAAAGGGCTGCCACAAAAGGTAGCCACTTTCTTCAGCTTCTGTCCTGGATTGTGCTATCTTCTGTCAGGTGCCTTGCTTCCTGCTCCTCTTGGGGTGGGATACCTCATCTTCCTTGGGTGACTTCCATCTCCTTTTCTCCTTGCTTTGGGGAAAAGTTGAGTCATCCCTTCTCTTGAAGGCTGACTTCATTAGTAGAGTATCTTCAAACCACAATGAGACCCCAGGGCAAATTTGGGGTTGGACTCCTTTTTGGAGCCTTCCCTCCAGCAGCCTCCCTGATGCCTGCCTCAAAGTGTTGACACACACGGTTGCACAAATAATTCAACACTGAAATAACTTTACCATGAAATCATGAAAACCCAGTTTAACCTCTTCTTGCTGTCTTACCTAGTTCGTTACTTTTTTGTAGTTAAGACAGAATGTCTGACATTGGAGATACATTATAAAGAAACGGAGGTCTGTCTTGGAGGTCTATCTGTCTTGGCTCATGGTTCTTGCCACAGAGGTGACTGCTTCTAGGCTAGGGCCAGGGTGCTGGAAAGCTGGAGAGGCTGAGCTGTGCTTGCTCATGCAGCTTTGAAGGAGTGTTCTAGAACAACCTCTGTAGTTTAATAAAAGCCAGCACTTGTTCAGAGGTCAACAAATGGGCCCATGTGCCCCTCTCTGACCCTTGTGTCTACCAAGGGCTCTTCTTTCAAAGTCTGAAAGTGAAAAAAAAAAGAGTTTGGGACTGTCAGTTTGGAGTATAGTATGCAGCATCACTGAAAAATTCAATGTTAGTCTGGAAAGAAACACCTCCTTCTTATCGACCTATTCATAAATGGGATTTTACTACGAATGGGGGACCAGGTAACAGGCTGAAGGAGCCAAGCACCAGTCAACAAGACCAGGCCTCTCATTTTCAGAAAGCACATGCCCTGCTCTCCATGTGACCTTCAGATGAAGCAAATGCAGGAAGACTTCCATTAAAACCATCCTGGAGAAAACCACACCTTCGAGATGATGCTTTTCCCAAGAATATTTCACACTAGTCTTTTTTAGCCTCCATAGTCTATGATCCTGTCCCTGTGCTGTCCTGAGGGGTGCAGGAGCACCAGCTACTAGAGTCAGGAAAGGACTACTGCTCTCTTTGCTTTTGGTGGCCCCCGTGAACTGTCAGGAAGTGTGGCTGGAAACTAACATGCCATGGGATGGATCCATGGCAGCTGTGGAGTCTGACTCACCCATTAAGAGCATATGGAGCCTTCACAGCTGGCTACCCTGAGAATCTGGATGATCCCCTCAGACGTGTTGGGGGAATTAGGTCAGCAATGGGAGCCAGTAGGCTGGACTTGGCATGGACGAACGCTGAGCTCTTTTTACAAGTGAGATGGTGATGTGGCCGTCAGGGTCACATGGACGCCACTGAAGGGCACAGGGACATCAGTATTTTCTACTCAATGGGAGTCCCAGGGAAGATCTGTGACTAATGGAAACCAAGACCTATCCACACAGGCAGCTGAAGAGCCTCTTGAGTCTCACAGTACTATCAAAGGTTTCTTCACTGACCTGTGCAGAGTCCTCTGTCAATGCACGGCAATTTGTGGGTGACTTGGCATCTTGCAGCACAGTAGGGCCTCAGCCCCACATGGTTAAATAGAACTGGTATTGATAGACCTACCGATGTTCAACTCTGGAGGGGTCAATAACAAAGCCACCTGCTGAGTGACAGAAGGCCATCCTGACTGCTATTTATGGGGTCACTCAAACTGAGACCTAAGTCTATAGGTATGACCAGAAACCAACAAAGGCATGAGGAAAACTGAACACATCTAATCCAATGGGAGTCCTCTCTCTGTGATCAGGTACCAAAACTCACTATTTTTAATCATAAAGCAAACACCATCATTTGGTGGAGTGGTCTACAAAATTCAAATGCAATGTTGAGAATTTTGAGATAAAACAGATTGTGCAGAAGTAGCGGCACTCCAGGCTTTAGGGGACGGAGATAAATTTCCTTGCTGTTCTGTGAAAACCTTGAGGGAAAATTGTTTAAGTGAGCAAGTGCTGCACCCTGAGTGGCCCCAGGGTAGTGCAAGCTATTTGACCTGCTTCTGATCGCCGGCTTACTGGATTTCAAGAGCCAGTTCTAGGCTGCAAAAGCTGGCAGCTTGGCTCTGTCCTGTGGGGTCACTTCTGTCTACAGTGTAGCTTTCTGTCCTCATGATGGGCAGGTGTCTGGTAGCTTCCTCATATGAGGACACCCTGGAAGCAGGAAAGCAGGATCTCAGACATACTCCACAGGCCCGGTGAGCTGGAACTGAAGGGCCCTCTGGGGGTGTTTGAAGTTAGTTTTATGTCCATCACGAAGGCGCATTGGTTTTTGCAACCTATAATGTTCTATGTGGTGTTGGTGATCCTGGAGGGCATCAAGATTCTTCTCTATCTCTTTTATCCATCTCAAACTGTTTTGTCTTTTAGACCATCTCCTCCTTCACCTTCTGCAGAAGGTTTCCCGACTCCAGGCACTGCTCACGAGGCACTAGTCCTGTGTCTCTGCGGGTGGCAGGATGTCTATGGGCTGTCTTCCTCTACTTTGGGTTCTGAGTGATTCCTTGGACAAGTGAGCCAATGGATCCATTGGCATGGTGGACCAGGGACTTGGATCTTCATCCAGTGGTCCTTCCTTGGAGCACTGAGTACATCTCTAATGTGAAAGTGATAGGGCAGTGAGCTGGCCTCAGTGGGACAGATGTCACTGGCTTACTTCCTGATGGGGGCTAGAGCTTGGGGAGCTCAACCAACTATTTGTGTAAGGAGATAAGTGTGAATGCAATGGACAGAGACTCTCACTAAGCCAGATCCTTTACCCAAAGCACTCAGAAGCACCATGGTCCTCCCCAGAGTGGCTGCAGTGTTTATGCTAGTGTGGCTCCAGGGATGCTCGCAGTGCAGCCCCCAGGAGCTTCGGAGTAAGCACTGCAGCACAGTGAGCTAGGACTACAGTTCCAACAGCAGGGTTCTAATTCCTGCCCAGTGCCTGTTGCTGTCCAGCTCGGCAACGTTCCCCCCACCTTTGCCTCTCAGTCTCTTTGTCTGTTATTGGTACTATTCCTGGTGAGTGATACCTGATAGATCCATTCCAGAATAAGGAAATTAAGGGTCCTTCTCTGTTACTATTAAGTAGATGATCTTATTTAAGTATTACTCCAAAAAGTCATTTATTGGAGCGGACACCAGCATCCCAATGGAATGTGTAGACAACCAGGGTGTTTGAGAGTACGACACTTAATTAGTGATGTCATAGTCACCTCAGTGTATATGAGTGTGCCATATAACATGCACATGATGGAATCACCTGACAGTGCATTTACCAGAGTGTGTTTCTGCAGTTAGCAACACACAGCTGTATTGTAATACTGTGTGTGTTGAAGGGTTTGGGGAATCTATTCAGAAATGGTTCAGGGGGTCAAATCTGAATTTGACCAGGAAGAATGGGTTTATGATGGTTATACGCTTATGAGGCTATTGTAGCCAAAGCTATCCCAGAGTTTGTTATAGCCTGGGCTAGCTTTTACTTCATAAGTGCTGAGGTTACAGACATAAACTTTACCCGGCTGTTACGTACAGTCTCAGAGAAGAAGAAACTGATATAGTCAGGAAGTGCTCTTGGAGTCCTCTGTAAGTAGTAAATTTGATGTAGACCCTGAGTCTAGAGTCTGGGCTAGGCTAATCTAAACACCTGTCACATTTAACTAGCATAGAATTATACCCAGGCAAAGCATCATATGGAATTTTTGCCTTTTTTTTTTCATGGTAAAAAGAAAAAATTGATTCCATACAGCTTCAGAAATGTGCTGACTTCCAAATCACGAGGAACAGCCCAGCCCTGCCTGGCTTCCTAGTCTACAGCCAGGCCGTGCTTGTTTTGTTCTATGCCTGGCAGGGGGACCATGTGTAACTGTCCCAGGTGTTCTGTAGCCCACCAGCTTTGCTCACGTCTTACCTGGTTCTGTTGCACTAAGACTAATGGGGGAGGGGATGTGTCCCTCCAATTCTGAAGTAAATACACGCTGCCCTGGTGGGTGTGAGGCTGATTGATTTTGTCAGTTATGACTTCCTGTTTTCAAGATAAAAGATCTACAGAATTTATTAGAAAAATTCATAGTGCTTTTGTGAGGCCACTGCACACAGCTTAGAGAAAATACTCACATAATTTAATTGCAGATGAATTTTAACCACATGGAATGCTTTTGTGATGCGTGTATCTGCTTTAAGAGAGGCTCCCTGGATGATCTGCAAACGACAGTTGGCAGTGTGCAGAATCCAGATGTTAAAGAAAAGAAAGTTTCAAGGTGCTTGAAAAATCAAAGCCTCAGAAGGGAAGTGACTGTGTTTGAAGGGGTGGGCCCTTTCTCTATGTTGTGGCTTTTATCCACACTTCCATTTTGTCCTGGGAATAACCTCGAGCTAAGTCCTTCACTGCACTGTGGGGAGACTGCAGTTCTAGCTTGTGTAGAGTCAGCTGGGCAGGGCATAGTGTGCCCACTCTGTAAGGACTCTGCCTAGACCCAAACTTGTTTCACAGGCATGAGCAGAAGAGACTGGATGGCTAGTGGGAGGTGTGGGAGGTGAGTTTAAACAGAGAGCCCTGGGGATCAGAATAGTTGGGTCCCCATCCCTGGTTGACACTAAATGGCTTCATGGTTTTATCTGCTTTGTCTCCAAATGTGGATAGCTTTCTCCCTCACCCCAAGGCCACTTTGTATTGGATTATCAGCTGTTCTGTGGTCCTGGCCCCATTCCAGGGCCACAGTAGGAAGGTTCACAAGTGCTGGTGGCAGGAGCCGCACTGTGTATTGGGACAGCTGCTGTCTCTGCCATGGGGTTGTGTGGTTAATGCTCAATGAGATTATTGTGCATGGGAGTTCCAGGATGCACACCACAGCCAGCAAACTTGTGTGGTCTTGATGAAGCTCCTCGTCCTGAAGACCTCATTCTTTCCTCTTGTTGACCCCATCAGTGCAGATGTCCACGAGTCTTTAGTATCCCTGCTCAGCATTAGTGAGTGCAGAGGTTGCCAAAGGAGAATCTGTCCCGGGAGGAAACCTGCAGCTATCCTCAAGGATAGAATAGTCGAGGGGACACCAGGTCTCCTTCCAGATGCTTGACTGGCAGGACTCTGATGGAAAACAAGTGCAAGCTGAGCATGTTGGTCCTATGTAGCAACAAGTGCCTGGACTCACAGAAGAACCAGGCATTGCATTTTGCTGGGTTATTCTGTTGGGTTACAAAGGGTTTAAACTTTTGCATATTGGGGAAAACTTTTGTTGCAACTTATATACTGTTCTCAGATGGCTTTAAGGAAGGAAGATGTCCAGTGGCTCATTAAGCAACTCCAGGAACCCCCCAAAAGGATGGTCCTTTACTTAGATGTACAACATTGGAGATAGTCATTTCAAAGTTAACTGTCCAAGATGGCTGTTTGTGAAGCTCATGTTATCTCATTGCATTTGTTCTCAGATCTCATCTGAGACTGGAATTTCTAGTCTAACAGAAGATGACAAAGAAGGGGATGCTTGGGAGTAACTGCCTTATACAATTAGAGAAATGCTCTTTTGCTTAGCAGCATCCTCAAATGAGGGCTAGAAGGTGGTCCATTGTTAGAAATGTGCAAACGTGGTAGCCACATGATCCATAAACCCTTGTTCCTCAATGTATCAGCTCTTAATAAAAATAGATAGGTAGAGAGATAGATAGGCTCTAAATATTAGCCAGTGTCCCTAAGACATTCTACTTTGAGAAAGTTAACATTTCAAGTCAGTTCAGGATTTTTGCAAACTGGTTAATTTGTCAGCAAAAACATCAGAGCCCTGAGGATAGTGGCCACAGTAGGGCATAACCAAGATTTGTGGGGGGTGGGGCAAGATTTACATAAGGGTGGGAATAGAGACTCCAGATCAAAATTGGTTAGATTTTAGCTCGTTACAAGGAAGGAAAGTTATCCTTCCAACATGACAGAGGAAATGCCTTCTGGAGGCCAGTTATAAGTAACACCGAACGACTCTGCTGTATTTTAATATCTATCTCTAGCCCTCGCCGCACAGTATACAGTCTGTCTAGCCTACCGGGAGTGAAAGGAAGTAGATGAAAAAGAATCTTATAAAGCTTCCAGATCTGTGGCTGGCACACATGGAATGTTTTCATTTTAAGTTCAGAGAATTGGCATGAAATGGAAGCCCGTGTGGATGGAGTCCACCCTGGAACTTAACAGGTTACCCCCAAAAATTAGTGCTTTAAGCCCAGCGATTAACCGATGAGGCTCAGTGTTGCAGAGATTTCACATACATGATGTAAGCTACACCCTTTAATCATTTCTATATTGTGTCCTTCTTAAGAAAAGGAAGTGCCCAACAAGCCCTTGCGTATGCGTGTCCGAGCCTCAGACGACAGGCTGTCCGTTGCATGGAAGGCGCCACGCCTGTCTGGAGCCAAGAGCCCACGAAGATCTCGGGGTTTTCTTCTGGGCTACGGGGAAAGTGGCCGGAAGATGAATTATGTCCCACTGACCAGAGATGAGAGATCACATGAAATTAAAAAGCTCGGTGAGTTTGAAATGCTCTTCCATGCAATGTGTTCATTGCTTCTATATTTAGAACGTCATTCAAGGAAGAATGTCGTCTAAACAAGACGTGCTTCTCTCAGCTATGATGGTTATTCCAGGCAATGCTCTATGTTAGCCCCCTCCTTGTGAACAAGTTGGTTTAACTTCCGGAAGGAAGGGGTTATTCTGGCTCTCAGTTTTGGTGATGGAGCCCCACAGTGGGGAAGGCCCAGAGGCAGGTATGCTATGGAGGCTGGAGTATGCTCCTGGAATGTCCTAAATCCCGGTAGAATAAGAAGCAGAGTGAACATGAAGTAAGGCCCAGCTACAGAACTCCCAAGGCTTGCCTCTGGTGACATACTTCCTCCAGCAAGCCTCATCTTGTAAATGTTCCACCACATTCCACAGTGTCACCAGCTTGGGGCCAAGAGCTCAAACTCATAAGCCTAGGAGCACAGTTCTTTTTTTTTTATTGGGTATTTATTTCATTTACATTTCCAATGCTATCCCAAAAGTCCCCCACCCACTCCCCCACCCACCCACTCCCACTTCTTGGCCCTGGCGTTCCCCTGTACTGAGGCATATAAAGTTTGCACGACCAATGGGCCTCTCTTTCCACTGATGGCCGACTAGGCCATTTTCTGATTCATATGCAGCTAGAGACACGAGCTCCGGGGGTACTGGTTAGTTCATATTGTTGTTCCACCTATAGGGGCACAGTTCTTACTGAGACCACAACACCACTTTGTCCCATCCTGTCTTGGCCTCAGTCACATTAACCTTTATTCAGTGTCAGGGCCACACTGTCTTATACGTTGTTTCTATACAGAGTCCTTGAGCCACTTAATCCAGGTGTGAGGTGTGGTGGGGAGGGAAAATATTTTCCTCTTTGTGGTTCTGTTTTCATAGCAAAGGTAGCATTAGCTATGGAATGTTCGAGGGCATATTTGCTGGGGCCAGGAGATACTGTGTGGTCCACCTTAATAGGTCATAGCCTTTATTAACAAGTTAGACAGGGACACAGGTCATGCTCCAAGGCTATGCTACTCTCCAGCTGCTAATGTCCACTCTTGCCCTTGCCCCCGCCCCAGTATCTACCCAATGAATTGGATGTAGAGCTGGGCCCCTTTATGTAATATTTTAGGGGAAGCCAGGCTACAGAGACTCAAGGGTCCAGGGTGGAACTTGTGCTATAACTACAATTGTAAAACCACTTGGTACATGCTCTGACGCCTGCTCTTTTACCAGTGATAGGTATTTTGGTCCTCATGGTTCATGCTTCCTTTATTTCCTAATGGGTCAAGACTCAACCAAGGGAGAGGTAATGGCTTATTGGGACTACTCAGAAGATTCTGGTCTCTTTACTCAAGTGTAGTTGGCTGCCTCTCATGTCATTGCAAACCTGATGGTGTAGACAGTGGAGGTAGAGGCTCATATCACTCAGGGGCATGGAGGCCAGAAGTGGAGATTGGCATTGTTGGGGTCAGAAGCTAGGGTGGGAAGGAGCAAGGAGGCACCCACAGGCCTGTGGTGTGTGGGACGGAAGTGCTGTACCCCTTACTTGGCATCTCTGTCATAAAAGGTAAGTTCTCCAAGATAGGTGAGGGATGTGCAGATGGAGGGACTTGGGAGTGGGGTCAGAGCAAGTAGAAGGGGGACTCACAGCCAGGCCACGAGGCACCATGATTGAGCTCAGGGAACAGCCCTGGGTGAGAGCCGCTTCAGAGAGACAGAGTTCTGAGAAGAAAGCCTAGTGGCCTGCATTGCTGGTTTGCTGTGAGGATTCACCAGCTAAGGGCGTAAGTATACATTCTTATGGTGTCTAGGCGGACAGTCCTATAGTCCCCAGGACCCCCAGTCCTGGCTCCCAGGACCATGCTGCAATGCAAGCAGCTCATATTTGAACTGGTGCAGATCCTGGGACAGATGGCTGTATTCCCCCTTCTGTGGAATCTCAGACATCTCTGTGTGATTGGATGCTGTGTTCAGCCACCTGCTGGACACTCCAGTGTTACAGTATCTATCAAGCTTCTTGATTGGATGTTCCCTACATGAGACAACTGTGTGGTGTTCTTTGTATCTACGTGGGCCTCACAAGAAGGTACAAGCCCCATCTGAGCCAGGCAAAGCCCATAAGCCATCAAAGCCCAGACTCCAGCAAGAAGACACCAAACACCTCTCTTCTCCAATGCCACAAGAAATGTGGCAAGAGCCAAGGAAGCGACAGGAGAACCTATGCTGGGTGGCATCATGAAGAGCAGTTGTGGGAAAGCGACCTGGAGGTGTGGAACCACAGAGTAATCCAGAGTCACTCCAGCCCTCCATTCCTGAGCAGTCCCTTTGCCGCTGGATGGTTTCATCAAGCCTGGTTCAGCTCTTTAACGATAGGGATCAGACCCTACCCAGCTATACAGCCTATGATGAGAGACTCTCTTTGCATGTGCGATACTGTGGAAGAGAGTTTCACTCACGGGTCTCATTCGCAGCAAGCACTAGAACATAATTTGGCATTACTCTGACCCACATGACTGGGCTCACAAGTTTTTCATCTCTCCAGTAGTACACCTCTGCTCACCTGAAGATGACATGATCTTGCTCTCTTGCTGCCTAAACTTCATCGAATTTGGATCTAAGATATACGTGAGCTCTAGGTCTGGTCTAATCTCACAGGGAAGCCCCCTTGCAGGCTTCTTCTACAATATGTTATCTTTTGAATTTCATCAACAGATTTGGGCTTCCCGTGGTGGGTTCCCGTGAAGAGAAACTCTAAACAGAAGGACATGGTATGGGGTGAGGGGGTCTGCTTTGTCCTGGAAGCCTGTCTTTGTGATTTATTCTGCATAGGACCTTAACGCTGTTTACCACAGAGATGCTACTGGTCATGGGGTATCTCGGAAGTGGACACACACACACTGAGGAGCCTGAGAAATTGGATTAAAATCCCATCACCAGGGAATCTGCCCCTAGGCAATCATTAAACACATTTTATTGGTGGTCTTCTGACTCAGTGAAATCCCCAAGACAGGCAGCAACGTTGAAGTGGAGGGGCCTCAGGACTACACGAGGAGAGGAGAGGATCAGACTTAGAAGACAGGGAAGTCCGAAGACCTTCTGGAAGTTGCCAGACGGGAAGTGAAGAAATTCTGTTGCATAGACTCAAGGCTGGGAAGCGAGCCAGCCAGGGTTTGCATGGATGGGATGGATGGGGTATCCTGGGCTCATAGGGTAGTGATTCTGGATGGGGTGGATGGGGTATCCTGGGCTCATAGGGTAGTGATTCTGGATGGGGTGGATGGGGTATCCTGGGCTCATAGGGTAGTGATTCTGGATGGGGTGGATGGGGTATCCTGGGCTCATAGGATAGTGATTCTGGATGGGGTGGATGGGGTGGATGGGGTATCCTGGGCTCATAGGGTAGTGATTCTGGATGGGGTGGATGGGGTATCCTGGGCTCATAGGGTAGTGATTCTGGATGGGGTGGATGGGGTATCCTGGGTTCATTGGGTAGTGATTCTGGATGGGGTGGATGGGGTATCCTGGGTTCATTGGGTAGTGATTCTGGATGGGGTGGATGGGTATCCTGGGCTCATAGGGTAGTGATTCTGGATGGGGTGGATGGGGTATCCTGGGCTCATAGGGTAGTGATTCTGGATGGGGTGGATGGGGTATCCTGGGCTCATAGGGTAGTGATTCTGGATGGGGTGGATGGGGTATCCTGAGTTCATAGGGTAGTGATTCTGGATGGGGTGGATGGGGTATCCTGGGCTCATAGGGTAGTGATTCTGGATGGGGTGGATGGGTATCCTGGGTTCATAGGGTAGTGATTCTGGATGGGGTGGATGGGGTATCCTGAGTTCATAGGGTAGTGATTCTGGATGGGGTGGATGGGGTATCCTGGGCTCATAGGGTAGTGATTCTGGATGGGGTGGATGGGTATCCTGGGTTCATAGGGTAGTGATTCTGGATGGGGTGGATGGGGTATCCTGGGCTCATAGGGTAGTGATTCTGGATGGGGTGGATGGGGTATCCTGGGCTCATAGGGTAGTGATTCTGGATGGGGTGGATGGGGTATCCTGGGCTCATAGGGTAGTGATTCTGGATGGGGTGGATGGGGTATCCTGGGCTCATAGGGTAGTGATTCTGGTGTCAGTTTGGAGATTATGGTTCTACCCAGTATCCAATAACCAAGGCATAGAGAGAAGTTGTGCCTACTGTTGAATACATTCGGTTGTATCTCTGAGATGTCCCCATAGGGTCTGCTCCTTCCCCATCTGAAGTTATTTAAAGCCGTGGCCTTGAAGTCATGTAGAACTGGCTGCAAGACCAAATTACTCTGACTTTGGCATTCACCTCACCCCTCTGAACCTGTCCTTGCCCATGAAACAAGAACAGTGATAGGGGCCTCTCTGCGGGGCATAGTGACTAGACAAAGACTTACCTGTGAAATGGTTAGTGTAGTTGGGGCTGGGGAAGGGGGAGAGGAGGCTGTAGGGCACATAGGCTACTGAGGAATAAGGACACTGTCCCATGTCCTGCTCTTTGGTCCACAGCCTCTGAGTCGGTGTATGTGGTGTCCCTGCAGTCCACGAACTCCCAGGGGCAGAGTCAGCCCGTCTATAGGGCTGCCCTCACAAAGCGCAAGCATGCAGGTACGTTTCCAAGGAGGATGCACTTGGTGAAACTATGGCTGGTGTGAATGCTGTTGTCCACGTGATGTTGGCTGTGATGGGATGGGGGCGGGGGGGGGGGCTGGTGAGTTTCAAGGGGAGTGAAGGGAACTACAGTTGTAGGTAAGCATGTTTCTTTCCTGGGTAGAGACGGGAGAATTCTTTTGATAAGGCCTGTTTCACTGAGGATTGTGGGCAGCTTTATGGTACAGTTGCTAGAGAGAGCAAGGCATCATTCCATGGAAAGACAGTCTGGTCCATCTGTTAATTGTCCCTAGGGAGGCACTGCACAAAGCAGGAGGAAGAACAGGTGTGCTGGGGCAGCATGGAGGCACACACATTTCAGCTCACTTTATGCAGATGTGATAGCATCCAGAAAAGCAGGAAAATATGTAATTGTGGTTTACTTGTAGCCCAATCACTGCGCACTTATTGAAGTGTGTGTTGTTGTTTTTTTTTTTTTTACCTCCATTAATGGGTGGGGTTTTTTTTCATCACTCATAATATTTACAAATTACACATACCGTTTTGTGCATGAACCTCCATGAGTTCTAATTCCTTTCTGTTGCTGTGATAAACCACAGCTAAAAGCAGTTAGGATAGGAAAGGGTTTATGTCATCTTTACACTTCAGTCAGTCATTCATGGAGGGAAGTCCAGGAACGAAAGCAGAAGGCACGGAGGAACACTGCTCCTGCTTCACCCTCTGGCTCCTGCTCAGCTGATTCCTTATGTAGCCTAGGCCCACCTCCCCAGGGCCAATCTCCACCCACACTGTGCTGGCTCTGGGCTGGGCCCTACCGAGTCAAGAAACAATCAAGATAATCTCTTACTGACATGGCCACAGGCCAGTCTGAGGGGGGCAGTTCTCCAGGTGAGGCTCTCTCTTCCAGGTGATGCTAGGTTGTGTCAGGTTGACAGAAAAATTAAGCAGACCCGAGCAGACCCTATCACAACCCTTTAGTGCAGTCATGACGTAGAGTGGGGCCTACTATGCCTTTCCACATTGTATAGAGACATGTATCAGTCTCTATGAAATGTGACTTCTATCAGTCACTGATGGTCCCACCAGAGAGAAGGACGGCTTCCCCAACGGTCCACTCCAGTGTCCCCCACTTAGATAAACTCTGAGTTCTTTTGACCCATACAAAAACCAAAATACCAAAAAACAAAACAAAACAACACAACAAAGAAACATACAAGCGAAGTTGAGGGCACTTTGTAAATCTTAATTAGAGACCAAAATAAGATGGTAAACTTTGTGACTGTATTTTTGGATGACAAAAATAAATCTCAGTAAGACACTAGCAAACTCAACTCTATCTTATCTCTGAATATAGCATTTAACCTGCCTTTCAACCACATACTCTAAAATATGAAGAACATTTACTCCCATGAGATTCATAACCATTGCTTAAGGCAGAATTTTCATTTGACATCATGATCTCTAGTGAATAACAATGTAAACTTTATTCCCTCAAACATATGCCCTGATGAAAGCTTTATTACTTCTGAGAAATTTACAGCATATAATGAGCAAGCACTGAGCTTCTGGTAGTGTTTTCTACCAAGGTATGACAGCCCCTTTACACCCTTCTGCATGCTGATTGGCTCAGGCAGCTTTTAAAGTGAATTCCTTGCTTCTCAGGCTATGATTAGGGAAAGCAAGAATGGAGATTCCCCTCTTTATGCAGACAAAATAATCACTTAGCGTTCTATTCATCTCATCTTACCTAAATTAAGCATGAACAATTAAAAGTTGGGCAGGGCTTGGCTGGAGGAAGTCAGTGCAGAGCCTGTGGTAAAAGGGACCCCTTTTGTGCATCCACTGTCATTGCAGAAGAGGATGAGCTGGACGTGCCTGAAGACATTAGTGTCCGGGTCATGTCGTCTCAGTCCGTGCTCGTGGCCTGGGTGGATCCTCTTGTGGAAAAACAGAAGAGAGTTGTTGCATCAAGGTACACATGTACGCTTATTTCTTATCTTTGGGTAGGAGACACACGGGTTCTCTGGACTTGAATTCAGTGATTTTTTTTTTCTTTTTAATTTTGTGAAGACTCATTTATTTTGCTTCTTGTGCATGAATGCTTTTGCTTGCATGTGTATATGTGTTCTATGTGCATGGATGGTGCCCACAGAGGAAGACGAGGACATAAGATCTTCTGGAACTGTAATTACAAATGGCTGTGAGCCACCATGTGAGTGTTGGGAACCAAACCTGAGTCCTATGGAAGAGCCCAGTGTTCTTAACCATGGACCTATCTTTCTAGCCTGATTTTATTTTCTTTCTTGTGTGGGTGCTGACCCCTCTTTTCCTGTTGAATATCCAGTATTTGGTGGCAACTTGTTTCCTGCAAATTAAATAGGGCCAGGAGGGTAGTTCACAGGACAGTAAGTACTTCATACTTCATCTGCTCCATTTTTGTTTTGTGTGTGTAAATTCCCTGATTATTTTCCGCCTGCCTCAGTTATGTGCTTTCCCTCTGTGAAGAGTGCACTGTGGGAGGAGTCTTCTTGAAGAGTCAGGCAGGATAGGCTTTTATGTTGAGAGGCAGTTGCTTATCTAATATCACATGTGTGGCTTCTCAGTAGACATTAGCTGGTCTCTAAAGTATGTCAGTTTCTCTTTGGTTGTGTGTAATAAAGAGCACCTTCTTTTCCTTTAGCTCATGATGTTGTCCTGTTCTGTTTTTTAATACCCATTTGTAGTAAAAACAGACAAAAAAATTAACCAGTCTTATCATGTTAGAATAATCTTTTATGTGAGTTTTATGGTTTTCTACATTGTATAAAAACTGATGAATATAAATTTAAAATGGTTTTTGTGTGTGTGTTCAAAGACTTGATAATTTATACAACTAAGAAAAAGCCAAGGATTGGTGGCCTGCTTATTATGTATTAAGTTTCAAACTTACCTACAACAGGAAAGTAGAACATACTATGAAGTAAAAGAAATATAGTGCTCAGATTGTAAAAGTATATGAAGTGTGATCTTTAATAGGTACAGGACAGGCTTTCTGTTTGCTGGTAGCATGTCACACGTTTTTACCTAAGGCCTCAGAAGAGTCGCTGTGTCTCTCATCCACATACCCTCCCCAACAGGAAGTGGTCCTGATCGCCTCTGGGTTTTAGCTTCCAATATCTTAGGAGAAATGAGAGGAAGCTAGACTCTCCTCAGAAGAACTGCTTTGTTCATAGTTGTGCCATGTCTTCAACTGATGTCTTCTCCTGATTTACTACATATAATGAATAGCATATGTGTGTATATGCGTGTGTGTATACATGTACATGTGCACACAGAAGCCAGAGGTCAACATTAAATGTTGTTTGTTCCTCAGGCATCCTCTGTCTTATTTTATTTATGGTCTCGAGAGAGCATCTCTTGCTGGCCTGAAACTTGCCAAGTAGACTAGGCTGGCTGGCTGGCTAGCAGGCCTCAGGAATCCCCTGTCTCTGCCTCTTCAGAACTAGCATTACAAACATATACCACCATGCCGATTTTTAACATTTTTTTTAATGAATCAGAAGAGTCTTAGTCATATACTGATCTTATACCTCATCTTGCAAGTACTGTGTAACTAAACTCTCTTGAAATCCCCAATTGAACATTTTTGTTTCCTGCTCTCCTGTCTGTAGAACACGCCCAGCTAAGCAGGAAATGAGGATTTTGGCTTTGTGTGTATGTGTATGAGAGACAGGCAGAGAGAGAACCAGGTCTAGTTCTTGGTATCATCACATTCTTCAGCCTGCCTGCACACACACATCACTGAGAAATTAATTAGGTGTTTGTAAATTCTGACCACCCCTCCTTTACCTTTCTGTTTGTCATCTCTGGTCTTTGGAACACTGGGACATTTTTAGTCTTGGACAGAAACACACTCTATTTCTTGGCCTGTTTTTACACACACTTGCCAGGACCCTGGCTTCAGATTCTTAGAGTCAATGACATCGTTGAAAGTTTAGATTTTTCTCCTCAAATCTCCCTGCTTGCTTTTAAGAATGACCACTTACAGGGAAAGATGATCAGCGATGACTCTGGAAGTCAACTGCGAAGACTCAGGCCCTCGGGATGACTGTCATGTTGCATTTTCTCATAGACAGTACACTGTGCGTTACCGCGAGAAGGGGGAGTCGGCCAGGTGGGATTACAAGCAAGTCTCTAACAGGCGTGTCCTGGTGGACAGCCTGATCCCAGACACCGTGTATGAATTCGCAGTCCGGATTTCACAAGGTGAACGAGATGGCAAGTGGAGTGCATCCATCTTCCAGAGAACGCCAGAATCGGGTTTGTGTCTGAAATGGTCTTGGGGTTTCAACTGAGGGTCACGCCTAAACTGACAGTTCAAGCAGTAAAGTGTCACTAACTATATAAGTCTTAGTAGTGCCAGGCAGTAGTGGCGCTCGCCTTTAATCCCAGCACTCGGGAGGCAGAGGCAGGCGGCTTTCTGAGTTCAAGGCCAGCCTGGTCTACAGATTGAGTTCCAGGACAGCCAGGGCTACACAGAGAAACCCTGCCTCGAAAAACCAAATAACAACAACAATAATAGTCTTAGTCTTAGTAGTAGAGTTTGTATGTATAGTTACATGTAGAGTTTGGGTTTAGAAGTATTAAGTTGGTGGGGTGCGGGAAGGATGGTTAAGGAGCAGTTTTGTTTGGTTCATGCTTTGTACTCTGACATTTGTTTTCCTACCAAAATGGTCTTCTGACATACCAAACCCTTCAAGTTCCCGGCTGTAGCATACATATGTTGCTACTATGGCCACAGATGTCCCTGGGTGGCTTAGTTTTTGTTGTATAATCTTCCTGAGAAGACCTCTTCTGTAGCCAAGGCTGTCATTCAGTAACAGCTAGAGCTACACCTTTGTAAGTTGCACTAGGTTGGATATGGCGGCGGATGGCTTTTATCTCAGCCTTTGGAACACAGAAGCAGGTGGATCTATGAGAGTCCAAGGCTAGCCTGGTTTACATATTGCCTTCTAGGCCAGCCAGGGCAATAGAGTGAGGCCCTATTAACAAATCAATAATAAAAGTTGTACTAAAGGATGTTGCAGATCTTGAACTTCTAATAGCACAATATTTATCTGGAAGAAAAAATTGGAATTCCTAAAAGCCTATTTCTAGATGTTTCTAAACTTGCTGCAGGGGCTGGTGCGAGCCACAAAAGTCACCTTACAAAAAGCTAGTGTAGAACCACCTCTTGTGTGTCACCAACACAAACACACCATCTCTTCAGTAGACAGTGTGTGAGGGGCCTGTCAGAGGTCTTGTGTGTCATCAACACAAACACACCATCTCTTCAATAGACAGTGTATGAGGGGCCTGTTGGAGGTCTTGTGTGTCACCAACACAAACACACCATCACTTCAGTAGACATTGTATGAGGGGCCTGTCGGAGGTCTTGTGTGTCACCAACACAAACACACCATCTCTTCAGTAGACAGTGTATGAGGGGCCTGTCGGAGGTCTTGTGTGTCACCAACACAAACACACCATCTCTTCAGTAGACAGTGTATGAGGGACCTGTCGGAGGTCACGAGAGCCTTGTGAAACGCTGATTCCCTGTCATCTTGTAGCTCCCACCACTGCACCTGAGAACCTGAGAGTCTGGCCAGTCAGTGGCAAGCCCACAGTTGTCACCGTATCCTGGGACGCATTGCCAGAGTCTGAGGGGAAAGTGAAAGGTGGGTGTCTCATCCTTACCCTCTGAGTGGCCTTTCTGAGAAATGCTACTTTGGTGACTCTGACTGAAAAGCAGACTAAAGGCATGCATAGTGAATCAAACGAGATGCTAATGAGGTGCTAACCAGGGGACAAGAAGGTGGACGAAGGTGGACGTTATCTGAGAGCGAGGCAGTCACCTGTCAGTTACTCTTGCCATCCTCCTGTAGGCACTATTGTCAGGACAGGCACGCTGGAGTTATTTTTAACTGCACTGTGTGCTATTATAACTTTTATACTCCGTGCTAATTCTGGAGCTATTCTGCCTGTGAGATCCTGAAAAGAGAAGTCGGCAGGGGTCTGTCGGGACCATAAAGATCTTTAATGAGACTGTAAATGCTTTTAATGGGACAAAAAAAAAACCTTACGTCATGATTCCAGAACATGGATTTGTTCCCTAAAGTTCAGCCTATATTGATTCATTTGAGTCAAGGAAAGGATAAAAAAATAGAAAAGAAAAAGGATTTCTGGAACTTTAAAAGAATAAAAATAGAAAGAGATATGTACAGGTTGAAAGTAGTCTGTTGGGGCTGCTAAATAAACACTTAATCTTTTCATTTCAATCTCAAAGGACTTTGAAAAGTTTCAGGAATCCGGACATTTTCCTGTTGGATTTTACCTGGCTTTGCCCACAAGTGTACCCCCATGGTAGGAGAGAAGGGATCTTTATTTAGAGAAAGGAATCTTTTTATTGTCATTAGGCTTGGGGGAGGCAAATTTAAGTCCACTATACCCAAAACCTATGAACACTTTGCTTAAGCTTGGAGAAACACAGACTGCCATTTCCAGTCTCCTGTGAGAATTTCCTGGTGTGGAACTATTAAATGGTTCAGTTTTTTTGCATTCAACTGTTAGTTAATTTGGCTCACAGGTAGTGTGTATTTTCATAGGACAATGGGCTTCAGCAAGATGACTGGCATGGCATTTTCTTAACTTAATTTTTTTCATATTTCAGAAAGAATGGATTTTTATTCTTCTTGCATGTTCCCCTCCCGCACAGTAATAAGTACAGAAACAGAAATGTATTTAGCTGGCCCCTTTAACTCTTGATTTTTTGCACCATAAGCACCCAGCCCCTGTGTATTAAGACTGCAGTGCTGGAAGGAAGGACCTCTCAAAAGGGAATAGAGACACCTATTTACCTGGTTAAATTTCCAGTATCTGGAAACGGCAGGGACTGTTCATCTAGTGAATTTATCTCCATGCTATGTGGACTCATCCTCTTTCTGTCCCACCTCTTAGTTTAAATCTAATGCTGAAGGTCACACAGGTCACCAGCTAAATAGTGCCAGAAATAATGAGAGCTTCTGAGGTCTTTGATTAAAGATTTATTTACTTTATGTATGTGAGTACACTGTTTCTGTCTTCAGAAGACATCAGATGTCTTCTGGCATCAGATCTCATACAGATGGTTATGAGCCACCATGTGGTTGCTGGGAATTGAACTCAGGACCTCTGGAAGAGCAGTCAGTGCTCTTAACCGCTGAGTCATCTCTGGGCCCATGAGTTCTTATAAATGGAAGATTTACATAGCTTAGTTTCCATATGGGTATGATTGTGAGATTAAAATTCATAATTAATTTGGGGGTGTTTTCTAAGTCAAAGAAACATAAAGCATAGTAATAAGTTGCACATATTGATATGGTTAAATATTTCTGCAGATGTACTTCATCCATTATGCAATAGTAATGGCAAGACTGTGTAGCACGGGATCTCAAAAGTAAGAATATTTCTGCTCACCTTAAATGACTAGGTCTGTGAGCAAAGAGAGCGGTACTTCCCAGCAGATGATCCAAAGGCACTTCTGGCTGAAAGATTTCTTTATTTAGTGCACCTTTTAAAGCTTAGAACTTAGGGAAACGGAGGATTCCCCACCCCGTACTCATCTAATTGCTTGATTTTTTTCTGTAATTCAATTTTTTTTTCCTGAGGCCATCCTCATATCAACTTAGTAAGATTTTTGAATCTTAAATTTATTGAGAGAATAGGCAAGGATAGTTAGTTGTTGACTATTAAAGTCCCACTGTTGCATACACACACACACACACACACACACACACACACATAATTCAATTTATTTTTCCTGAGGCCATCCTCATATCAACTTAGTAAGATTTTTGAATCTTAAATTTATTGAGAGAATAGGCAAGGATAGTTAGTTGCTGACTATTAAAGTCCCACTGTTGCATACACACACACACAAACACACATATATGCATGTGTGTGTGTGTATTTCTAAATATATAGGTACAACTTGCTTGGTACTGAGCACTTGGGAGAGGTAGGAAGGGGGATAAGGAGAGGAGGAAATGATGTACTTATATTTCATAAAAAACAAAAGAGAACAAGCTTAAGATATAAATAAATGTAAAAAATTCACATGAAATAAAAGAAACAGTTCCTTATACTTGGCTGTTTGTAGTTCTCAAACGCCAAAGTCATTATGTGATTACAGACAAGCCGACAAAGGATGGAAGCATTCGGAACTGCGCTGCCCTATCAGTGAGTCTTGAAAGTTTTAATTACTGTGAACTATTCGTCTCAGCATAGGGTGGTTTCTAATTCTTATGAGAGTGAAGTTATATGCAAAACATGGCATTCAGTCACTCCACGTGATAAATGAAACTTGAGGTGAGCGGTTTATTCAGAACCAGTTCCTGGGAGTCAGCACTTTTGGGGTCCCTTGGTTTCTTACATTAGGGTATATTAAGGTCAGCATAGAAAAATTTTAAATAAGTGCAAAAACAAACAAACACTAGGGTAAACATATTTGGTCAATTTTATAAAGATAACCGCCCACCCTGTGTGTGCTCCATTTGCTTAAAATAGCAATTGTCAGCCTGGAACTTAACTCTCAGAGGCTCTAGTGAGTGTGAGCTCGCCTTGTGCCCTGTTCTGCTGCAGCTGTTGGGCAGGTGTGCATCGCTGGGGTGTCAGCTTCAGCAGTGTATGTCAACTCATCCTGTGTGTACGATCCATCCGTCTGCTGGGTACAGAAACATTTTCATTTTCTTCCTTCCAACCATCTGCCAAATCATTTCAGAATACATTCTTTCATACGCCCCGGCTCTCAAACCGTTTGGAGCAAAGTCCCTCACCTTCTCTGGACACACGACTTCTGCCCTCGTGGACGGTCTGCAGCCTGGGGAACGCTATCTGTTCAAAATCCGGGCCACAAACAGGAGAGGCCCGGGGCCACACTCCAAAGCCTTCATTGTCGCTATACCAACAAGTAAGCATCGTGCATTCATGCTTTGCCTCCCACCCCCCTCTCCAACCTGGCCCCACGCCTGCTATTTGTTTTGTGTTTCTTTGAATCATGCTTCTGGGTTTAGAAATGCTCAGTTGATGGTTCTACAGGCCTGAATTTGCACAGTAATTTTCAAAATATTCTGTAGACCCCTTGGAAATCAATTTTCCAAAGATTAAAATATTACTGATTGGTATTAATAATTATTTACAGTTTAGTCAACATGTCAATTATATGATTACTTTGATTTTAGTATTTAATTTGGGGCTTAGGGAGAAAATATATAAACACGTTTGAAAGACTAATTTGACATTTTAGTTGTTAGCCCCTGCTTCAATCATTAAATGTGTTCACTTTGTTCGCTGTTATTTTGGAATGCCACATTATTCAGAATACTTTCAACTGTCCGGTTTGTCTGATCAGTATTAAAACCAACAAACTGATGACAATCCAGAGATGGGGTGGACTGTGTGTAGACCATGCTTCTTTTATTGCTTCCACATTTATTTTGGATGTGCACAACTCTCGCCTTCACTGTCTGCTGTGAAGGCCCACAGTTTCATGTTGGAAGACACTGGAAAAGATGTTTGTTCCCTCTAGAGCCTCCTGTTACTATATAAATACCCTTCCAATACAATGTCTCTTCCCTCAATCAGTTCTGCTCCCACAACAGAATGAATGACAGGATATGTTTAAGATACTATTTTGCCGACTGGAGGTTCTGTTTTCAAGCCTTATTTGGGGGATACAAATGTATCAGTTTTGAAAGAAACTTTAAGCCAGAGAGAGGAAGCAAGCAGAAAGTAAGGG
Source organism: Mus musculus (assembly GCF_000001635.26). Lineage (NCBI taxonomy): Eukaryota > Metazoa > Chordata > Mammalia > Rodentia > Muridae > Mus > Mus musculus. The sequence continues at coordinate 7,774,549 of NC_000083.6, read as the reverse complement.
TTTTTTTTTTTGGGGGGGGGGTTGGTGCTCACTCCAGTCACCTGCATGTTCCATATACTATTCTGCTAACTTTGAGTGTCGGTCACTGGACACTAAGACCAGCCATCCTACACATTGGCAATGTACCAACAGTTAGTTTAAGAAAGCCCCACTTAGGATTTTGCACTTACAAAACCAGCGACTCATAGACATTCCTTAGTATTTTGGGGTTGGTTCCAATCCCACCAAGGATGCCACCTCTGCAGATGCTCTTTTTTATGAAGTTGGCATAGACCCCGCCCCCACATTTCCTCACACACTTTAAATCACCCTTAGCTTACTTACACACCAGTGCAGTAGAAATGCAAATGCTGTTTAAACACTGTGTTCTTTAGGGGCAAAATGAGTATATACATGGTTAGTATAGACATTTTTCCCCCAAACATTTTCTAGGCAAGATTGGATGAACCTGTAGCTGCAGACTCCATGGATACAGAGGGCTGACTGTATCTAAGCACTCATTCCAGAATTTCTTCAAATGAGAAACTGAGACATCTCCTGATTCAATTCACACATATGTTCTAGAAGTTTAGAGTAAAATATAACTTTTTAAAAAGAATGTTGTAATTGGGAATGTGAATCTCTAAGGACTTAAAAGTGATCAATTGTCATGAGCAATTTGGAACACATCCACATTGGATGGTGGTTACTCTTAATCTCCTCTGACATCCATCCTTTAATGTGCTACAACCTTTGATGTTTCAGCCAGTTCTACTGAGGCCAGTGCCCAGCCAAATGGGAGAGACAGCAGCAGGAAACCTGAGAAACTGCAGCAGCCTTCTTCCCCAGCTCCCAAAGTTGCAGCTTCCTCAGAACACACGCCGTCAGCCAAAAATGTCAAGGATGCTCTCTCAGACTTGAACAAAATCCGAACTAATAGTGTGGTACCCGGGAAAACCCAGCTTCACTCTAAAATGGGAGAGCTGGATCCGCAGTCCACAGAAGTCACTGGCGAGGAGGAACTGGATTCCCTTGAAGATCCTCGTTCATCACGGTTGGAGACCCTAAATCAGAAGCAACCCTTGAGGGTACCAAGTAGATCTGGTCATGGGGTTCTGACTCCTGGTAGGACTCCAGCCAGGACTGGCCTGCCAGTGCTGCCCCGCAAGGAAGTGATGGACAGGCGTGGGCCCTCATTAGACCCCCATCTTCGTCCAAGGGTTGAACCTTCAGCTTCTTCAGCCTACCACCAGCTCAGCTCTATAGACAATGATTCTGTGGACCAAAATGAGTATGATCAAGCAGGATCCCCTGACCCTAAAGCTGTCTCTTCCCCGTCATCTCCCAAGAATCCAGCCAGGTCCAGGCTAACTTCCGTCCCTAGCCGCCATGCGGCTTCTAACATGCTCAGAGACAAAAGCCGGATGCAGCCGGGTACAAAGGCATCATCATCATCCGCATCGAGCCAGTCCCATTCTTCCACCAGCGAGGAAGATTCCAGCGCTGCAGCCCAACCCCGGAGCCATTCCCTACTGCAGGGAGGATCCTCTCGACCCGCACTTTCTAGGGATCGCCAGGATGTCCATGCCTCTAGTTCCCGTATGCCTTCCCAAACTGTCAGCTCTTCTCGTCCCTCTGCCCTGACAGAGGGCTCCGAGGAAGAGGACACTTCTGATGGTGGGGCGGATATTGACAGAGCTGCAGGAGACACCAGAAGGCGAGCTGAGGCCACTGCTCAGATCCAACAGACCCGGCCTGCCTTGGGGCACTTTAGTTTGATACGGAATAAGCCCTTCCCTGCCCACAGCAGAAATCCAAGCAGATTCCCCAAACTCCGCGGACCAAGGCTTCAGCCCTCTAGGTCTCCCCAGTCTACCTCAGCCTCGAAAGTCCTCACCAGGGCTCCTTCGCTGCCAGCATCCCACACTAGGCCTGGCTCTGATGTCTATGGAGATGGTGAGGATGAAGAGCCACTTCCAGCCACTGTGGTCAACGATCGTACACCTTCCTCTTCCAGTCATCCAATCTCTGGGGGCTCAGACACTCTGAGAAGAGGCTCCCAGAGAGGGGCCAGCTTGTACCGGAAGGAACCCATCCCAGAAAACTCCAAAGCTGCTGGAGCGGATGTACATCCAGGAGGCAAATCCCCTCTGTCCTCCAAGGCTCAGGGCTTTCAACTGAGCACGGATGAGGGTGCTCCTCAAACACCTCCATCATCCACCAGCCGCCAGCTGTCCCCTGCTAGACATCCAGCATCGAGATCACAGCCCTCCCCTGGGTCCACTGTTCCCAGAAGAATGGCACCAGGTCGCAGCTCAGAGCTCTCTAGTTCTCAGAGCAAAGATAGGTCACTTTCCCAGCCCAAGTTGTCTCTTGCTCACACCGGGCCTGACCGCCCGCACGCAGCAAACTCCCGTGGGGTGCTCCCCTCGGCTCCCCAGAATCAGAATGAGGGTTCCCAGAGCAGCTACGAGGACAACAGCACTGAAATTGAAGGCCCAGACCCTCGGGCTCCCACTCACTCCGCTCACGCCAAGGATACCACCCCATCCATTCTCAAACCTCAGCAGATGGGCTCCCAGTCAGGGAACAGTGGCAACAGACCTCAGCCCAGCCGTTCGGGAGCCTCTGAGAGACCCATCCGGCCTGGCAGCACCCACCCACGGGTCCAGGTTCCTGGCAGGGCTGGGCTCCAGGCCACACCAGCAAAGAAGATCTCGTCTTCCAAGCATCCTCTGCCACCCGAATCTCAGCAATCAGTCTTCACTGAGGAGGAAGAGGAAAATGAAGGAATTTTAAAAGGCAAGGAAGACTCTCTGTCTACCTCAGTTAAAAAGTGGCCTTCTTCCTCCTCCCCCCGGAACAACAAATATGCAGACAGGAACCTTGACAGAGACAAGGCTGCCATTGGGCAACTTGTACAGGAAGAAGACAGCATCCCCGGAAGGCGATCACCAGGCAGCCCCCCAATAGCCTCACATCCACCTACCTGGTACCAGCCTCGAAACCCTGTCACTGCAAGTCCCAGCGCAAGCACGCACTCCTGGCCAAGGTATACCACCCGGGCCCCTTCCACCTACTCTTCCACGACACCAATGCTGTCTTTGCGGCAGCGGATGCAGCGTAGGTTCCGGACGCCAGTCTCCCGCCAGCCTCCGCCGAGACCAGTGCTTACATCAGGTAACTGGTTCTCGCCTTCTGCAACCCAACGTTTTATATTTCTTTTTAAAAAGTGCTTAGGGTTTGTCACAATTTCTGAAAGTGTTTTTTGTTTGCTTGTTTTTAGTCCATTCTGTGTTACTAAGCACCCACCATAACCAGGCATGGACAGTATGCCGACTTCCTTGTTCAGTTGTATGTGGGGGTAGGGGATGGCTTACACTGTGGCCTCTGCTTTTCTGATGAGTTTGACCCTCAGAGACCAGAGCTGTTGGCTTCAAGTCACATCACTGGGAGATGTCTGAGCTATAGTTGAGTTCCTAACATGAAACCCACTCTCCCATCACCCTCCAAACGGCCCCTTTATCTGTAAAAGTGGGTTATAGCCAGATTGTATCTTTAGTTTTCCACTTGGCAGAATATACTTAAGGAATTAATAGTAATAATATGTGTGAATATATATATGTATACATGTATACATGTATATATATATATATATATATATATATTCCATATATGTACATGTGAATATATATAGCGATTTGTCTACATAATATGGATATATATGTACTGGTTATTCACATATTTAAGGAACCAACAGTAATAACATATGTGCATATGTGCATGTGTATATATGTGCATGTGTGTATATGTGTATATGCACCTTGCACTTATCTTGCATATTGCTGGTGTTTCTTAGAACATCTTCAACAAATGCATTAGGATCTGGTGGTACTGGCTGATTGATTGATTCATTCATTGATTGATTCATTGATCCATTCAAGACAGTGCCTCACTCTGTATTCCAGACTATATATAGCTCAAGCTGCCCTCAAACTTAAGATAGTTCTCTTGCTTTAGCCCCTCGAGTGCTAAGACTGCATCCTGAATCACCATACCCGGCAGCATTTGTTAATCTGCTTGATGCGTTGTCTCGTGCTGGGATAGTTTTTCCACTTTGACTTTTTAAAGCGATGACTTCTTTAATAGATGCCATGTTCAACAGTCCCTTGCATGTAGCAGAACCCAGCACATGCTTGCTCTCCAAGGCAAGCAGTGAGGTTAAGTCTGACCAGCAGTGTTGTCAGAAACCCTAACACTTCCTCTTGAAGTGAGGCTGGACCACAGAGACTCCCAGGTGAGGACAAAGGCCAACTGTCCCATAGAAGAACTCAGTAAATACGTCTCAAACTGTGCTGTGGAGCCCAGAATGCTGTGAGAACACCACATGGCTTCTCAGCCACTGAGTCCTGGGATGGGAGTCAGCTGGAACGAACTGTCCTGTTTGATGGATTTTAAACTACATCAGAGTTTGTCTTCATCATTCCAGTGCCTTCCCATTCTTCCAATGTCCATGTGAAAATGAAACTAGACCTACTAAGGTCTTCACTTCATGTCCTAAGATACTTATGAGGCACCTTCTCCATCCCTCAGCACTGTCAGACTGTCACGTGACTATCCTGCAGACATTACTGTCATGTAGAAGTCACATTGTAAGTTTATTATCTAGCACATAGATGCTATTGGTTGAAATTCTGTTTTGTGTTTGTTGGAAATGAAGTGTTTGCACTTACAGTGTGATGAAGTCAATAGTCCAGAGAGGTTTAATTTACCAGGAACTTATTTTTTTTTCTTCTCTTTTCTTTGCTGTGTAGGTTATAATGGAAGGGCAAATGTTGGCGAGAACATACCTCCTGGTAGTATTGGAAAACCAAATGGACAGAGAATTATCAATGGTCCTCAAGGAACAAAGTGGGTAGGGTAAACTTTGTTACGCACTCTTGGTGTTCCTGGTGGGAAGAGAAAAACCGTGGATACTGTGTGCCAAAAATCAAGCAGTCTGCTACTCCCCTCCCCTCCCCCTCCTATTTTCTCTCCTCCCTTCCTCTGTCTCCCCTCCCCTCTTCTCCCTTCTCTCCCCTGCTCTCCTCTTCTCCTCTCCCTCCTATCTTCTCCTCTCCTTTCCCCTCCCTTCCTCTGTCTCCCCTCCCCTGTGCTCCCCTCCCTTCACATTTTCTCTTCCTCCCCTCCTCTCTCCTTTAGCCTCTCATCCCCTCCTCCTCCCTCCCCTATCTTATCGATAAACTCTTAGTGTGCCCCAGCTGGCCACAAATGTGAGCTCCTCCTGATTCACAGCCTCTCTGGCACTGGATTCATAGATGTGAATCAGGATCTCATCCATCTAAGAATTTCATAGCTTAAGAAAGAGGAAAAGGCACATGTTTCTACTTGGTAAACTGAGGCAGCAAATGTGATGACCGCTCCACAATAGAAACTTTCTCTTTTCTTCATCTTTGGTTTTAACTACCTGTGTACAGGGTACTTGGATATAATTACTTTCAATGTCTAGAAAATCTTTGGTTCTCCCAAGTAACTAACTTGTTCATTGAAGCTGAAGACTGAGGCTTGGGCTTGGGAAACCTCACAAAAACTTTTCTATTTGTCTTGACTGGCAGGAAAATAAGATGAATGTGTGGTCCCAGCACAGCAGTTACCTGAGCCTATAGAATTTTTTAAATATATTCTTCTCTGTATTTAATTTTTATTTTTAGCTTAGTGTATAATTAGCTATTATATGTTGTAGTCACTAGCTTTTCTACCTGGCCTCTTTGTTCCCAGAATAACAACTCTGAGACTTAATTATTTATGAATAAATGCTTTGGCTTATTCTCTGACTAGCTTGTAACTTATCTAACTCATTTATTCTATTCTATGCCTTACACATGCTTAGTTACATGCCCTCAGCTTCATGCAGTCAACTTCATCCAACTTCCTCAGAGCCTGAAGCAAATGCCTCTTACTCTTTCCCAGAATCCCGTCTCTCTCTGTGCTGGAAGTCCCACCTTCTATTTCCTGCCTAAGCTCATTGGCCAGTCAGCTTTTTATTGACAAGTGATGCTTCCACACAGTGCACAAGAGATCCTCTCTGTAATGTGTATTTTCTGTTAGTTGTTTCAATTCATTTATAAAAGAAATAGTAAAACCAAGAACAGAAACTCTAAATCAGATAGATTATTTTATCAGATAATCTTTTGAATCTGACCGATATCTGATTAAAATTGAAAATGTGTCATGGTACTTTTTGTTTAGATAAAGAATATGCTAAATTCCTTCCTGGAGCTAAAATAAATATTTATGAGATTTTTGTGGGTTCAGTGCAGAGAATAGAAAACAATATTCAAGGCCTGGAATTATTCTTTGAAAGAATAAAAAAAAAATCTCATTGTAGAATTACCAGTCAAGATTTCTATTTACAATGACAAGGTTTAAAAAATAAACTGAGAGTCTCTGAAATTTTTTGTCATATATTATCTAAAGAGGAGATCTATGCAGATCAAAACAGAATTTACTTTATAAATCTTTCTGAATTGAAAAGGCTTCCTTGTCTGGCCTCAGTGGGAGAGGATGGGCCTAACCCTGAAGAGACTTGATGTGCTAGGGTCTGGGGACACCCCCAGGGCCCCACCCTCTCAGAGGAGAAGGAGAGGGATGGGTGTAGGGTCTCTGTGAGGGGGGGCAGCATTTGGTATGTGAAAAAAATTAATTAATTAAAAAAAGAAAAAAAGAAAAGGTCTTGACAACAACATTTCCTAGCCAAAATGCTGAGAGGTGATTGGAGCTGATTTTGAAAGTAGGATCTATAATAAATGCCTCACGTTTGCTGTTAAAGCAGGACTTCTTTCGTATTATGGTTATGTAGAGACAGGGTTTCAGATGTTCCTCAGTGTGGGATCACTGTAAGCCTCAGTCCAGTGTGTATCTGAAAAGTCACTAATGGATGTGGAATGTTAGTCCAGGACCACACTTAAGGGACTGACTCATGTCAGGGAAGACACGAGCTCTTTCTCAGAGGGAAAAGAATGGATTTTCAAGTTTTATAATTTCTTGGAATAGGATGTTTCTCTATGCATTCTATATTTTATACTATTTCTATAAGTTAAAAAGTAGTTCAATAATCAAAATTTAATTTATTTTTAACATAAATAACACAATGAAAACATTTCATATTTTTAAGCAACTGTGATATCTATCAATCCTTAAAGAAGTTCAGAAAGACAAGGAAAGGAAAGGAAAGGAAACAAATGTTCCTTGCTCCAAAATGGTTTTCAGGAGTGACCCCCTTGGTGGCCGTTTGGGTGATATGTCAGGAGTGACCCCCTTGGTGACCGTTTGGGTGATATGTCAGGAGTGACCCCCTTGGTGGCTGTTTGGGTGATATGTCAGGAGTGACCCCCTGGGTGGCCGTTTGGGTGATATGTCAGGAGTGACCCCCTGGTGACCATTTGGGTGATAGTCAGGAGTGACCCCCTGGGTGGCCATTTGGGTGATATGTCAGGAGTGACCCCCTGGGTGGCCGTTTGGGTGATATGTCAGGAGTGACCCCCTGGTGACCATTTGGGTGATATGTCAGGAGTGATCCCCTTGGTGGCCGTTTGGGTGATATGTTTTCAGAACATGCGTCTCTGACAGTTTCAAGCTTGTGTACAAAATGCATTTTTTTTCTAAGTAATCAGTCCTGTTGTCTGGGTATGCATCAATTTAGATCAATATATATGAGATTCCTGGGTCATTATTTACTTAAGCTCTTCTGTCTGTTGATGGATCCATGGGTTTTGACATCAGATATGATATACTTAACTAGGAAAAATACTTTGAATGTTTTTTGCATATTTGATAAGCAAAAAAGTGTATGAATTATGTAGGTCAGCCATGTGATATGGTGAAAGCAGTCCAATATGAGGTACTACTGTGCTTAATGATGCAGGCCTTGCACAGCTTAGCGACAAGCGTGTTTCCCTCTCATGCTCTAGCTTCTTCCCGTGTCTGCTCACGTGTCTGCACACAGAGTTAGAGATGTGAACATTTTGAGGGATTCCTGGCACCTCTTTCCATCCGTGTTGTTTTGGTTTAGGTTGTAGACCTGGATCGCGGCTTGGTGTTGAATGCAGAAGGGCGGTACCTGCAAGACTCACATGGCAACCCTCTCCGGGTGAGACTCGGGGGAGATGGTCGCACCATCGTGGGTGAGTGAGACTGGTTCCTAGGAACCAAAGCCTCGTGAACTGTGGAATAGGTTTGGTCCTCACCAGGCCCCTCCTTTCTAATGGTTGCCAGTGGCTCTGCCCCGTCAGCCATGTGGGAAGAAGGTCCCCAAAGGGACCAGAATATAGCATTTGCCTCATGGTTTTAATCACCCAATTTCTTTAGAATCCTCTCCTAGAAATGTATAATCTAGTTTGTTCCTGAGTTTAGCCATTTGGAGCACAGGTCAGAAAACTACAGCCCACAGATCAACTCCTGCGCAGCCTGTTTTTGCAAGGCCTATGAGCCCAGAATAGTTCTTAAAAATGATTCTTCCCCTATTGCAGAAGAACAATGTCTGTCTTGTGACATGTGGTAAACACATACTAAATTCACATTTCAGCATACACACCACACACACACACACACACACACACACACACACACACACACACATACACACAGAGGCATTATTGGAACATGGGAGCATTTATTTAGGTAGCCCATCTGTTCTGTATTGTTTATGCCCTGTCTAGTGTATGTTTTGCCCTACAAGGGCTGAGTTGAACAGCTCCATCTGCCCTGTAAAGTTTAAAATACATACTCTCTGGCCTTTTGTGAGAAATGTTTGCTGTTCCTGGCCCAACCTAACATGTGTTCTCCTCTAGAAGTTAAAATAAAGAGCAAAGAGCCACTTCCCTTAGCAGACACGGAGTTTTCTCTGGTAATGGCACATCCTGACATGAGAGTTTCTATGGTTCTATAAAGGGGTGGGGGGATGATGGACGATGTCCTAAACCCATCTATTCTAGATAGCAGCCGATACTACCACCTCAGATATATACATCCCCAGTTACTCCTCTGCCATTTGCTTGTTAAAGCATAGGCATACGTCAGCTCCGAGAAGACACATTCTCTTTGTGCCTCCTGACCTCTAGATTGTTTCACCTCGCTACATATCTCTCCCTTGGTTTTATTTCAGATCTGGGAGGAACCCCTATGGTGAGTCCTGATGGCCTCCCCCTCTTTGGGCAGGGGAGACATGGCAAACCTGTGGCCAGTGCCCAGGATAAACCCATCTTGAGTCTCGGAGGGAAGCCCTTAGTGGGCTTGGAGGTGATCAAAACCACCACATACTCTCCTACCACAACCATGCTTCCAACCACAACAACCACCACTGTGCTGACCACCACAACCCGGCCGCCTACAACCACAACCACCACCACCCGCCGCACAACCACCCGCCGCACAACCACTACCAGGCATCCCACAACTACAATTCGAGCTACTCGCAGGACAACGACCACTACCACCACTCCAGAACCTACCACCCCTTCTCCTACTTGTCCCCCTGGGACCCTGGAACACCAGGATGAAGCTGGCAACCTTATAATGGGCTCAAATGGGATTCCAGAGTGCTACCCCGAGGAAGGTAACCAACTTCGTTCTAATGTAGGCAACTTACTTACCTAATATACTGCAAGACAGAGATAAGTCTCAGAGCCAGACAGAAAAGGGTGAATGCTGTCTAGGGCAGAATGGCAGCCAAGCAGAATCAAGGCTGTCAGATTCATTCAGTAAGAAATATGGCGTGAGATATATCTATACACACAGGTTATCATTAAAATTCAGGGTGTCTTTTGTTTATCTAACAACTGAAACAGTATTATTGGTTCAGGTTATGTTTCCCAAGGGATTCTACTGTGTATTGTTGGTATGTCTATGTGTATATACATGCGTGAGAAAGAGAGAACGAGAGAGTGAGAGAGCAAGAGATGGAGGGAGAGAGGGAGAGGGAGAGAGGAAGAAGTACTGGTAGGTCAGTTCTGAGATGGTTCTGAGATTTAACAGGTCAGATGGGTTTCTGACTTGGTGGCTCATTAGATAACAATCTCCCCATGAGCTCCAGGAAAGCTGTCAGTGCACTGGGCAGCGAAGCTCCCTGTGATCAGCTTTCCTTTTGGAGACAGCCAGTGTCAAGTGGTGAGGCTTCTCCTGAGAGTATGGAGTTTCCATTGGATAAAAACAGACAACATCTCCCGCTTCACCGCGCTTGATCAGGGCTCTCCAGTTACTCCTGACATCTGCCTGTCTTCCCACCGATGGTCCAGGTCACAGTAGAATGGCGTGTCATCATCCCATTCAGACTACTGTGGACAAAGCTCTGCCTCTGACATGCAGGAGACAGAGTCCCGCTAGGCTCCATAGGCTGTAAAGCCCGTGTATCTTAGTCTAACACAGGCTGAAGACCCTTCCTCTCAGGACGTATTTGCAAGCCTAGAACTGCAGAGCATCACTGCGCATGACGAGCCCTGACGAATCTGACATTAACACTGCGTTCAGAATGAGAAGCCACTTCCAAGGAATTGTTTGCATGGGAAGATGAAAAGTTAATGGGAAAACTTGACATCTTAAAGGTCCACAGCAGAGAGCAAAGAGGTGCAGACCGAGGGGGCGAGAGAGTCACTGGTGAGAGAAGTCTTAGAATGGCCAGTGAGTACAACTCTGAATGGTTTTACTTTTTCTTTGTTTAACATATGTTTGTTTGTTTGTTTGTTTACTGGGGTAAGAGATGTTGGGTATACACATGCCAGAGTATGCATATGGAGGTTGGAAGATAACCTGTGAGAGTCAATTCTCTACCATGTGGGTTCTAGGGATGGAACTCTGGTCATTAAGCTTGGTGGCAAGTGCCTTTACCTGCCAAGCTGTCTCCCCGGTCTGGGATTTATCTTTGACTTTCTAGTAGTATTTGAGTGGCTTCTTCCTTCTACTTGCACTGACACGTTTGTTTCTGGAAATAGAGATGTAACTACGGCAGCAGATAACCAACTTTTCGGCAGATTACCAACTTTGTAAGGTTGTAAACAAAAGGGTTTGTAAGGCCAGGGTTTGATTTCCATCTCTGCTGTTTTGTTTTCTCTTGGGCTGAATCTTAAAGGCCCCCCAGCGAGGCCGTTCATTGACACTTTCCTACTGCAGACTTTAATTTGGCATGAAACCCAGTAGATTTCCTCAGCATTTCTTGTCAATGCTTTTTTTTTTTCTTCAACCACAATGCAGAGTGTTCATTTCACTTGCATCCCCTCTTCTGTCTCCTTGGTCCAACCCAAAGGCTAATACACTTTTTGGCAGTATTTTGAAATCAAGAACAAATAAACACAGAGTCTGGCGCAAAATTAAATTTGGCGAGAGCGGCACATCTCTCCTCCATGTTTAACTGACTCTGAGTTAGCCTTAAAATCCTTCAGTGCACTCAGCATTCTCTATCAGCCGTCCCTAAAACTCGTATGTCTTCTTTCTTGCTTTCATTGCAATTGTAGTTACTTTGTATTTTAATTTAAAACCCTTTCACAGAGGTGTGGTTGATGTATACGGAGCTGTGGGTATTTAATCTACAGTCTGAAGATCTTAGGAATGAGACGATTCATAAACATATCCCAACATCAGGACCACAGACCCCACAGCACCCCTCAGAGTCCTCAGCTCCTCCCCCCTCCCCCCAGTGTTTAGTCTTTTTCTCCCCCATTTTATGTCTCGGAGTTGTTGTTTTTCTCTGTGTCACTAGGCTGGTCCACTAGCTAACACCCATAGGTTATTACTTTCTGAGTTTCTTACAGTAGGTTCCAATGGCTTTCTGTCCACTTGCTTCCGGTTTAACATATCATTATCTACTATGATCAGGAACCAGCCACAGTGCCTGCCTCTTGTGTAGAAACTTAGTTGCAAAGATGGCTTGAGGTTTGAAAAGAGTCAGATTGCTCTAGAAAAGCCTGCTCAGCAACTATGTAACACACATGAGTTCTTTGTCAACTGAGCACCTTGTGATGGTATCGGTTGAAGAATGCTCGGTTAATATTGCAATGACACTTAGAGAAGAGATGGTCCCAGTAAAGCCCCAGCATCAGGGAAGCAAGACCTGTTCCTGATCTTCCCTACAGAACCACAGAAACTCCTGGGTCTCATCCATGCCCTAGTTGTGCTTTTCACCTTCTCATTCCCTTAGCACAACCTCCTTTGTTGTGCTAAGTAGAGTTCAATCCTGAATAAGCACTTGCTGTGTATATACTGTGGCTCCCTCTGTCCGCAGTTAAAACTACCCAGACAGCATCCTGGCTGTGGCTCCCTTCAGCCCAGGAACTGCAGTGTTCATTGCTACAACAGTTATAACTTGGAACCTGTACTGGTGGTAGTAAAAAATATCAATGAGGGGCCTTTCCAATCCTCTGTCCTCACCCTACTTCAGCTGGCCATTGGACATTCCATTCCATTTGTAAAGTCCTGGTGTTTTCTTCCAGTGCAAACGTGCAACTCTTGGCTCCCTTGGTTAAGTCATGTCTCCTCCTTTCCTTTGAAAATTGCTTCCAAGAAATGTTCTAGTAATAACCATGGGCTACTCGGTCATGCCAGCAACTATGTTATTTATGGTTACTTCCTCATTTGTTATGGATGCTGTACGTTCCCGTAGCCATAGATTTACATTACATGCTTGTTTCCTGTGTATTATTGCATTTATTCCTCTCTCTTTACACACACACATGAGCAAACACACACACAAGTACATACATTCACGTGCACACACACACACACACACATACTCACATACACTAGGACAATGGTTTTAGTTTTTAGTTTTTAGTTTTAGCTAGAATTAGCTTCTCCTCTCAGTAATGAACCTCTGGAGCTAACAGACTCTTTCATGTCTCCAGTTTTTCAGGGTACCAGGTTATCTTTTCAGGCATCTAAATATCTTAAGATACAAGCATTCTGGGTTGTCTAACTGGGAAATTAAAACCATTAATCTTTGTTTTCCAGGATCTAGACTGGATGATTGCACATCTCTGGAAGTGCTTTGAGCCTACTGAACGTTCAAGAGTTTGTAACGTGATCTTGTTACATGTTGGAGAGGTACACATTCATCATTATAGAAGATAATTCCAGCCTGCCGTGTTCACCCTCCTGACAGAAAATACAAAGACAATGATTGGGATGTATTCCCAGTCGACACACCATACCATATGGGGATGTCCCTAATTTCCCAAGGCTGGAGTCAACTTCCTCCCTCCAAACTTTTACGGAGAACAAACTTTAAAAAAAAAAAAAAAAGCTACTTTAATGTCTCGGGAGCTGAGGCCTTAATTCCATGGAGACATCGAACATTCGTTTGTTTGTTTGTTTTGTTTTGTTATTTCTTTTACATGACTGTGGCTGGGAAGACTTGGCTACACCTCCATGCCTATGTCTGGAAGCCACTTTTATATGAATGTCAAAGTTTTGACATCGGATCTAGGTTGCCGTATAAGATACCCAGTTTTACGTAGTTCCAGGTGGTCTTGTACGGCAGTCAGGAGGCCATCTGTTCTGATGAGATGTGGCTCGCTACATACAGATGATACACTTACTTGGAGAGAAGACTGTGGTAATTCTGAGAACAAATAAGTGATTTTATTTGATTTTAGAAATGTGTTAAATGACTCTGTGAGATGTTCCCTTGTGCCAGAGGCCTTGTGTTGGTCACCACAAGAGGTGATCTAAGTTGACAGGTAAAAAAAAATACATGTGACCTTCTGTAAGGTACTATCTACCTCAGCATCTCAAGGAGTTTCGGTGAACATGGGTATCCACAAAGGGAAAAACCTGCTTCTCTCTGTTCTGTTTCATCCGGGATATTAAAAATGTACATTTTTGTTCTTTTTTAAACCTGGAGACATAATGGAAATGAAATAGACATGGCAAATAAGAAAGTCACACTGTGCTCCTAAAAACCCAACATTTTTGTTCTTTTTTAAACCTGGAGACATAATGGAAATGAAATAGACATGGTGAATAAGAAAGTCACACTGTGCTCCTAAAAACCCAACTGGCAGATGGGGCGGAGGGAGGTAGATCAGGAACCAATGGTAAGATATACCCAAACTTCAGGAACCATGAACCCTCAAACAGACTTGAATTTGCTCAGGAGTTGCGCCATCTTGGCTTCAGGCTGTTGATGTTGCCCTGGCCTGTGGATAATAATATTATTTAATGAAAACCATGCTTGGGATTTTTTGAAAAGATGACCATTTCGCCCCTAAGAGTGGATGAACTGGAACTGGCCTTAGTAGCAATCACTGTAAGCACGGGTCATCACCCTGGGATGATGTCTATGATGCTGGTGCCCATCTAGGGCAGATGAGGGTGGCTGTGCGTGTCCTGATGCTATGGGCTGGTGACAGCTGAGTTCCCCTGCCTTCTGCCTTAGCAGCTGACTTCAGCACCGTTAAGCTCACTGTGTAATGCTTACTAAAAGCTCCAAGGGAACTGATAGGATTGTTACACAGAAACGTTGCTAGGTAAATTAGATCAGTGTCTTCTAACAGTTTAGAAAGTGCCGGATGGATACATGTGGTTTCCTGGGAGATGGGAATTTAGATAGTTGTTTTCCTTTGTTTCCCTATGAAATGTTGAGTCAGACAGCAAGGGTTCACAGATGGTTGGATTGGGTAGTTCAGCTCTGAAACATAGAGGCAACCGGTTTGCTGGAGTAGAAAGACATGTTCTCTGAGCCAAAGAGCCTGAAACTCCAGTTTTGTGTTCTGCCCCTGTGTGGCTTCAGGCCATTACAAATCCTATAGAGCCCCGGTGTGGAATGCAGAAGTGGGTGTGATAAACACTATTATCCCAAGGGTATGTTGTGAAGATTATTAACTCACACAACATCCACTGAGAGCACCCAAAGTTCAGAAGGCATCCAGTAGCCACCTTCCTCATGCTATCCCCTCCACCCTTCTCAAGAAGGCGTTGTGTCCAGAGAGTTCTCTATTGTGGCTGGCATGGGCTTCAGGTCATAAGGAGAAGGAGCTCCTCTGAGCTGTTTGGATAAAACTTCATTGGCTTCAAAGCTCATATGCAAGTCAAGGAATCTAGTCAGAAGCAATTTCCTGAGTCACAGTAAAAGGTCATTGGGAAGGAAAGACAGGTGACTTGAGACAATGGGTCTTTTAATTGGGTGGTAGGGCTGCAGAGAAGGCTCTCTGTAAAACCCTGAGCCTGCCATCTACTTACAAGTGGGGACAGTTTTAGGGTACAAAGGAATTGCAGGAAAGGACTCACAATCCCCCTTAGAATTGGCTCACAGTCCCCTGTAGCTAGGGGTAACCACTGAGTCAGTCAATGTCATGTAATTGACAAATACCTTTCCTGGCAATTACTAGGGTCCCCCAAGGCTATGAGGGCAGGGGCTAGAGAAGCAAGCACCTTAACCAAATTGCTGCATTTGCAGGAACTGTCAACCAAAATGGAAGAGCTTTAAGTCAGGGCATGGTCTTGGCTGACACAGAGAAGCAAGGGAAACTCAAGTCATGCAGTCTGCCAAGCTACAAGAAAGCAGAGGCAGGAAATCACCCTGGTTCTAGAATATTCTAATGGCAAGGTAAAATTAGGTGGAGAATAAAGGTAGATAACATGAGCTCCCAGGGAAGGGGATTTTCGTCACCACCCAGGGTCCCCCTCTCCTGGCTGATCTCTGAGCAAATGTGTCCAGGCTTGTCCAGACACAGGAGGCCCTCCCTCCAGGTCTAGAGCAGTTCAGACAGGTGGGTGGAGGTGACTGGGAGGGTAGCAGAAGGCTCTAGAAATATAGAGCAGGGTGGTTTGCTCCTGAGTAAAAGGTATTGATTGGATTGCCTTTCTCTGATCTCAAAGAGAGATCTGTTTGAGGATCTGGATGGCCAGTCTTCTGGAAAACCGAGGAGACACTGGTATTGGTGGCTGGTTTCCAGGAGGTGCTCAGGATGAGTGAGCTGCTGCTCTGGGGGCAGAATTCTAAGAGCGCCGGAAGAGTCACGTGGTGATGGGTCTCCTTCCCTCTTCCTCCCTAGATGACTTCTCAGGCCTGGAGACTGACACTGCACCACCCACAGAAGAGGACTATGTTGTATACGATGACGGTATGGAGACGATCTCACTTTGCTTTCTAATCACAAGATCTTATTTTAGTTACAAGACTTTTTTTTTTTATGTGCTGCTACACACTGCTAGTACCTGGCAGTGGCAGGCGGTGACATAAGCAGCCGTTAGGTCCCTGGGAGGAACCCAGTGGACTCATCTGTAAGTCAACACTTTGTCCTTTCTCATTTCTTTTCCTTTCGAATTAAATAATATAGACGCTGCTTGGAGATGTGTTGGTTTCTTAACACGGAATCTTTTCAAATAGTCAAGTTCAGAATTCCAGGATGCCCCTGACCCAGCTCCAGCAGTCTCTTTAAGAAATGGCAACTGCTCTTAGTTACCCATAGGACGCTGGAGTTGTCTTGTCTTTTCTGGAATTGCCTCTGCAAGTGAGAAGTTCACCTTGGAGACTTGCCTACCTGGTGCGGGCCTTTGTTGCCCAAGCCCATGGTCTGCTTCCTCTCACCTTCTGGCATCTGGTGTCTTGAGCTACAATCCTGTGAACAATGTTGCTTTTGATGCTCTCTTTATTCATAATTAAATGAGACCCCCTGCAGTTTTCAAATGATGATTGATTTGAAAGAAAAACAGCAGGGACTAGAAAATCCAGCAAGATTTCTCAGCACCTTGCAAAACACTCACTGACTTTCTCCTCCTTCCATCTTTGAGCAGTTAAGGGGATCAGTTTTATTTTCTTTTTTTAAATGTTAAAAGGTTGGTTCTTTTTAGAGCATTATTTTCAGTCTCCTCTGTACTCAGATTTTGGCTAAGATTAATTCATTTTTAAATTTTATGTGTATGTGTTATGTCTGAGTATGTGTATGTACGCCGCCACATGAGCACAGTGCGGCGGCTGGTGACCAAAAGAGGGTGTCAGATCCCTTGGACAGTTGTGAGCTGCCTAATGTGGGTGCTTGGAACCTAACCTGAGTCCTCTGTGAGAGCAGCAAGTTCTCTTAACTGTTAAATCGTCTCTCCAGCCCCAAGGTTTTTTTAAAACCTAAATTTATTTTCTGGTGTGATTTTTATAGAGTTATTTTATATAAAACTTATTATTTATCTGTACATATATGTGTTGTGCAAATTCCTATGTACCATGTGTATACAGGTGCCTATGGAGGTTAGAGGGTGTCAGGTCTCCTGGAACTGTAGGTGCTAAAAGTTGTGAGCCACCTGCCATGGGTGCTGGGAACTGAATCTAGATCCTCTGCCTGAGAAGTAAGCACTCTTAACCACTGAGCCGTCTCTATCCCCAATGTGATCTTCTAGAGCTTAAAAAGAGAAAAAGAAAAGGAAATTAAGGTAAGGATTAGCTCTGGGCATGAGCACAGCCTGGAAAGTTCTAAAGGCCTCCCCTTTTCTATTCCTTAAACTTCATGTTTGTGGGTACATGTGTGTCTTTTTTCTTCCTCTTTCTTTCCCTTTTATAATATGCAACTGCATATAACAGTTGTTCTAGAGTGTGTGTTAAAGGGGAGGTGTGTGTGTGTGTGTGTGTGTCTGTCTGTCTCTGTGTATGGTGTGTGTGGTATGTGGTATGGGTGCGTGTATCACTGTATATGACATCTGTATATTTGCATGTGGTATGTGTATATCTGAATATGTATGTGTTGTGTGGTGTCTATTTGTATAGGGTATGTGTTGTGTCTATATGTGTGTATGGTGTAGCTGTACTGTGGCATGATATTTGATATGCATGTGTATAAATATCTGTATGTTTGAATTGGTGTTTGGTGTAGGGGGGACAGGTCTGGTATGGTGTGTGAGGTATGCATGTGTGTGTGTGTCTGTTGTGTGTGTCTATCTGTCTAGGTGGTGTGTGATGTCTTTCTCTATATGTGTGTGTGGTATTGTTGTATATGTGGTGTGATGTGTAATATTTGTATGTAATATGTGTATTATGTGTTGGAAGGTCTAGTCTGTAATGTATGTATGTATGTATGTATGTGTTTGTATGGTGTGTGTGTGTGTGTGTCTACAGTTAAATCACAAGTATTCTTAGATTACAACCAGTGCCTCTTCTGGAACCATGCCATTACAAGACTTCATATCTTTTCAGATTATGGATTTGAGACCACAAGGCCACCGACCAGCACCATGCCCTCAACCACTGCTGCCACACCGAAGGTCATCCCAGAGCAGGGCACGGTCAGCTCCTTCCCAGAGGAAGAATTTGACCTTGCTGGAAAGAGGAGATTTGTTGGTGAATATCACTTCCTTAAATGGAGAAACTGATTTTTAGCTTTGTTCCTTGAAGACAGCATAACTAAGCCCTGGCCTGGCACTTTAAGAAAATGCTTCCCTGGGGTGAATTTTCCATGTGGGGTATTTTAGTGAGTTCATTTCACTCAGATGGGTATTAATTTGCAAAAGTAAGACAAGAGGAGGACCAGAGAGCTATTAGTGCTCAACAGAGGACCTCAGTGAGTGTGTCCACATGAGCGTGTGCTCTCGCGCGCGCGCGCGCGCGCGCGCGCGCACACACACACACACACACACACACACACACACACACGTGCGAACACAGAGGCCAGAGGTCATCTGATACCTTCCTCTGTCACTCTCTATCCTGTCCCCTTTCTGCCAGCACCAGAGACTCACTGTGTCAGCAAGGCTGGTTAGGGAGATCACAGGGTCTACTTGACTCCAGGCCCCAATACCTGGGTTACAGGAATGCCCTGCTATGCCCACCTTTTTATGTGAGTACTGGGGATACAAACTCAGGCCCTCACGCTTGTACAGAGAGTGGTCTTACACACTGAGCCATCTTCCCAGCCCGGGGGCCAGTTTTGTTTTTTGGTTTTTTTGGGTTTTTTTGTTTGTTTGTTTTTTTAAAGGTAAATTGTATGGCTGGACCTCCACTTGTTCGTGGCTTGCTGAATGCTGGATGGTGCAGCTTTGTGAATGCTGTCACGAGTCCTGATCATTCTGCAGAACCAACGCCATTTTTTATACAGTTATCCTCTCCAACTTCATTAAATTCAAAGAATTGGGCTTTGGAGACTCATTTCTCCCGTCTTCTTTCTCAGCAGCTAAAACCATTTCAATCGGAAATTCTGTGTGGCTGGACTGTGTTCTACCCCTGCTCCACGCCGTTCCCTTTCCCATGCCCTTGATGAACTGCCTCAGTAAGACAGTCGGATTACTATGTTACTGCGTGGAGACAAGCAACAGCTTAAATTAACATCGTGCTTTTCAGTTTCCAAAACAAATGTCTTGCCATGAGCAGAGAAGACGTCTTGCCAGCTAAGAGGCTGTGACTGGGCGTCTCATCATATGAGTTAAAGGGCAAGACCATTAGCCTGAGGCAGATTCCAGGGCTGAAGCCAGTGTTTGCTGTGGTGTTCAGCAGTCTGGCGGAGTTCACCAAGCCTTCCCTCCCCTCCCTGCTGTCCCACAACAGAAAGCGAACGAGTCATGGTATCATTAGTGGTATACATACCAATACCGTTTATACTATGATACAATAATGATACCATTCAGTGTTACCATTAGCCTTTCCACAGATTGCTCCAAAGACCAAAAGGTCTTTAATAGAGATTTCTAGCCATTTCAGTGGAGAGAACCTGAGGGTTTTGAGTGGATAAAGCCTTAACTTCAATTCCTTGGCATTCCTAACTTTTTTTTTTTTTTTTTTTTTTTTTTTTTTTTTTTTTTTTAGAATGAAATACAATCAAAGAGGCTGTGGGTTGTTGGTAGCAGAGTCTACTCTTTGTCTATGGCTCATGAGCGCTTTCTCACTGTAACAGGGTGCCAGGCCATGGCTTGCATATTCACAGTCTCCTGTAGCCACTGAAATCCTGTGGTTAGGAAGGGCTTGGACTTGCTGTAAATGTAAGAAGTTGATCAACAATATTGCAGAGGGCCCCTTGGGTCTTGGCTTCATGTTCAAACTTCCAAGAGGATTGTGAGGGTCACAGAGCTCTGCAGGAGGTCACCTAGGGAAAGAGCTTAAGTATGCCACCTGTTTCTCTGGCCTCAAGACGGCTGAGGAGATGAAACATGAGGCAGAGATGCTAGTTAACGGACTCAGTTTTCCAAATCTGAGGGCATAGGCGTGGAAGAATGCTGGAGGTTTATAATTTGGAGGTTTACACCAAATTATAGTCAGAGGACCTTTCTAAATCACATTGAAGTTACATCCATCAATGTTGATGGGACAAAGAGACATTCTGAAGCCATCTATGTGCACATGGGCCTGTAAAGAGAGATAGGAATATGTTCTTTTACATTGCTTATGTACATGTGTGTAGTGTGCATACATGCATGTGTTGGGGCATACACGTGTGTGGAAGCCAGACCTTGGCATTCAGCGTCTTCCTTGTTCACTCTGCACTTGGTTTGCTCAGGTAGTATCATTTATCGAACCCAGAGCGTGTCAATTATTGTAGTCTAGCTAGCCAGTTTACCACAGGGATCCCTTGTCTCAGCCTCTCAAATATTAGGATTATGGGTAGCTTCCACAGCTGCTTCACTGTCACACGGATGCTAGGCATTGAAATTAGGTCCTTATTCTGGTGTAGCATGTCCTTTATCCTCAGAGACATCTCCTCAGCCCCAGGGGTGAGTTCTTGAGTTAGCATCAGATGTCTCTGGAGTCTTAGCAGGAAGAGGTTAAATTGTGGGTCTGAGTCCATGCAGCAAATTCTATGATTCTGTTTCCAAAAAAGAAAAAAAAGAAGTCCAACTGAGCATCTCTGTTCTTTCCAGCTCCTTATGTCACATACCTCAGTAAAGACCCAACAGCCCCGTGCTCCCTGACTGATGCGCTGGACCATTTCCAAGTGGAAAGCCTGGATGAACTCATTCCAAACGACCTGACAAAGAGTGATCTGCCTCCTCAGCACGCTCCCCGGAACATTACTGTGGTCGCCATGGAAGGCTGCCACTCCTTTGTCATTGTGGACTGGAACAAAGCCATCCCTGGAGATGTGGTAACAGGTGTGTCCTAGGTAGATGCTCAGAGTTCCAACTGGTCTGTAAAAGAGAGGATAGATGATGGATGGGTGGATGAACAGATGGACAGGTAAGATGGGGAAGGCAGACATCTTTTTCAGCGGCTTGGGAATGTGGGTAACTGCAGTAGCATTGTGGGTAGTTAAGAGAACATTGGATGAAAGCCAGAGTCCTGAATTATAATCCTAGATTGACTTATGTGACCTTGAGTCATACATACATCATCTTGTTAGGATTTGTTTTCTCATATGAAAAATATAAGTACCACAAATGTCCAATATTTGTCTTTCTGCAAATAAACAGCCAGGCAACCACTTGTCAGAGGTCCTATAGGTGGGGATGGTAAAAAGGCTCTACTGAATCACTACTATGAATATCCTCCTTCCATGCCTGCTGGCCACTCCCATAGCAGCCTGTGTGTTTCCCAATTCCTTATATGGGCATTGGGTAGAATGGAGGATACCCTAAGGGTCTTAAGCCCCGCCTCTGGGCTTTGGCCTATGAGATGCTTGTTTCTGTTACTCTGCCTAGATGACACTTGAGAATGAGTCTATTGAGGTGAGTTCTTACAGAAAGAGAATCTGCAGGTCTTTTCATGAACAGCTCCTTTGTACATGGCTTCTCCCAGTCCTGTGAGCTGTGTGAATGTGTTCCTGGACGGTGGGGGTAGTTGGAGGTTAGAGATCAACATTACCCACTACAGGAGTCACTTGTGTAACTCTGACCTTCTAGTGCTTCTGCTGTAGGACCCCAACATTGTCTTTTAAGGAGAGAAAATATGTTCAGGAATGTTCTAGGGGCTTCTCTTAGCTTCTCATATGAAGCTTACATGGTGGGCCTAGACCCAGGGTAAGGAACTGGGAGATACAGTCCCCATGCATCCTGCCAGTGGTGGCTGAAGGGTTAAGGGGCACAGAGTCAGTGTGGGTGAGTGGGTCTGAGCCTTCGATGTAACTGACAGTTGCTTCTTTCATGGTGTGTGCTGAGTGAGGCCAATCTCTGCAAAGCATAGCACATTTCTAACAGAAAGCACAGAGATCAGTGGAGGAAGGAGGTCTATAACAAACCACTGAGAAGTTTCTTTTTGATTGAATGTGGCGTTATGAATGGCCTTCCCTACTTCCACCCCTTCTCTCTGTCTCTCTGTCTGTCTCTGTCTCTCTGTCTCTCTGTCTGTCTTTCTCTGCCTCTGTCTGTCTGTCTGTCTGTCTGTCTGTCTGTCTGTCTCTCTGTGTGTGTGTGTTTGTGTGTGTGTGGTGTTTGTGTACATGTGTATAGGTGCAGGGAGACCAGAGGAGGACAGCAAATGTCTGCTTTGCCGCCCTCCACCTTAGTCCCAGAGACTGGAACTGGACATGGAGCTAGGTTGGTGGCCAGAAATTCCATCAGTCTTCTTGTCTATGGCCCCACCTTGACCCAGCAATGGGGTTCTAGGAAGGCATGTTCTCACACTTGAGTCTTTGCCTGCTGAGCCATCACCCCAGCACCATAATTGGCAAGCTTTAAAGGCAAATAGGATCACAGGGAGTCTTTCAGTCACACCACATGCCTGGCAGTCACTGTCGTTATTCTTCATCTCATATAAAGGACAACTGTACATCTCTACCAAGAATCTTGGGTATTGTCTGTCTTTTAAATTCATATTTATGCATTCATTGTATAAAGTGATGGTTTTTAGAATCATACTTTCATTCCAGTGTATCATGTACTTTGGCCATATTCACCTCCTCCTTTCTTTCCTTTCATCTCCCCTTCTCCAAATGGTCTATCATCTATCTATCTATCTATCTATCTATCTATCTATCTATCTATCTATCAATCATCTTCTATCTGTCTGTCTACCTATCATCTACCTATTATCAATCTATCATCTATTATCAATCTATCATCTATTATCTATCTGTCAATTATCTATCATCTATTATCTATCAGCATCTATCTATGTATCTATCATCTACTATCTTTCTATCAATCATTTATCTACCTATCATCTATTATCTATCTATCTGTCAATTATCTATCATCTATTATCTATCAGCATCTATCTATGTATCTATCATCTACTATCTTTCTATCAATCATTTATCTACCTATCATCTATTATCTATCTATCATCTATTACCTATCAGCATCTATTTATCTGTCTATCATCTATCTATGATCTGTTATCTATCATCTGTCTGTCTATCATCTATCTATCTATCTATCTATCTATCTATCTATCTATCTATCATCTATCTATCATCTATCTATAGTCCACATATGATAGGGAAAACAACACTTATCTGAGTCCGGCTTAGTTAAATACTAAGTACAGGGCACTGCTTTTTTCTTTCACTTCTTTCTTCTATGTGCAGTCAAGACTAGATGTAATTAGCCCTATGAGGTGAGTGACAATAGGGAATGAAACTGGTAGAGTAGAAAGAGAAGTAGGAAACCAGCCAGACAGCAGAACGCACTTGAGTTTGCTGTCCCCACTGGAATTTGTCAGACATTACTGAAGTGAACTGCCCTGAATCACAGTGAAACTTGCTCTCCTTGAGGTTTTCATGGAGCCATACATCACACAGACGTACACATGCTTCGGCCCTTCCCTATCACACCTCTGTGTGATTTGGCTCCCTCTTAGTTAGCTTCAGCTGTCAACTGGACACTGCCCAGAATTATCTGAGGGAGCCAACTGGGACATTGCTTCTATCTGATTGGCCCATAGACATAACCGTCGGGCTTTCTTAATTACTAATGTGGGAGAGCCACCGTGGGTGGTACAAATCCTAGGTAGGCGGGTGTGGGCTGTATAAGAAAGGTAGCTGAGCAAGCCAGAGGAAGCAAGCCAGGAAGCACATTCTTCTACAGTTCTACTTCTAGTTCCTGCTTGAGTTTCTTTCCTGATTTCCCTTGATGATGTACTTTGACCTGGAAGTGTAAGATGAAATAAACCCTTTCCTCTCCCATGTTGCTTTTGTTCATGGTGTTTATTGAAGCAACAGAAAAAGCAAACTAGAGCAGGTTCCTTGGTGCTCACCAGGCTCCTCCCTTCTCCTGTTTCCAGGATACCTGGTCTACAGCGCCTCTTATGAGGACTTCATCCGGAATAAATGGTCAACTCAGACCTCGTCAGTGACCCATCTGCCCATTGAGAACTTGAAGCCAAACACAAGGTATGGCATGGTGGTTGCATACAGACAAAAGGCTGGACCTGTGAACTTCATCATAGTATCCTTTGGTTGGAAACAAGGATTAGTCAATCAGCACCATTTTCTTGAATTCCTGGTTTAGCTCATGGGATACCAATGAAGGCTCACCACGTGCCACGCCTATTGCTTAAGACTGTGTGTATTATGGTTGTTGCTTAACAATTGTGCCCATTTCTCGTTCTCTTAGGCATTACATTAAGGGCAGAAAGGCTGTTCTATGTGTTAGAAGAGAACTGATTCAGTTTCACTAATGTAACATTTAGGTAGTACAACCTTGCTATGTGACATCGGGACAGTATTTGCCAACCATGTTCACTGACACGGAAGCTTTGTGATGTAGATGTTCAGAACATTCTGGAAAGATGTGTTGCATGCATTAGTGAAGGCTACAAGACACAACAAGAGGAATGGCTGCTGATGAGAAGGCACTGTTTTGTCAGCCAAGGTTTATGGCACTCGCTTAGAAAGTGGCCAAACTTGTCCACATGAGAGTGTCTGTCTACTCTTCTGTTGTGCTGTCTGTTTTGGGAGGCTCAACTCTCAGAAAGTGACCTGGTCAATGAACATGTGTAAGGAGCTGGGCATGCCTTAGCCAGGCAGTGGTGTGCTGGTAAACTGACCATCTGGGCAGCTGGGTGTCGGCTGGGAAAACCCCTGGTTTATAGCATTTTCAATGCCTGTGGTTCAGGGACTCACATCATAGCCAATTTCACAATGGCAGTGGGTTCACAGGATCCTATCATCCTACATAGCTTCACAGATCCTGAATAGGTCGTGACTGGCAGGATGTCCACACCTAGCACCACACTGTTGTATAGAGCCAGTGGGTTTGCAGTGAAGAGCTCAAAGTGGCTTCCACAGGCAGTGGAGTACAGAAAAGTCTGGAATAAATCACTCAGTAAACAGATATCTGCTAGAGAGGACAGGATCTGGCCAGAACCAGGCTACCAGGAGACTTCCCCAAAGCTGGGAGCATTCCCTGTAACGTTCTAATGTGACATTTAGGCTCCTTGGAATCAAGCTTTCATAAGCTGTTATGAATCGCAGGACTTGGCAGATGGAAAGAAGCAATGAGTCAGGAATAGAGAAAGTGCTTCATTCCTTTCTCCTAGTGGTAAAAGTTGACCAGAGGAAATAAAAGCAACAGACTCAGATGGAACAGGGCCAGCCTTCTTTTTTACTATGTGTCATAATATCTTCTATAGCACATCCACCATACAGATTAGAAAGCTGGAAGATACCCTCCAGTGCATTCACCACATAACAACCAACAACAAGAGTTGAATCTTAGTCTCTTGACCTCTTCCTGCCCAATGTTCTTTCCACAGAGTTGGCTGCCATATTGGATTTCTGCCATTTTGACTGTCAGGTGATGGTGGTGTAAGGTAGAGGTGTACTTGTTCTAACCATGGTTCTGGGTCTAAACTTCATTCAAGCAGTTCTTTCTCTTTATTTTGAGCCAGGGTTTAGGGCACAGAGGTGAGCTAGATGCAGTGCAGCCCCCTTGAAGTGTACAACACTGTCCTCATGGGGCTTGTTGCATGGCAGGAGAGACAGATGTTAAAAAGGAAAAACAGATATGGACTCCCATAGCCAGTGTCATTAGGGAGTTTAGGGATAGTATGTAATGGAGGAATTCTTGATCTTCTGAGCCTAAGGCCAGTCAGTCAAGACTAGGAGAAAATTAGGTTGAAGGAATATGGCTCAGTAACCCAGAGAACAGGTAGGCAAGGTGAGATAATGCAAAATTGCTCCAGGAAGAGGGGGGAGGGGCAGGCTGTCTTTCAGGAAAGTTAAGAAAGCAATTCATTCAAGGGAAGAGCCAGAGTCTAAAACTTGGTGGTTTATGTCAGATCCTGTTTTTTGTTTTTAAACTAAAACAAGTGTATTCTACCTTAGTCACTAAACAAGGGTCCTGCCGTTGTCACTCCTTAGAGTCTGCATATTTTAAAATCCGACTTTACAGTAAAAAGCTGAGTCTTAAATGGATCACACTCCATCAGGGGTGTGAGGACTGTGCAGCAGGAGGGTTCCACGTGGCTTCTGGACATAGGTCTCACTCCTAATTTTTGAATGGCTTCTCTTTAAAGACAAAAAAAAAAGTGTTGGCAAAATTCAACTAGAGTTGTTGATTTGTGCAGCCCCCTCCCCCCACTGTTGGAACTGCCCACATGGGGTTTTGCCATAAACCACTCCACAGCCACTAAGAGTGTGAATAAGCAAGAAACATGTACTTCTGGGTCAACTGAGGTTTGGAAACACGTTCTTAATTGTGTGTATCTTTTTTTAAAAAAAGAATTGAAATGGGAAAAAATCAATAGTCATAATATTTGGATGATTTAAGATTTTATCGAGTGGTTTGCCTCTTAACGGTGACTGAAAGCACAGGAGAATGTCTGCGTGCTATGAGACCAGAGGTGGCGATGTCATCACCTATGGCTTGTGGTTACCTCTGAATGTAAACAGGCCCTCCTTAAAACTCCTTTGTTGTTTAGTCAGTACTTGCATCTGTACCTAGCTTAACCAGATAAAGGATTTTGAAATAGTTAAGTGAGACATTTCTTCTAGTCAAGAGCTAGAGGAAAACACTATTTCCTAGGTTCAAAGAGTCACCATTCATGAGTCCTAGAAGAACCTTGTGGAACCTTGGGATGAGGAGGTCACAAGAGTTAACAGCAGTGGTGCCAAGTACTGGCCCTGAGTTCTTCTTTGAGCATCAATATTAGCAAAGTAAAAAATACTTGTAGACTCCAATTTTTTCTCAGTGAACGAGTTGACTAAAACGTCATGCTTTCCAGAACACTCTGTGTTCCTAGACAAAGTTTGGCCCTGCAGCAAAGCCTCTGTCCTCAGGTTGTCCCCCACTTCCTCCCTCAGGTTGTCCCCCCCACTTCCTACCTCAGGCTGCCCCCCCCCCACTTCCTCCCTCAGGTTGTTCCCCACTTCCTCTTCCTGGACTTGCTTCTCTTTCCTGGAGAGGTCAAAGCTCTGGACATGACTGTCATGTGAGTTGTACTGAAGAGGCCACTCTCTAACCACCCTCTCCTGCCAGTCACAAGCCATATTTGTGTTGAATCTACCACAGAGGTGGAGATGTTGATTAAGTTAATGTTTGAGTTCTACTCTGTGTTTTCTAGCCCCAGCTCCTCTCTCTTGGAGCCTCCGAGTCTTAAGCAGGTTTTTGAAGGATGGACTGGGAGAGTCACCCAGTGTTTGCCTGGATGCTCCAGGAAAAGCACTCTGAGCAACCATCAGCCTAGCAACCATCAGCCTAGCAACCATCAGCCTAGCAACCATCAGCCTAGTGTTCTGTTCCAGTCCATCAGCCATGTGCCTGTGCTGTATTAATTATACCATTCAAGAAATTATCAAAAATGAGAACGTTCAGGAAAAAAACATGAGGATAAACATCTCTCCCTGTGTCTCACTCTGCCTCTCGATCTCTCTACTATCTCTATCTATCTATCTATCTATCTATCTATCTATCTATCTATCTATCTACCTAGCTACCATCTATCTATCTCTGTCCATGCGTGTCGGTGTGTCTAAAGACAGATAAACACGACTCCAAACCTACTACAGAAGCATGCTTGTAAGAATCTGTCTCCGTACCCAGAGGTCAAGTCAACTTCTCTTTTAAAAGATGTTTTCTTTTTATTTCAGGTATTACTTCAAAGTTCAAGCCAAAAACCCTCATGGCTATGGGCCTGTCAGTCCTTCAGTCTCATTTGTTACAGAATCAGGTACGGGAACGGTCATCTTTGTACTGCTTGCTTTGGAAAATGAGAGAAATTATCAGAACAATAGCTATTGGCAGAGTAGAAACTGAGGCAATAAAATGCCTTCTTTTCTGTTGGATGAGTTCAGGTTTCCTTTTATAAAACAAACACCCCCTCCTATTATGTTAGGAGAGAACTGAGGTCAAATTCTTTTCTTTTTTTTTCATTAATTTATTTATTCACTTTACATTCTCTTATCAGACCCCCTTTCCCATCACCCCTCTCACAACTCTTCCCCTTATTCCTCCTGTCCCTTCTCCTCTGAGAAGGGGGATTCCCCTTTGAGTATCACCTGATCCTGGCACATCAAGTCACGTCAGGACTAGGTGCATCTTGTCCCACTGAAGCCAGACAAAGCAGCCCAGTTAGGAGAACAGGATCCACAGGTGAGCAGCAGATTTAGGGATAGTCCCCAGCTCCAGTTGTTGGGGGACCTGCATGAAAACCAAGCTGCACATCTGCTACATATAGGCAGGGGGCTTAGGTCCAGCCCATGCTTGCTCTTTGGTTGGTGGTTCAGTCTCTGGAAGCCCCCAAGGGGCTTGAGAGTCAGTCCAAGTTAGTTGGCCCTGTTGGTCTTCCCATGGAGTCCCTATCTGAGGTCAAATCCTAATGAAAGGAAAACAAATTTAGTTTTCAATCCAAAGATAGGTTTGGCTCATTTGCATAAAGTGGTTTCAGAGCTTTCTTTGTTGCTGGATTTTTTACTGTTTATTTGTTTTTAGTTTTAATGAGATAGAATAGCCCAGGCTGACCTGGAAATGGTCATCTAGCCCAGGCTGGCATCAGGCTACTGAGTTCTGGGATTATAGGCATGTGCAAGCACACCTTTTAAAGTTTAAGAACAACATTTTTATTCCAAATAGCTGGGAAAACCCCACCTTAGATGACCTGGGAGACAGCTGCTTCTCCGGGCAGTCAAGTCTACATTTAAGATTATTTTTATGAAGAAACAGAAATATTTGTACTAAGGACTTCAAGTTTAACTTCTTTTCCAGTGCTTCCCAACCTTCCTAATACTGCTACCCTTAAACACAGCTCCCTATGTTGGTGTGACCCCAACCATAAAATATTTTTGTTGATACCTTTTAAGTACAATTTTGCTATTGTGATGAATCTTAATGCAAACATCTATGTTTTCCAATGGTCTTAGGCAACCCCTGTGAAAGGGTCGGTGACCCTGGATGGTGTTTGTTGTTGTTGTTGTTGTTTTGTTACTGTTTCATTTTTCACCCCTATCCTTCTGCTCTGTAGAATTTGAGAAGCACCCTTAGCTTTTTCCTCTTAAGCTGACATCACTACTGCAAGCAGAGCAGATGGTGCCAGAACGAGCGAGCTGCCTATAAGAAGCACAAGGGGAATTTAGGGTGATAGCATATTCTAAGTGTGGAGGGGAAGCTCTGTGATTTTATGTATGTTCAGACTTATACGGTGTGAGCCCTGAAACACAATTTTCTGGCTGAGGATGTAGTGCAGTGGTCATTGTTGCCTAGAATGAATGAAGCCTTCTCCTCCCACTACTGCAAAAATTAAAACAAGGAGAGGATGAGCAACAGAGAGGAGAGAGTGTTGGTTATTAAGTCCATGCACGGCATATTTGAAAATCAATGTGCTGCCCAAACTAGTTCTGTAGGCAGAGGCCTGGTCCACTGTAGCAGAGGCCTGGTCCAGTGTAGCCAAGGCCTGCCCCAACCCCACCTGAAAAATCATCTTTTCCCAAAGCAAAACTTTTTCAAAAGCAAGTTTTATATTCTCTGAAGTGATTTTTGCAGTTAAAGCATATATATGTTTAGATATGAAATGTCATAGATTTTGAGTATTTTTAGCCCTGGCCACTGTCCAGATGGCATGTCCTCTATCAGCTTCCTCCTGACGTCCTGCACACATCTGTCCCTCCCACTAAGTACACGTCATCTAGGATTTCATATTCCTGCCCTAAAGTGTAGATTCCTTTGGCTGGCTTCTCTCAAAATAATAATTTTTTGTTTGGTTGGGGGTTTTTTGGTTGTTTGCTTGGGGGTTATTTTTGGCTTTTTGAGACAGCATTTCTCTGCATAGTCTTGGCTATCCTGGGACTAATTCTGTAGATTGGGTTGGCCTTAACCTCACAGAGATCCACCTGCCTCTGCCTCCCTAGTGTTGGAATTAAAGGTGTGAGCCACCACCACCTGGCTATCTAATAATCAGTTTTTGATTGATCCATGCATTGTGTATGTTAGTCTGTCATCTCTCTTTCTTCTGGTCTTCATTTCATTGTACAGCTGTGCCACAGCCTGTTCATGCAACCCATTCAACTGTAATTTAAGTTATCTCTACTGTTTGGTAATTACAAAGATGCTATCAGTGTCTATATGCAAATGTTTGGATTTATACTTTAACTTCTCTTGGGTAAACACTGAAGAATGGAAAAAATGTGTGACTCTATAGTATGCAGGACAGCTTAAGAAATCACTGCACTTTCCCAAACGAGAAGTTTAAAAACAAGAGCATTGATTTTTTTTTTACAAAGTTTTACATAATCTATTTACACATATGTGTGTAAGAGAGAAAGAACATATGTGTATATACATACCACAGTATGCATGTGAGAGAGTATGTGTGTGCACATGTGTGAATGTACATGCCAGTATACCTGTGAGAGAGTATGTATGTGCATACCACAGTGAGCCTGTGAGAGTGTATGTGTGAGCATGTCACAATGGGCATATGAGAGAGTATGTATATACATGTGTGTGTGTGCATGCCACAGTGAGCCTGTGAGAGTGTATGTGTGAGCATGTCACAATGGGCATATGAGAGAGTATGTGTATACATGTGTGTGTGTGCATGCCACAGTGAGCCTGTGAGAGTGTATGTGTGAGCATGTCACAATGGGCATATGAGAGAGTATGTGTATACATGTGTGTGTGTGCATGCCACAGTGAGCCTGTGAGAGTGTATGTGTGAGCATGTCACAATGGGCATATGAGAGAGTATGTGTATACATGTGTGTGTGTGTGCATGCCACAGTGAGCCTGTGAGAGTGTATGTGTGAGCATGTCACAATGGGCATATGAGAGAGTAAGTGTATACATGTGTGTGTGTGCATGCCACAGTGTGCCTTTGAGAAAGTGTATGTGTGCATGTGTGTGTGTGCATGCCACAGAGTGCCTATGAGGGAGTATGTGTGTGCATGTGTGCATGTGTGTATGTGTGTGCATGCCACAGTGTGCATGTGGAGGTCAGAGGACAGCTTTCAAGAGTTGGTCTTCTTTTACCACACAGATCCTAGGGATGAAACCACGTTCTTACTCATTGAGCCATCTGGCCAACCTGAAGTATACACACATATGTATATATATAAACATATGAATTGCTTTCATAGCACACAATTTCAAAACATCACTTTCAGAAACTCAGAGCTTCTGTATCAACACTAAAGCTCAGAGAGTATTTCTCAGAAGACAATGTTTGCAAAGTGAAACCTATGGAATACTTTTGGTATCTGATAAACAAGCCTTATCATTCTTCTCTCTGTTCCAATTTGGTTAGCTCTTTTAATTATAGTCGGCATTTTCCCAACTGCAACGTATGTTACAAAGTCAATTACTTGTTTTTCACCCACAGACAATCCTCTGCTGGTTGTGAGGCCACCAGGTGAGTTTCCCACCTTGAGGATTCTGACACTCCGGTTGTGGGCGTGAGATGTGAATGGTGGGTGTGAGCTGTACAGTCACTATGGTGACCCACAAATAGAAATGGTGGAGCACTTTACATCTGCACAACTTTTCATCCACCCTCCATTCTCTTTGAAGAAGAGAACCAGTTGAAATGCTTTAACATAGATATTGATGGGAATAGCCAATACCTGTAAAATTGGGACTTTGTTTACATGGTCCCCATGAGCATCATAAAGTGGCAAAAAGTTGGCAAAACACAGCAAGTATACTAGGGCATTTTACCTCCTTTTCCCTTCCCCTCCCCCAAGGACCTGAGCAAGCTCTGTGTTTCAAGTTCAAGATGAGAATAAGAGGGATGGAAAGAGAAGGCTTCTAGGCTGAGGGACTTGGTGTACTGTCACATGTCCCAGAGGTCAAATGAGCCCAGCAGCTGCTTTTCCTTGAGACGTATGTCTTTCATGAGCTTTGAAAGTCCTCTGTTGAAATACCAAGATCTAAATACTCTACCATAGAAAGAACCCTGCTCTTCAGATATTGTAGTCAGGTTTTGGATGCCTTGATGAAAGGCCTGAGAAAACCAGGAGGGAGGAGCTTATTTGGCCTATCCTTTCTGAGATTTCAGAGCATAGCCCATGGCTCCCTTGCTCCTAGGCCTGAGGTGAAGTAGAACGTTCTGGCTGAAGGATATGTGGAGCAGAGCAGCAAGAGGCAGGTGGGAGGGAGAAAGGGAGACCCCTTTAAAACTATCCTCTAGTTACCTGTTTCCTTCACCAGGCCCCTCCTTGATTCCAGTGTGAATAGATCAGTGGGTTAACCCATGATTAAGTGAGAGCCCTCCTAATCCAGTGATTTCTCCACAGCCCATCAGAAGCAGACCAAACCTTTAACACATGAGCTGTTGGGGGACATTTTGGATCCAACCCATAATACCTCAGTGTACTCTAGTATTAAAAAAAAAAGAAAAAAAAAGAATACACATTTGCTCAGAGAAGCTCAGAGAGAAAGGAAGGCAGTTGTCTGAGAGTTTGTGTGGAACAATAACCCATGTAACCCACTGTACCTCAGAGTGTGTTTTGTGTTGTCAAGGTGGTGAGCCCATCTGGATCCCATTCGCTTTCAAGCATGATCCTGGCTACACTGATTGCCATGGTCGGCAGTATGTGAAACGAACATGGTACAAAAAGTTTGTGGGAGTCGTTCTTTGTAATTCTCTAAGGTATAAGATCTACCTCAGTGACAATCTCAAAGGTAAGTCTTACACATGGATGGCTATGGTAAATTTCTGTCCATTACTGACTTGGAAAACAGATGCCTTGGGACATCTGAGGCTAGGAGAAATATATATATATATATATTCCCTAAATTTTAGGAATGAAATCCAAATCCAAAATCAACCGGACTAAACAGTTTTTAATTTATTTTTCTTGCTAGAAAAGATTCATTTATCAAAGCCACACCTTCCCTTCCATCCCCAACTCTGGAGTTTACCTCCCTCCCTCCCTCCCTCCCTCCCTCCCTCCCTCCCTCCCTCCCTGCCTCCCTCTCCCATCTTTATGTGTCTCTACCTATCTCTTTACATCTCTTTCCCTTCAAAATCTCTAGGAGAGACTGCATAATCATCTTCCAGACCCTGGCATGGGAAACACAAGGTGGTCCAGCCTTGAGTTGTGCTTCAGCACCACGGACAGCACCCAGTGTCTGAATCTGTGTGGAAATAGATTCTTCTAACTAACTACACAGACCTGACTGACTTCCAATCTCTTCTTTATTGTGTTTTTCTTTATTCTCCCTGGAAATCTGGGCATTAAGAGGTCCATCGTTTACACATCAGAGCTGGTTGTATTGCTCAAGGTCCCCCCACTGAACATATGTTAAATATTTAGTATATAAATTCTTGCTGGCTTCTTATAATGCTTAATGACATTTGTGCCATTACAAACATTTTTCAGACATGGAAACTATGGAACACATGAATTAAGTAATCACCCCAATTTAAACAGTCTCAAAAGCTTGTTCTAACTCATAACCCAACAGTGACACTCTCTAGTAGTCAATGACTTGTGATATTCCCTTATGCAGACACATTCTACAGCATTGGAGACAGCTGGGGAAGAGGTGAAGACCACTGTCAGTTTGTGGATTCGCACCTGGATGGAAGAACAGGGCCTCAATCTTATATAGAAGCCCTCCCCAACATTCAAGGTAAGAAGAACAGAACTGCTATTTTATACTGGTGGTGGGAGAGAAAATGGCTATAATGAGAAAATGTATGGTAGCTCTGCTTTTGACTTATAATGTAGAGATTAATGTTGAGGCCACTTTGTATTATAAAGGGTAAGAATAGGGAGTTAAGGAATTAAAGCACTTCCACCATGCTGGCCTTGGGGTGGCCTCGAGAGACTGGAAATACAGTGGGGTTATATAAGACCCCCCACCTGCTCTCAGAAACAAGCTCTGTCACCAGGAAGGGAAAACAACAGTGTAGAAGGTTCATGATAGTGGACACTGTGATATATAAGTAAAAACAGGTTGTGCCATGTGGTTGTCCTCTTATCAAGGAATTGGATTCATTGTGACCATATGAATCAAGGGAGGCAGACACTCAAGGCTGTTAAGGAAATTTGTCAGGACAGGCAGTATGAGTTGAGTCTTACAGTATGGATGAACATGGAAAGTGCATTCACTTCCACCACGTCCTTCTATTAGAACTTAGTAGTCATTTCTGTTAAGATTTTTACCTGATCAGGTAAGGTCACATGGTAGAGATAATCTGCTTAGACTACTGAATTAAATTATAGCCTCATCTAACAATTCCTCACTAGGAACATCTAGAGTCATGTTGGGTCAAATATGTAAGCCAGCTTAGTTTATCACAATAAGTATACAACATCTACACAGTTCATATATTTTCAGCTCTTTCAGTGTCCCAGCTTCTGTTACAGCCCTGTGTTATCTGTCTTCCTTGGTGTTTCTGTGCCAAGGTTGTAGAATTGACCATGACTGGCTGGTGTGCTCTCTGGTAGAGTGGTGGCTAGTCATTATTTGGCAAGAGGGAAATGAAGCCAAAGTTGGGAGCAATAGAGGTCCCCAGACATTTTAAGGGTGTTTGAACATCCTTCTACTTCGAGAAGTCACCAATGTTCAGATTTTTTTTTTTCTAGAAAGATCTACAAGTCTGCTCCAAGTTCTCAGGCTTAAACTTTGGAGTTGAGCAGTTTTGGGATGTCGGAAGCTCTGAACTCAGAGAACAGAATGGAGTTGAGTGAAGTGTAGATTCCCCAGACCAGGGTGCCTTTCTCCATGGATTCTCTCTAGTGGTGGCCGAAATCACATTCATTGGTGATGAGTGAGAAAGGTTTATCACCCACGAAATGAAACATGCCTTAAGGGTAGACCTACTTTTATTGTGACACATCAAACTGGCCCGGTGTATTCACAAGCAACACTCAGAAATGTTCACCAAAATGTTCTGTCTGAAAGCAGACTGTGGGGTGAGAAGTTTTTCTGTCATTAACTCTGGTCTTTCCATCTCTTTCCAGGCTACTATCGCCAGTACCGCCAGGAGCCTGTCAGCTTTGGACACATTGGTTTTGGAACCCCCTATTACTATGTGGGTTGGTACGAATGTGGAGTCTCCATCCCAGGGAAGTGGTAACCACAGGATGGGCCTGCTGCAAGTTCATCCTTCCAGCCTGTGTGACTAACCTGCGCTAGGGATTCTGGGCAAAAGAAAGACAGTGTTCCAAGCCCGCTGCCCCAGTGTGTCAAGAGGCCACAGGGTGGACCTGGCATTTGGGCCTCTTCAGTCAGAATTTGGCCACATTTCTTGGTCTGAACTATAAATACAATTCAGTTTTGCTGAAACTTCACTTCGCCTCTGCACTTTGATCGTTTGTAATCACACATTCCAGAGACATCAACCCTGCAGTGGATCCAGTGTGATTTCCAGACTCTCCAGGCACAAAACCTGAACACTCTGGGATCTCCAGGGAACAGCACTGGCGTGCTCTGCTGGCTTCACAGAATGCTCTTTGCTCCTCTCTTCTTCGAATCAGCCAACTTTAAGCTTCACACATCTTTGTATGAAGTAGAATTGAATTACTGGAATTACGGAAGAAAGTATACCCTCTTTGAGATTTATCCTAAAGACCTATCCATCACTGGGCTAAGTGCCTCAGATCTTATTTGTAAATTCTCAATTTTGATATATATATGTGTGTGTGTGTATATATATGCATATACATATTCACACTCATCAAGAATATTGATTAAACTTGAGCTAAATTTAGAGTTGTTCTTTAGATGAATGTGTGCAAGACTTTGTGGACAAAGGTTCTGTTTGTTCATATCTTTCTGAGATCTCCAGGGCATAGGTTCTCTGAAGAATATTGCTTCAGTTTAAAAGGTATGCATGCCTCCTGTACATGCTGCTTGACTCAAGTCATGACGGCATTGGGGAGTAACAACCATTACCAGATGACTAAGCACTTTCCTCCAGTCTTTTCATATCAGGAAAATGACTGTGTTACCTTTGTTGAAGCATGGAGACAGCGACAGAGAGAGAAGGACAGAGAGAGAGAGAGAGACAGACAGAGAGACAGATACAGAGGGAAACAGAGAGAGAGAGAGACAAACAGTGACAGAGACAGACAATCACGGGGATGGGGCTTGTGTTCATATTTGTGTGTATGTGTAGGTGGATGTATGTGCGGAGGCATCAACCGTCAGGAGCTATTACCCTTAAGCAAGACCTTGAGAAAAGGTTTCTCCCTGAGAGCTGGGGTCTACAGATTATTCTAGGCTGGCTGGCCAGCAAGCCCCAGGGGTCTGCCTCCCTAGTGTTGGGATTTCCAAGATGTGCCACCATACCCAGCTTCTTATCTGAGCCCTGGGTATCAGACTCAGCCCCCATGCTTATATAGCACATGCCTTCCCAACTGGCTTCCCCCAGCCTCTATCTCTAATGTGTTCCCAGATGAATGAATGCTTTAGGCTCAAAGTGATTCTAAAGTCATGTCCTTAAAAATTCAACTTTCCCTTCTTTACTGTCTTAACATCTTGAAATAGAAGCATCTTTCTCCCTGGACTGTAACTTAAGAGGGTGCATTTGGCCCTTTGTTTCCATGGTTTCAAAGGTTTCCGTCTTCCTATATTCCCCAGACAGCCTGTGAATAAAAGGCTTGTCTTCCTGCATCTAAGTGTCAGTCTCAGTGGAGCTGCAATGGAGATGAGGTGGGAGAAAGTGCTGCTAGATCTGAAGGCCACTCCTGACAAAAAGCACCGAAGGTCAGAGCATGGCACAGGAGTGCAGGGCTGGTGGCATTAAGTCCCTGCACTGTGCTGAGGTGATGGAAATTACCATAACCTTCAGAAGATAAGCAGCTAAAACCAAAGCCAAAGCAACCAAACAAGAACTGCAGCATAGGAAATCAGTCAGGAGTGATCTCTAGGGTGATAGAACCATGAGATAGATGACAGACGACAGACAGACAGACAGACAGACAGGAGAGATGGCTCAGCAGTTAAGAGCACTTGCTGTTCTTGTAGAGGCCCAAAGTTTAGTTCCTAGCACCAATATCTGGTGGCTCACAGCCTCCTTTAACTCCAGTTCCAGGGGATCTGACACCCTCTTCTGGCTTCTGTGAGTACCTGCACACACATGAACACACAATGACACACATACACACATTTTCAGAGAGACAGAGATATAGAGAGAGGATGGATGAATAAAAGATAGATTCATAGATGATAGATAGATAGATAGATAGATAGATAGATAGATAGATAGATACAGAGATACAGAGATACAGAGATACAGAGATACAGAGATACAGAGATAGATGCAGAGATAGATGCAGAGATATGTAGATACACAGATGCTATTGAAGGTCTTAACTGAAGCAATTGGTTCACATGGTTACACAAGATGACCCTCTCACAACAGTCTGTCTGAGATGGAGAGCCTTGCATTCTGGCAGTACAACTGGGTTTAGAGATGTAGAGCCTAGAACCATCATGCCAGTCACTCTCAGGCCAAGACCAAAGGCCCGAGAGACTGACCAATGGCATCCAGAGATAGTGGTCCTGGAATTCTTTTTGCAGAAGAGCATGTCCCAGCTCTAGGAGCAAGAAAGCCTGCCGTCTTTCCTCTGTCTCTGTTTCCTGAGGCCCCAGCATTCACCCACACTGTGGGTAGATATTCCACCGTGACTGACATGCCAGCTTCCATGGGGAACCCCCATTGCAGACTGTCCCTCTGGTCTCTCATTGCTTCTTTAGGTTCTAGTTAAGTTGGTAACAAAAACGAACCATCATGGATAGTGCTATCAGCAATATTCCACTCAAATAAATTATAGAGTACATCAAATAAGTCTCTGGTGGTCATCTTGGATGTGACACTCTGGAAAGGCCATTGACAGCAGGGTGACATTGAAGACAGAGGAACATATGAAAATATGACTTCACACTGTAGTGACACCCACCAGATGCTCTGCCTAAAAACAAACAAACAAACAAACAAAAAACCCCATCACCTCCCCAGAAGCCTGTGAGGAAAGACAGTGCTTGCCAACTCTAGAGGTCAGAGCAGATGCCCGTGGGATTCCAGAGAAAGAAAACTGGCCCAGAGTGACGACGAATTTTAGAAGAGCTCAACCAAGAATGAGTGTCTTTGT
This sequence comes from Mus musculus, assembly GCF_000001635.26. NCBI lineage: Eukaryota > Metazoa > Chordata > Mammalia > Rodentia > Muridae > Mus > Mus musculus. The sequence continues at coordinate 7,736,195 of NC_000083.6, read as the reverse complement.
AAGCGAAGAGCTCCCCTTTCCCAAGGGACCTGAAACACTACCCAGGGCGCTGATCCATTGGCTGGAGACCCGCCTACTCTGTGTGCCTGTAAATCCAGAATGGTCTATACACATATGAGGCTCTGTAAAGGATACAAATAAGAAAGACAAAAGCCAATAGCCTGGAACACCAACCACAAACAGTGTGTGAGGCCCAGAAACATTTATGATCTGTCCCTTTTAGGAAAAGTCTGAAAAGCCACGAGTTTGAGTTTTCCACATTTAAAAATCCTAACTTTAAAGTAACATACTAGGCTGGGGAGAGAGCTCAGTGCTTGCTGTGATTTGAGTTGAATCCCACATTAAAATACACAAATATATGCACACACACACACACACATACACACACACACACACACACACACACACACACACACACACACGTGCGTGCACATCATGGCATGTGCTTTTAATCCCAGGCAGATACAAGTGAAACCTGGGAGCTCACTGGACAGCCAACCCCGCAGAACTGGTGAGTTTCAGACCAATTGAGAGACCCTGTCTCAAAGGAGGGGCCTGGGAAATAGCTCAGTTGTTGAAGTTCCTGATATTTAAGCCTGAAGAAGTGAGTCAGAATCCTAAGCCCTGTTTCGAAAAGCTGGGCGTGGTGGCTTGTACCTGCAACCCCAGCACTGGGGGGCCGACTGGCCTAACTGAACCAATAAGCCGATGAGTTTTTGGTTAAGGGAGAGGACCCCACACAAGTGTTTATACTCACACAGACAAGAATACAACACACTAACAGCACGACACATACTGACATGGATGGTTTCTAAGAAATAATACCCAAGATTTATCTCTGGCCTCCATACACATGCTCACACACTTATATACACACTTGCACATATATTGACATGCACACACATACAGTTGCATATATTTTTTATACATTTGTGTCTTTGCCTTAAAATATCTTTATTTTCTGACTACCAGCTTCACGAGTTTTGTGTTTTATGGTGGGGCCCTGGTTTTCCACGCTTTCTGCTTGGAAGGCCAGTCACTTGGGTTGTGATCTTGGGAGCCATTTATACCTTGTAGGCGGCTTCTGGCACATTTAATGTAGCCATTTACTTAAGACATAACTTTCAGCATTTTACAAATGAGTTTTGACTTATTTTTCCCCTTTGACCTACTCAAGCTACATATCTGGGTCAGCTGGTGGTAGGTTGGGGAATTTGAGAATGCGAGGAAAATAGATTTTAGTCGCTATGAGTACTTACAGAACAATCCCACTGTCAGAGTCAACCTCAGACCTGTAAGAAAAAGACCCTATTTTCAATATTTTCATTATTATATTTATTTTATTTTATGTGTATGGCTGTTTTGCTTGAATATAGGTTTGTGTCTTTAGAAGGTGCTGGATCCTGTGGAACTGGAGTTACAGTTATCAGCTGCCATGTGGGTGCTGGGAATCGAACCTGGGTCCTCTGGAAGAGCAGGTCGTGTGATTAACCAATGAGCACCTTTCTAGCTCATAGACCTGTAAATTTGTATACAGTGCCCCCAACTATCTCTTTTTGATGTAACTGTTACTAGGTAGTGTTGATGAACGGCTTTAACCCCAGCACTTGGGAAGCCGAGGCAGGTGGATATCTGTGAGTTTGAGGCCAGCCTGGTCTCAGAGAGAGTTTCTGGACAGTTGGGACAATATAGAGAAAGAAACACTGTCTTGAAAACACACACACACACACACACACACACACACACACACACACACACACACACACAGAGAGAGAGAGAGAGAGAGAGAGAGAGAGAGAATAACTGTTTTGTGGAGGACTGGGTTCAATTTCCAGCACTTACGTCTGTTGGTTCACAACTACCTGTAACTTAAATTGTAGAGGATCTGACTCAGTCTTCTGGCTTCTGCAGATACCTGTACACATCTGGTGCATATAAATTCTCTCTCTCTCTCTCTCTCTCTCTCTCTCTCTCTCTCTCTCTCTTTCACACACACACACACACACACATATATATACACAAATAAAAACAATATTTTTAAGGTGTCACATGTGGAGTTTTTTTGGATGTAAGGTCTCTTTTCAAACATTTCAGTCAGATCCTAGATCATGCCCCAGTCTCAGATTAGGCTGAGCTCGGGTTGCTGTAGGGAAGCATAGCTCACGGTCACAGAGGGTAAGCAAATGAGCCACAGTCTCGGGACAGGAGTTGCTGTGTAAGGTGCTGCTAGGTCTCCTGGGCTCTTCTGGGTTCCTTGCTTGAATAACACCTACCCTTGTTCTGTGCACGCATGCTCAGATTTCTCCTAGAGACCAGCTTCGGCTGGATGCTGGTTGCCCGAATGGCTACTACTTCCATTTACCCTCAAGGCACACCGTGACATCTCTAGACCCCATGACTGTGAGACCTCTGGAAGCTCAGCTGTTCTTAGCCTCCTGCCCTGGGGTCTCAGATCCAGACTCAAAGGTGCCGAGTGAGGCTCTGACTAGGCATGCTGATCCAGTCGCCTGCTCTTAAGCTCGACTAAAGAACACCTCCTGATAAACATGCAGTGAATGAGAAGTGAGAGAGGAAAGTGGGTTGCTGCATTAGGACAGTGCTCACTGTAAAATGGCCTCACTTTGGATATGGTGAGACTCATGGGCTTGTAGAAAAGGTGCCATAGATCTACTTCATAGAGGAGCTGGAGAAGGAAGTTCGAGAAGCATTCTCAAATCCATACCGAAATGATAGGCTAGCTTCAGTCTGCTGCACTTGTGTTTTCAAAGAAATTCTGCCTTTCTCTGAATCTGAGATGCTCCCAAGATAGAGTCTTCTGACAGTGAAGGAGACAACCAAACACAATCATCTTTCTACAACATTCTGTTATTAGGCAAATAAATAGGGTGGGATGGGGTGGGGTGAGATCGACTAGACTAGACTAGACTAGACTAGACTAGACTAGACTAGACTAGACTAGACTGATTCCTAGAAAGCTCAGGATGGGTTAGGTAGAGAGAGAGACTCTTTCCACCAGCACATGGGACTCCACTCAACTTTCCCTAACCTGGGACAGACATCACTAATCAATCAAACCTGTTCTCCCTCTAAATTTGCATTTGGCTTCGTCCTCATCCCAAACCATGACTGCAGATAATCTCAGGTAATTCCAGGGACCAGGTTCAAGCTCATTTACCCCCTCTGCTTGGTCAATACAATGGTTCTCTGTTTTGAGTTTTGACAGAAATGAGCCTTCTACCCCCAGACTCCATGGGTATTAAAATGTGAATTAAAACAGCATTTTTCACCCAAGAGATTGTGACTTTTTTTCCTGAATAACTCAGTTATTTAATTAAATTTATTATGTATTTATTCAGCCTTCATTATCTACTCAGTAACGCCTAACTGTGTGTTGATTTTCCTTAGAAAGTTTAATCAAGCTTAGGGGAATAGACACCCATGTCCATATGAGTAAGGAAAAGCCCCACCCCAAATGTATTTCTTTTGCATATTTAGAGTCGGTTACTGTGGGTGAAGCTCCGGAGCCCTGCAGTTGCAGGAAGGGCTCTGACAGGCTGTTCCCTCAGTAAATAGCAAAGGAAAACACAGACGCTGCCACCCAATGCCACGCTCTCCACTTCCACGTAGGAGCAGTGCCTGCAGGAAGAGGAGACGAAGGATCAGATACTAGCCCAGACAGAAGTGACCACAGTGGCTGTTGCCTGAAAGACCATCTGCACCCTAGGAGTGCATCTCCCCCCTCCTGTGTCACCTCCTTTTCTCAGAAACTGACCTCTTTCTGAGCTATAAGGAAGGTTCAACCATCGTCCCCTCCTCCTTGAAGACTGCACTTGGGCACATAATGAGAATCGCATATTCTTTTTCCTGTTGTTTGTATATTTGATTGACTAAAACTATCAAGCCCTCAGAAGGAAAGACTAAACTTCAGACTTCCTTCACAGTTCTTCCCCGGTCTGGGAAAGCAAGGTAACTCCAGCTTACCCATCTTCTGCACCTTCCTCTTCCTCCTTTCTTCTGATCCCAGACTGGATGTCAAAGCATGCCATTTCCCCCAACCCCAGGCTGCCCACTTTGCCCTTGGCAACCTTGGTTTGCACTCTGCCCATCCACTCTCACAAGACCACCCACTATCTCCTCCTGGGAGGTTTGGGAAGACTAAAATCTAAAGCGATCAGAGAGGGGAACCCAACACTGGGTGTTCAAAGCTTCCTGTAAGCACTTCCCTGTTGTAATGAGTGTGAGGTTCATTGGGTAGTAAAGGTGTGGCTGAGGATGTCCTGGGCACAGTGACAACAGAAGCCTTTTCTTGGGGCACAGGTCTCTCTGTGAGTGACACGGACCCAGCCATGCCCTGACATGTAGAACTTGTCAGGCTTTGTCTTGGGTTAGCGTTTATCCGTCCTGTCTTTCATTCAGCAAACTCTGGAGTGTATTGTGTGTTAGCAGGATGGGGAAGAGACATGCCCAGGCCAGCACACAGCCCCCAGCCACTGTATTGGATAAGCTGAACTATGACAACTGTAATGGCTTCTTTTTTTTTGCATGCTAGGTTAGAAAATGATGACTAAATGTTAGATTTAAAATATTGTTTGTGAACCACCATCTCAAATGGTCTAATTCTGTGGGAGGCACAGCTGTTTGACACTCTCTGGATTACATTTAGAGTGTTTTGGGGGTGCCTTATCATGTAGGAAATACTTATTTGATGACTTCTGGCTCCTTCCCAGACAGTGCTGTTTATCTGCTGGGAATGCTGCAGTTAATGGGAAATAAATGGTGATCTGAGAGGCCCAGAACCTTGTTAGTCAGTGCAGAGGGTTTTCTTGGTCTTGCTCTATCTGTGGTCAGATTATTTCTGGGATAAATTATAGTTGAAAATGGCCTGTGCCCTGGTTCACAGTTTGAAAATGAGCAGGATAATATGATTCATATATCTGCCCATGTATTTATTATTCAGTGCTTGCTCAGCATCAGCAGCTCTGCTAAGCACACATGTATCCCTTGTTTTATGGACGGCTTGGAAAGTTACTATATTAGTTAGGGTTTTACTGCTGTGAACAGACACCGTGACCAAGGCAAGTCTTATAAAAAAAAAACAACATTTAATTGGGGCTGGCTTACAGATTCAGAGGTTCAGTCCATTACCATCAAGGTGGGAGCGTGGCAGCATCCAGGCAGGCATGGCACAGGAGGAGCTGAGAGTTCTATATCTTCATCCAAAGGCTACTTGTGGAAGACTGACTTCCAGGCAACTAGGGTGAGAATCTTATGCCCACACCCACAGTGACACATCTACTCCAACCAGGTCACACCGATTCCAACAAGGCCACACCTACGAATGGTGCCACTCCCTGGTCCAAGAATATACAAACCATGGCACTTACACACCATGAAATCCATCTTCTTGGGTACACATTTCTGTAAGTTTTGACAAATGCAGGAGACTATGTAACCATAGCTCACAACAAAGCAATTCTGACAACATAAATAACCCCTTCTCTCTGCCTCCCACCCTCAAATTACTAATTTATTTTCTATAATTCATGTTTTATAGGACCTGTAGAAGAGAGATAATACAGACAATGCATCTGTGAGTCCTACATGCTCTTACCTCCAGGACTTCGCATTTTAATTATGTATAAAATTGCTATAAGCATCCATGCATAAGATCCTCCTGTACTGAAGATATCATTAGGAAAATAAATAAAACATCCAAGTCATGAACTTGAAGAAAACACATTATAATCTGGCCAAAAAATATGTTTTCTTTTTTTTTTTTCAGAAGCAATAGAGCTACGTTTTATTTAATCGATTCTTTTTTTTTTCTTTTCCATTTTTTATTAGGTATTTAGCTCATTTACATTTCCAATGCTATACGAAAAGTCCCCCATAGCCACCCACCCCCACTCCCCTACCCACCCACTCCCCCTTTTTGGCCCTGGCGTTCCCCTGTACTGGGGCATATAAAGTTTGCGTGTCCAATGGGCCTCTCTTTCCAGTGATGGCCAACTAGGCCATCTTTTGATACATATGCAGCTAGAGTCAAGAGCTCTGGGGTACTGGTTAGTTCATAATGTTGTTCCACCTATAGGGTTGCAGATCCCTTTAGCTCCTTGGGTACTTTCTCTAGCTCCTCCATTGGGAGCCCTGTGATCCATCCATTAGCTGACTGTGAGCATCCACTTCTGTGTTTGCTAGGCCCCGGCATAGTCTCACAAGAGACAGCTACATCTGGGTCCTTTCGATAAAATCTTGCTAGTGTATGCAATGGTGTCAGCGTTTGGATGCTGATTATGGGGTGGATCCCCGGATATGGCAGTCTCTACATGGTCCATCCTTTCATCTCAGCTCCAAACTTTGTCTCTGTAACTCCTTCCAAGGATGTTTTGTTCCCACTTCTAAGGAGGGGCATAGTGTCCACACTTCAGTCTTCATTTTTCTTGAGTTTCATGTGTTTAGGAAATTGTATCTTATATCTTGGGTATCCTAGGTTTTGGGCTAATATCCACTTATCAGTGAGTACATATTGTGTGAGTTCCTTTGTGAATGTGTTACCTCACTCAGGATGATGCCCTCCAGGTCCATCCATTTGGCTAGGAATTTCATAAATTCATTCTTTTTAATAGCTGAGTAGTACTCCATTGTGTAGATGTACCACATTTTCTGTATCCATTCCTCTGTTGAGGGGCATCTGGGTTCTTTCCAGCTTCTGGCTATTATAAATAAGGCTGCTATGAACATAGTGGAGCATGTGTCCTTCTTACCAGTTGGGGCATCTTCTGAATATATGCCCAGGAGAGGTATTGCTGGATCCTCCAGTAGTACTATGTCCAATTTTCTGAGGAACCACCAGACTGATTTCCAGAGTGGTTGTACAAGCCTGCAATCCCACCAACAATGGAGGAGTGTTCCTCTTTCTCCACATCCACGCCAGCATCTGCTGTCACCTGAATTTTTGATCTTAGCCATTCTGACTGGTGTGAGGTGGAATCTCAGGGTTGTTTTGATTTGCATTTCCCTGATGATTAAGGATGTTGAACATTTTTTCAAGTGCTTCTCAGTCATTCGGTATTCCTCAAGTGAGAATTCTTTGTTCAGCTCTGAGCCCCATTTTTTAATGGGGTTATTTGATTTTCTGAAGTCCACCTTCTTGAGTTCTTTATATATGTTGGATATTAGTCCCCTATCTGATTTAGGATAGGTAAAGATCCTTTCCCAATCTGTTGGTGGTCTTTTTGTCTTATTGACGGTGTCTTTTGCCTTGCAGAAACTTTGGAGTTTCATTAGGTCCCATTTGTCAATTTTCGATCTTACAGCACAAGCCATTGCTGTTCTGTTCAGGAATTTTTCCCCTGTGCCCATATCTTCAAGGCTTTTCCCCACTTTCTCCTCTATAAGTTTCAGTGTCTCTGGTTTTATGTGAAGTTCCTTGATCCACTTAGATTTGACCTTAGTACAAGGAGATAAGTATGGATCGATTCACATTCTTCTACATGATAACAACCAGTTGTGCCAGCACCATTTGTTGAAAATGCTGTCTTTCTTCCACTGGATGGTTTTAGCTCCCTTGTCAAAGATCAAGTGACCATAGGTGTGTGGGTTCATTTCTGGGTCTTCAATTCTATTCCATTGGTCTACTTGTCTGTCTCTATACCAGTACCATGCAGTTTTTATCACAATTGCTCTGTAGTAAAGTTTTAGGTCAGGCATGGTGATTCCACCAGAGGTTCTTTTATCCTTGAGAAGAGTTTTTGCTATCCTAGGTTTTTTGTTATTCTAGATGAATTTGCAAATTGCTCCTTCTAATTCGTTGAAGAATTGAGTTGGAATTTTGATGGGGATTGCATTGAATCTGTAGATTGCTTTTGGCAAGATAGCCATTTTTACAATGTTGATCCTGCAAATCCATGAGCATGGGAGATCTTTCCATCTTCTGAGATCTTCTTTAATTTCTTTCTTCAGAGACTTGAAGTTTTTATCATACAGATCTTTCACTTCCTTAGTTAGAGTCACGCCGAGATATTTTATATTATTTGTGACTATTGAGAAGGGTGTTGTTTCCCTAATTTCTTTCTCAGCCTGTTTATTCTTTGTGTAGAGAAAGGCCATTGACTTGTTTGAGTTAATTTTATATCCAGCTACTTCACCGAAGCTGTTTATCAGGTTTAGGAGTTCTCTGGTGGAATTTTTAGGGTCACTTATATATACTATCATATCATCTGCAAAAAGTGATATTTTGACTTCCTCTTTTCCAATTTGTATCCCCCAACAAAGATAGAGAACTTCAGACCAATTTCTCTTATGAATATCGATGCAAAAATCCTTAATAAAATTCTCGCTAACTGAATCCAAGAACACATTAAAGCATTCATCCATCCTGACCAAGTAGGTTTTATTCCAGGGATGCAGGGATGGTTTAATATACGAAAATCCATCAATGTAATCCATTATATAAACAAACTCAAAGACAAAAACCACATGATCATCTCGTTAGATGCTGAAAAAGTATTTGACAAGATCCAACACCCATTCATGATAAAAGTTTTGGAAAGATCAGGAATTCAAGGCCCGTACCTAAACATGATAAAAGCAATCTACAGCAAGCCAGTAGCCAACATCAAAGTAAATGGAGAGAAGCTGGAAGCAATCCCACTAAAATCAGGGACTAGACAAGGCTGCCCACTTTCTCCCTACCTTTTCAACATAGTACTTGAAGTATTAGCCAGAGCAATTCGACAACAAAAGGAGATCAAAAATATGTTTTCTTACTAACTCAATGATAAGAAAACCAACAGCTAGTTAAAATAAGTGGGTAAAATATTTGTGTGTGTGTGTGTGTGTGTGTGTGTGTGTGTGTGTGTGTGTGTGAAAGAGTGAGTGAGAGAGAGAAAGAGAGAGAGAGAGAGAGAACTCTGTCTGCATGTCATGTTCATGTAGCAACCACTGAGGCCAGGAGAATGTGTTAGATATCACTGGACTGAAGTTATAGAAAGTTGTGAAAGTTGTGAGCTGCCATATAGGTGCTGGGAATTGAACCCAGGTCCTTTGGAAGAGCAGCCAGTGCCTTTAATCACAGAGCCATGTCCCGAGGCCCTAAAATATTTTCAAAAAGACATTTTACTAATGAAATTTAGATGGCCAGTAAGCATATGAGCAGATAGAGGATAAGGTTTCATATTTTTAATTTATAATTTATTTTTATTTTATGCGTATGAGCATCTGCCTGCATAAATGCATTGGTTGATGAAGATGCCCGTTGGCAGTGTCATGACTCTGGTATCTTTTCTCTGCTTTGCGTGAGTAGAGTTGTTCGGATCTCTCCAGAAATGGTATCAGACAACAAAATTCCAGGCTCTCCACCAAGCTGTATAGGACAGGATCAGAGCAGCAGAGTCAAGGTTTATGAAACGGGTGTAGGATTCTAGTCATTGCCCGTGGACAAGGGAGAGCTGGGATGCAATCTCAGCCTAACTAGCCTAGCAGACACAGTTCCTGAGAGAACAGCAGGTCACTGTGGAAGTGGCCAGTGGAGGCAGCAAGGAGAAAGCTCTGTCCCCGACTGCACTGCCATCTTTCAGCTCCCACAAGAACAGCTTCCAGTGCTCAGTGGCTTTTCCGATCCAGCATCCCAAATTCTTCCACGAAATAGCTCAAAAGCCTAAAAGGCAGGTCAGGTTTATCACAGCAGTGGTCCCACTGCCTTGATACCAATTTATGTCCCAGTTTGTTGCAATTATTGTGGCAAAATACCTCTTCCGAAAGCAACGGAGGGAACAAGGGGTTTATTTAGCTCACAGTTCCATGGTACAGTCTGCAAGGCTGTCACGGCTTGATACAGCTGCTTGCTTCACATCCACAGTCAACAGCAGGGAGAAATAGACACATGCATGTGTGCACGCATGTGCACACACACACATCAACCCACTTGTTTGCCTGTCCTTAGCTGGAATTCTCCACTTGTAAACAGTTTAGACCCGTTCTCAACCTCTGGGTGATGACCTCTTTGGGGGGAAGGGAGCGGGTCAAATAACCCTTTCACAGGAGTTGCCTAAGACCATCACAAAGCACAGATATTTCAGACTCATAAAAGTAGTAAAACTACAGTTATGAAGTAGCAACAAAAAAATAATTTTATGGTTGGAGGTCAACACAGCATAACTTCTGCTGCACCAGGAGCTGCATCCTGATGGCTCCCTGTGAGACCACCATGTCAGCTGAGGAGGAAGCCTGCTGAGTGTTTAGAAGAGTGTTTTGTGCATAGAAAGTTGCAGGGGGTTTTGCTCAATGAACAGTGTGTTTTTTGGTTTTCTAGGCTCTCACACTTGTGCTTCCTGTGCATTTTGCCTCCTGTCTTGCACCATGGGGGCAGACAGACATCCTTACAGTGTTACAGGCTCATTAGTCACTCAGACACTTTGCTCATGTTTGGCTTTAATTAAACCCCAGTTGTCTGCGCTGCCCCTGTTCCTCCATTTTGAATGTCAACCATATGTCAGTGGACATCTGATACTGTATTGACATATAGGGTACATCTGCAGTTCATTGACCGTTCAGTCAACCTTATTCATTCCAGCTATTTTGGAGGTACAGGGGGAACACAGCTGAATGGATGTGACTGCCCATGCTTGTCATTCCGACATTTGGGAAGCAGAGGCAGGAAGGTCACCATGAATTTGAGGCCAGCTGGAGCTCCATAAGGAGTTCAAGGCCAACCAGGGTCACACACAGATAGACTCTGTCTTACCAAAGTGGCCGAAGCCACATTAAAAAAAAAAAAAAAATGGGACTAACAGGAATTCAGTCTGAATTTCTAACCTCTCTAACTTTTGGCCACTTGGGCCAGTGGGGATGGTCCTGAGCTTGCGAGTGGTCCATATGAGGAGTTCTTCGTCCCTAGTTCTGGCTACGATAGCCTATACAAACAGATGTGTTCATCCATCTCCCCTGAAAGGCCACCCATGTTCACTGAGATTAACACATGAACAGATGTCACTCACACAAACTCTTTAAACTTCCTGGTTTCCTGCTAGATAAATTCCTAAAAAAAATTGACCTGTTTGCCAAAATAAAATTTATGTATTTAAGACAGAAATTACAAACTTTTCTGTGCCTCTGCTAAAAAGTGGCAGGGGTTGTTGAATGGCTTCTGGGGGCCCTCCCCTTCCTGGGTGCTGCTTATACAGCATTTTAGAGAGCAAGCATTTTGCAGCGAGGTCTGAGTACTACGGTTACTGTTTTAGGGAGTGGTGCTTGCCTCTGGGTCTTTGTAAAAGCTGTTGAAGAACATGTAGACTGAGCCACAATGACTATTCACATAACGTTGTGTATAGTCTGCACAGCAAGCAAGAAAGCAAAAAGAGAGCAAACAGACCTGCTTTTAAAAGGAATCTTCAGGAGTTAGGTCTCTGCTTAGTGCTAATTAATAAACAAAACCCATTACCAAATTTGAAATGTAATTGAAGTGTCCAGAAGTACACTCATTAAACACATCAAATTACATAAATGTCCCCACATCATCTACTGCACACCTGCCCTGCTGATCAAGTGCCCAGCAAGACCTACTATCGTGGACCACAGACAATACATGAGCTGCTCCAAACCCAGGCAGCATGAGGAAAACTGTAATCCCCGTCAGCTCTCGTCTTTCTTTTTTGGAAGAGGGGAAAATTCAGATATGACAGCCCTGGGAATCATTTTTAAGAGACATTGGAAACTGTAGATGGTAAATACAGGAGATGCTGCCATCCTTTTTGCTTAGGGTTTACAGCTGCAAAAGATGAGCCGCAGGAAGGCCCCTGGTGCCCAGAGCTCTCTCCTGTGACATTACTAGCTTCATCAACGAATGGTCTCAGTGATAATGTTTCCAATTTTCTGATTCTCTTTGTCATCAGAAGCCAGGTGCTATCTCAAGGCGTGATCAGCGGGACACAGAGGCATTCCCCACATCCCTTTCCTGATGTTGGGATTATGTGTAAGTGTTGCAATAGGTCCTTACTAGAACAGAGACGTATGTTCTCCACTGGTTCCTCTGTTACTCAGCAATCCCTTGGTACCACAGATTCAGTAGCTCATCTTGGATGATACCTGATGCTTAAGCTCATCCACAATCCATTCCCTCACTTAGGTAAAGCTCCCCAAAGAGAACCATCAGCACTCTCCACTTGCATCTGAGGTGGCTGGAACTCCCCTATCCTCCAGCTCCAGTAGCTATGTGAAGAGCTAAGCACATGAGAAGTCTGTCCTTGTAGGATTCAGGATGCCAAATATTGCAGGGCTGCCAGTGAGCACCTAGCCACAATTTATAAAGAAGTGCTATCTCTCTGCCCAGGCTAGGCTGCAAGGTCATGCATCTGATGCTCCTTCTGGTAACTGGAAGATACCAAAGCTTACACATAATGAAACATAGCCCATTATGTGAAGGTTCCAGGAAGCATAAGCTGAGCTCCTGGGCCCTGTGTTTGGGTATTAGCATCATCCCTTAAGAAAAGCCAGACAAGGATGGATGCCTCTCTAATTATACTTTGCTTTTAGGCTAAGTCCTTGACTGTTTTTGTTCCTGGGCCACATGATTCTCTCGCTTTGTAAATATTATTTCTGTTTGTAGAGCCCAGTGTTTATGGCTGCTTGAAGGGGAACACTTTCTTCCTCCTCACCTTAATTCCTCTGCTTATAACTTTTACTTTGACTTGAGAAATCCTCAAGCCTGGCTGCCAACATTGTATTTTATGTATTTTAATATTACTAGGAGAACGCTGAGATACTCCTAGGAAGTGACTCACAAGAGACTGAAATGTCCAAGTCTTGAGTATAATTTTGTTCTTAACAAACCAAATGAGAAACAATTTTCCCCCAGAAACTCCTTTTAGAAAGCATGAAAGTTGTATTTCACAACAAAATCTGTGCTAGACAAAGCTCTTTTGTTCTTGTTTGCCTTGATTGATTTGGAGAAACTTGGCCAAGTTTTGTACAAGTCTTACAGAGCGACAATGATCTACTCAGGCACTGACTACCTCAGAGGCTTGGGATGGAGCCAGCTGGAGGGGCTCTGTTTCCCACCAGAGTGGAGGAACTGTGGGGTTTGCTGTCTCCTGTTGCTTCAGAGTCCTGAACACCCTAACACTTACTGTCTCAGTTACTGCTCTATTGTTGCGATAAGACCACAACCAAAGCAACGCATAGAACAAAGGGTTTATTGGGCTTCGCTACAGAGGGTAAGCCCATGACTAGCATGGCAGGCAACATGGTGGCAGACAGGCAGGCATAGTGATGGAGCAACAGCTGTGAGCATAAATCCTTAGCCACAAGTAGAGAGGCATTGAGAGAGAAGCTGGGAATGGGAAACCTCAAAGAACACCTCCTGGGAACAGACCTCATATAGCAAGGCCACACCTCCTAATCCTTCCCAGTTTCCACCACCTGGGCACTGAGTATTAAAATACATGAGCCTATTGCAGCCATTCTCATTCAAACCACCACATTTGTGTTCAGCAGAATTGTGGTCAAGTCTGAAACAACTAGCCCAAATGGTACTTTGAGATAAGATTTCCTTTTAAATGCTTATCAGTTGAAGTTCATTTTGCAGAACCAGAAGCCTCTCTGAAAAAGAGCAGGCCAAGCAATAAGCTGGGGGACCTTGTGGACAGACTGACAGGTTGACAGGTATAGAGTTCTGTTTTAATGGGTTACTGAAATGTGGGACTGCTGACTTCAGGGGTTTATGGCAGAGAGGGAACTAGTGGCTCCAGAGACAAGCAGACCAGAGCTGGGAACACAGCAATCAGTCGCTGTGGGGGCTAGCTAGAGACAGCCAGCAGTACCGTGCTGGGGCATAGAGTTGTGGCTAACTGTGGGGTAGACTGAAGCTCTGGCAAGACTGAGCCAGGACAGAGAGTGGCAGGCAATAGCGCAGGAAGCCTGCCAGTTGTTTTTAATATTTCCTGCAACAGGTGGTGAACCAAGGTCTTGAGCACGAATCCACTAGAAATTGAAGATTAGTAGCCTGAGTTAAAGTTTCGTTGTTTTTATTTTATTATTATTATTATTATTATTATTAATTTGTTTTGTTTTGTTTTGTTTTGTTTTTCGAGACAGGGTTCAGGTTCTCCTTCCTGTCCATCCGCCTCCATCTTGGCTCTCCCCTCCCCTGAGCTGCTCTCTGTTCCTGCAACAGTTCGCTCCACCTCCCTTTCCCCTGGCCAATCACAGGCCTCCTGCTGCACTAATATTTTAATGTAATTGGACAGGGGAAATCCTACCACACACCTTTAGAGAGACAATGGCAACAGACAGTTTAAGAGTCAGTGTGCAAGCTTTGCCAGAGCCAAGGAGGAAGTTAGTGTCAAAGATGTCCAAGAAAGCCGGGTGCTCATTTAAGTTCAACAGAGTCTCGGTTTCCAGGAAGGTTTTGGGGAAGGAGCTGAGCAAGGTGTTAGAAACTGTGCCTTGGCAGAACCTAGGTCAGGCCGGAGGCCACACAATCTCTCCTTGACCTGGGTGGAAGTCAGTGAAGAGACCATCATAAAATTGCAGCGTGTGGGAATCTGGGAGAACCTCGATCTCCTCATAGCCTTGAGCTTCTCTGCTGTACTTAGCATGTTTTCTTATTAGATTTTTCTGCTGGTGTCTGAAGGCTTCACTCTGTGCTCAGCCTGAACTCCTATTCCCACGCAGGGTCTGAGACGCTGTGGGAGCTAATATTTGTTTACTAGACAAGTGGAAGATTCCCACTTCCTGATTTTTCAGTAAGGAAAAGGGCTCACCCCACCCAATTACTTATACTTAATGCACAGGTGACTAGCATTCAGTTTTACTAGGTGTGATTATTGGTTTGTTTGTTTGTTTTTAATTTGACACAAACTAGGGTCATCTGGGAAGAGAGCATATCAATTGTGGTGGTACTGTCATCATACTGGCCTGTAGTCAACTCTGTGGGAGGATGGATTTTCTTCATGTTCATGAGGGACCAGGCCACTGTGGGCAGTGCCGCCCTAGTGCTGCTGGTTCTGAGTTAAAAGAAAGCAGGCTGAAGAAGCCATGGTGAGTATGGCCTCAATTTCAGTTCCCTTTTCCGAGTTCCAGCTCTAACTTCCTTCAGTGATGGATTGTAACCTGGGAATTGTAATATTAAACAAACCCTTTCCTAGGCAAATTGCTTCTGGTTATGGTATCCATCACAGCAATAGATTCTGGGCTTACATCTCCGCAGACAGGTTAAGTGCTATTCTGGAGAGGCCTTAATGGTTTTAGAAGCATAGCTTAAACTTTGCAGAGTTCTGTCTTTAAACTCAAGTCAAAGTATATATGGTGAAGGAATGTTGGATGACACCACAGATATGGGATGGGAAGATAGAAACCATACACACATCCACCTAGACAGACCACACTGAAACATATGAAACATATGCATTGGACAGTAGACAGCAATATAGAGTCTTGCCATGAGTCTAGAGACAGAGAGAAGGAGTCTAAACACCCAAGGCCTCCTCTATGCCACCAATGGAGCAGAGACATGGTATTAAAAGTTAGGTATGTTTTGCTTCATGTAAGAGAATGAGAGTCACACGCTCTGTGTACAGATAATTGTTTCCAGGGATCTGGACTTGATGCCCATGCTGGAGAAGAGGAGAAAAAGCTCAGTGCTCTTGGAAGTAAATACCCAGAAGGCTTAGCTTCCACTGATACATGGCAGGAGACCAGGGAAGGGTCCCTTAGTCTCCCAGTGCTGACCTAGCTAAGACAAGGAGGATGGTGTCACACCTCAGACTCAGTGTCCCCCCCCCCCCCCCGTTAGAGGCCTTTCCCTGGCTCTTCTTCTCGGGTGCTGGGGAAGGGCTGGATCTTCAGTCATCCAGCCAGGCCCTGTTCTCCTCTCTCACCCAGGCCCCTCTGGCCTTCTCTACTTGGTGTTGAGAACAGAAATCTAGAAGCAGAGCTATGAGCAAAATTCTAAAACTTAGAAGGCTAGTTTTTCCAAAAATATTACCATAATTGGGACTGAAGAGGCTGCTCAGAAGTCAATAGCTCATACTGCTCTTACAGAGGACCCATCTTCAGTTCCCAGGACTTCACCACCACCACCAAAAACAAACAAACAATCAACAACAAAAAAACGGGCTTACAACTGCTGGTAAGGTCAGGTCCATGGGATCTGACGCTCTCTTCTGGCTTCTGCAGGCACTGCACACACATGCAAACACACACACACACACATACATACACACACACACACACACACACACACACAGACAAACACACAGAAGTACTTAAAATAAAAATTAAATATCTCAGTATAAGTACCTAAAACAGAATTATGGAGAAATTTCATGCAGTCCCCAGATATGTTCTAATCTCCATGGATTGGCTTTCTGTTGGCAATTGCATTCATTTCCACTCTAATCTCCTTTTAGAGATGTTAGACCATGAATTTCCCCACTATTTTCATTCCCATCCTTCCCAATGTCTGATGAATCAGCAGCTCAATTGTAAACTGCGTTTAATCTGTGTAGATTTAATTTTGCTCAATGCTGTATGCTTCCATATCCTACAGACAAAAAAAAAAAAAAAAGATGTTTTGGAAACTATGTCTCAATTCTAAAAGTACGTTTTTGGGGAGCAGCCTCAGATTCAATCTGGAATAAATTTTTATTTTAAAGTATTGATGAAAATACTTTTGGCTTCTGAACAGGCATGCATTCTCTGCTGAGTATTTACTTGAATGTTTTTGCTTAAATCAACATAATTACACTTTTATTTGGTTTACTTAGACTCAGCTATAAGATATTATTCTACTAATAGCTGTTATGACCTGGACTTGTGTATAGCAATCTGGTAGACATTTCAGGCATGATCCCTAACTTTGAAAACTAGCAGCCTGGTTGGGAAAAAAAATAGAGGTATTTTAAGCTAATATGTGAGCCAAATGTAGTATTCTGGGAAAGCCAGGCATAAGGCTGAGGCTAATACACCATAAACCCCTCCCACACTATGGCAGGCATTACCAATCATTGCTGTATAATCTCTGTGACCAGGGTGGTCCTGGAATCATTTTCATCAGTCACTACCAATTGATCAGGATCAACAGGCTAAGTCTCAAAGCCACCTCTGGGATAGATTGTGTAACTTCTCAAAGGGCTTCCAAGTTGAAGAATTCTGTTTGGGTCTGTGCCTGCAGGCTCTGTGCTTAGAAACTAAAGCAGCTTGGTAATTACAAGATCTGTTACTTGAGATGAATTCAAGCCACACGAAACTTCAGTGGATTTTTTTCAATCAACTCACATCATGAATTCATGCAGTAGTGTGGAGAAACATGTGGGAGATTAATTAGTAAGTTCTGAAATCTCTAATTTAGATAAATCTGTAAACTGAAGAGAGCCAGAAGAATGAGATTTCACAGTAGTCTACCACTAAGTAAGATGTGATCTTGGTCACTAACCAACTTCTTTGGGAATTTGAACTTCATCTTGAGGACAGGGAGAGAGAATATAACATTTTAATAACATTTTCCCATAATTATCCAAGTCATCAAACTGGTGTCAATAACGGATGAAAGCACAATGGTTTTTCTTGAATTTGATGGTTGCAGTCTGACCCTGGACCTCTACCTCAGTCTTGAGGAAAGTCCTGGAGCACCAGCAAGGATTATCTGTGAACAGAGGACAGAATCTAGAAACTGCCGAGTGGAGAGACTTGTTGACCCTCTCCCAGCTGAACAAATACACAGTAACTAGTGTGAATCAGTTGTATCCAATTCAATGCAGTTGTGTAGGGCTCTACTAAGAGAAGACGCTAGGGAGGACAGCGTGCAACTAAGGGTTGGATCTTAGCGTGAAGGAAGCTTTGAGTTGCTGCCTTAAAAAAAAAAAAACAAAAAAACAAAAAAAAAAAAAAAAAAAAAACACGCACTGGAGATTAGTTCTCCTGGGGGGGATTTCAAAGAAAGTGAGGGTGCTTTGTTATGGTTGAGACTTCTCGCTTCCCACCCTCTCATGACGTCCTGTTTGGGGAACTTCTGTGCAGGCCACATGATTATTTTCATATTACTTTGTTCTCAGTAGCAGGGGACAGTGTGAGGTTGCTCTGTATATATACAACAAGGAATGAATAACTGTCTGACAGTCTCAGAGGCCAGATTTTTAACTTTAGTCTGGTTTTAGTGTTTTGACGTTTTCTTCCCGACACCAGCTCAGTTACACATTAAAAGCCTTTCAAGGCCCAAGTTTATTGTTGCTGCGTGAGAGTGGCTCCCAGGAACTTCACTTCCATGAAACACTCAGCCATCAAGCTTACCATTTGGCTAACACATATTTCAAACTGGTGCCTGTAAAGGTGAGGTGGGTTTTGTTCGTGAAGGTAGGGAGTATGGCGATGTTTGTCATCTGGGAATTGTATTGAATCTGGAGTGATGTGTGCTGGGCTGGGCTAGAGAAGCCTAGGAGGCCTTTACATGGTCCTCACCCAGACAGCTTAGGGTTCAGACCTGCTGGAGATATGCAAAGCTGACGGGCAAGTGAAATCAGTTAGCTCATCCCTACCTTGCCATAGCTCTCTCCGAGGGAACTATGGCACTCCAGAAAGTTCACTCTGTGAGCAATTTTCTTAATGAGTTTTCTCAGCTCCAGGATGTTGAAGGTTCTGGATCAGCTGTGGGTGATCTAGGCTTTACTGGTAAGAAGCAAAGGACCTTACGGATAAATAGACTTGGCCAAGATACAACAACACGCCGGGCAGTGGTGGCACATGCCTTTAATCCCAGCACTTGGGAGGCAGAGGCAGGCGGATTTCTGAGTTCAAGGCCAGCCTGGTCTACAGAGTAAGTTTCAGGAAAGCCAGGGTTTAGAGAAACCCTGTCAAAAAAAAAAAAAAAGATAAGACAACACTGGAAGCCATCATTGACAACTTTGAACCAAGCTACAGCCGATGAACAGACGTATTAACATTTCTTTGAGGTAGAAGCGTCTTTAAGATGAGAAAGTAAAAGACAGCAGAACTCATAGGCCCCTAGCTCTTGAAGTATCTGAAGCCCCTGTGTTTTCTTGTCTGATTCCTCTGTCACATTTCACACCTGCCTGGTTTGTCGATCTGTGTCCTAAATGGCCATGTCTACCCACTAGTCGTGAATGAGCCTGCCCTTCCTGAGTCTCTTACAATGGAAGGCAGTTCTGGAGCCTGCATATCGGAAACATGTCTTCCTGAACCACCTTAGACCTGCACTTGAGAGACTGCAAGAGGGACCTGGAGACTAACTAGCATGTGTTCCTTGCTGCTCCTGCCCCTGGGTCCTACTTGTCCTGAGGAGTCAAGTCACATCAACCCTTCCTCCCCCCTCCCTTTTTCCTACCTCCCCTCCCCCTCCTCTCTCCTCTATTTCCTCTTCTTCCACTTTCTTCCCATCCTCTTCTTCCTCCCCCTTCCTTCTCCTCCTTCTCTCCCTCCTTCCCTCCTCCTCTCTCCTTCTCCCCTGCCTTTATGGCTTCAGATACTTTGCTGATTCCATTTATTCCCGTGGTTATTCATCTGTCTTCCCCTCAGAAGCAAAAACAACTTGGGGAAGAGAGAATTTCTTTGGCTTATGAACTGACAGTATATTACCAAGGAAAGCCAGCAGAAGTGTTCATAGCAGGAACTTGGACAGGAGAACTTGGACAGCAGGGACCATGGGGATGCTGTCTGCTGTCTGCTCCCAGGCTCACATTTAGCTAACTTTTATACACACACATACACACACACACACACACACACACATGCCCATGTGCACACACATATATGTGTGACATGAGGACGTGTGTGTGTGTGTGTATGTATGTATGTATGTATATATATGTATCCTAAGACCACCTGCCCAGGGGTGGCACCATCTATAGTGCTTGATCACCCCATATCAATCAGCAATCAAGAAAATATGACTCCAACATGCCCACAGGCCAATCTGATAGAGGCAGTTCCTCAACCCCTCTTTTTAAGTTGCTGCCAAGATTAGCCATCATACTATGGGATACACATTGTTATGGTGTTGAAGGGAGTGGAGGAGGAGAAATGGGAATGGACTTTGCAATGTGCAGAAAGCTATCCACTGCAGAGAGGCAAGGCTATCAACTAGAGAGTCAGGACTATCAACTAGAGAGTCAGGACTATCCACTACAGAGAGGCAAGGCTATCAACTAGAGAGTCAGGACTATCCACTACAGAGAGGCAAGGCTATCCACTGCAGAGAGGCAAGGCTATCAACTAGAGAGTCAGGACTATCTACTACAGAGAGGCAAGGCTATCTACTACAGAGAGGCAAGGCTATCTACTACAGAGAGGCAAGGCTATCTACTACAGAGAGGCAAGGCTATCCACTACAGAGAGGCAAGGCTATCCACTACAGAGAGGCAAGGCTATCTACTACAGAGAGGCAAGGCTATCCACTGCAGAGAGGCAAGGCTATCCACTACAGAGAGGCAAGGCTATCTACTACAGAGAGGCAAGGCTATCTACTACAAAGAGACTTGTCAAGGTTCAGCAGGAATCCCTTTGTCAATTCAAGTGGGCCACTGATGTCATTAGGAGATGGACACTCTCTTGAAGTGAGAGATTTATTTCTTACATTATTGTGGATCTCAAAGGAGACAATGGCTACAAGGAACCATTGGGATGATAACAGTTTTATATCGTGGCCATAGCTCACCAAGTACCACTTCTGATGGCATTTTACCTACTGAAGCCAGTCCTGGACTAAGCTCACACAACATCAAAGCAGTTGGGCGGTTATGCAGTCATTTGAGCTAGTTGTTTTACATAGTTTAGAGCTCTAGGCTCAGTCATTTGTCAGAACAGGTCCTTTCAGCTCACCTCTTTGCTATGTTGTCCACAAATAACATAATCCTGAGGCCTGAGAAATGGCTAGTAGCCCTGGGCCAAAAGCTAGCTGGAATAAGGAGAAATGGGTGGTGGTTGAGGCATATGGTGGGAAAAGAGCTCATTTAATTTAGACTCTCTGAGAGACCAGGAGGCTGAGGTACAGCTGGACTTGTAGCTAAAAGTCGGAAGCAAGTTCCTATAAATGAAGCTCACACATAAGAAGAGTCCAGAGTCAGGTGACCAGATCTCCAGAGTGTTCAAAAGCTTCAATGAGCATGAGCCATCCCAGAGGTCAACCCAAGTTTAGAGTCGGCCATGCTGTGCTCCACAGACATCTCCAGAGCTACACCATAAGTGACATCATCACTAGCTGTGTCTGGATTCCAGACAGCAGTAAGAGAACCATCGACGTTTGTCCAAATAGATACTCGGCATGTAGCATTGGTTCCACTCAGAACTCAACTACTGCTTTCTAAATGCCCACTGAAGAGCAGGAAGTGTGCTTCAAACTTAAAGACACAGCTTTGCACTTGTGCCTATGAGCTTTGAGACCACGAAGTGGTTCTCGACTAGGACAGATCTGCCTCCTGGGAACATCTGACAGTCACTTCAGCTGTCATTTCTGAAGAAGTGTCAGTGACGGGTGTGTAGCTAGCAGAGGTCCAGAGTGCTGCTAAATGGCTCGCAAGCCTAGGAAAACTTCCCCAGAAAAGAAATATCCCAGTATATCAGTAGTATAAAGATTGAGAAATGGAATCCACGTGCTTACATGTAGGGACAATTAAATGTTGTGAATTATAATATCAGACTTCTCAAGATGCTCTGGAGTTTCTGAGGTGGACTCCAGAGGGCACAGGGAAGGAGGCCAGGGAGGGCTTGAAGGAAGAGAAGGTGGGACTCTGGCCAGTGAGGCAGCAGTGGATAGCAGCGAGCCAAGGCCAGGGCATGAAATGTTGTAGCCTCTGAGGCTCTGGAGGTTGTCTAGTGTATAGTGTATGGTTCTATTCAGTTACAAAACCACATGAAAGGATAATTCTACATCAGCCTTGCCCACGAGGAGGACACATTGTAAACGTTCAGTCCTACTTCCAGACCATGACAATCTCCTGATGAAGATCCTGCTTGGACATGTGACCGAGAACATGTCAATAGCAGCCATGCTCAGTGTCAGCTCCAAAGTGTCTCCCAGCTTGGCCACATCTCACTCACCTTGAAGGGTTAAGATCAAGGGAAGGAAATCAGCTCGCCCCGAGAGCTCTGAGGTTCGACCCGTGTACAGGGAGGTTAAAATCCTACATGTCACATGTTCTTTTCAAGAGAAGCCCAAGGTGACAGAGAGCCGGGGGACCCGGCCTTTTCACAGAGGTGGGTGTGTCACTGCCTGCTAACATTTCCTCACTCTGGACCTGTGTCTCAGAACTGAGCTCAGCCAGTCAGGGATGCAGCACCAGTATCAGAGGGTCAGGATAAAACGCACCAGGAGTTACTGAAAACTCTGGTTGGTGCGGCAAAGAGATTTTCCTGAAACCCTGGTGTTCTAACTTCTTTCCATGGCATGAGACAGGGTTCCAAGGACATAATGTGCTTGGTAAAGAATCAGACCATTACAAAAACAACGTGAAAGCCCAGAGCCTCCGACAAGGCGGGCTCCTTGTCGAAGCCCAGTTCCGTTTGCAGAAGTGCTGATGTGCGTTTTTGCAGAGTCCTATAAAATTGTGGTGAGAAGGGGAAATTTGTATTGGGTGTCTTCCACTCGTCAGCTGAGTTTCCATTACTCTGCTTGCCGGACTCTCTGGCGATCGACTGGATGACTGTGGCAAGAACCAAGCCTGGAGCTCACATCCAAGTATGAAAGGCTGCCAGGAAGGGGGCCTAAGCAGGAGGCCATGAAAAAGGACATACATGTGACATGCCCCCAGTCATTGGAAGCACCTGCAGAAGACATGACAGATGGGAGGGGTAACAGCAGAGACCACTCCTGCCCTGTCAGTTGAGAAGAAAACACATCCATCTAAGAGCAGGAATGGCCAGCTACTCAGGACCATGGGAGTCTCGGGATGTTTACACAGTATGGCTCCTAGAGGCTTCCTAAGAGAGGAAGCGCATATCCCCTGATGTAGTGCTGTGCTTGCCCTGGAGCCTGGCCATAAGCCTGAGATGAAAGGATGCTTGTGTAAGACTGGAAACTGTGTCCTGTGATGAGGAAACATAGGACTGTTATCTTTTAAACCACAGTCTCAACATTCTTTAACAATTAGCATCATTTTTAGTTTATGGTCCATGTTCTAGGAAGAAAAGGAGAGAGAGGGAGAGGGAAGGGGAGGGGGATGGGGATGGGAAGGGAGGGAGGGAGGGAGGGAGGGAGGGAGGGGGAGGGGAGAGGGAGAAGGGGATGGGGATGGGAAGGGAGGGAGGGAGGGAGGGAGGGAGGGAGGGGGAGGGGAGAGAGAAAAAAGGAGAGGGAGGCAGGGGGAGGTGAGGGAGAGGAGGAGAGGGAGAGGGAGAGAGGGAGAGGGAGGGGAGGGAGAGAGAGAGGGAGAGGGAGGGAGAGAGGGCGGGAGGGAGGGAGGGAGAGAGAGAGAGAGAGAGAGAGAGAGAGAGAGAGAGAGAGAGCGCTTGTAGGAGGGTATTGGACTTCTCTGCCAGCCTGGTAATGCCCTGGGAAGGAAGATGTACTTGTAGACTTAAACCACATAATGTTGCAGAGTCCTGGTTCCCAAGATTAAACTGTCAAAAAGCCGTTTCCTTTCTCTCCCATGTAGATGTGACACTCCTGTAACCTACACTGGGATATCTTTCTGTCACTTCCATGAGGACACTGCAATGTACCTGGATGACCATTGTCTGAGGTCCTTCTCTGGTTGAATTCTTGAACCCAAGGTCCTGCAGTTGCTGGAAATTGTCTGAAATGCACATTGAACATTCACAGAGAGGACAGAAGTCATTGGTGTGAGAGGTGAATCAAGAGTCACCAAGGGGCAGTGCCTGCCTGCTGTCACCCTTGTGCACATGAGTGACCTGGTTTCTCTGTGTTTGTTTGTGTGTAAGCGGTGTGGTGTCTAGGTGGAGTCTGGGCAAGGCTGACAGCCACTGTGTCACAGTCATCTGAGGAACAAGTCATAGCAAATCCCAGGAAGACGCTGCAGCAGGGAGCGGTGTGGATAAAAGGAGGGTACCGCTGTTCAATCCTGGAGTGGGGTAGGGATGCAGAGTGAAGGCGGAGCCCTGGACGTTTGTGTTCTGTGTATGCTCAGTGCTGAGTGGAGCATCCCTTGACCCTCACACTAATGCCTGTCTCCCTTTCAACCAGGAGCTGGAACTCAGCACACACTGGGAAAGGATTGCAAAGTGAGGGCAGAGGAGAGGGGTGCCCTTCAAGTCTCAGGAAGGCAGAGTGAGTCTGGAGAGAAATTTGGGTAGTGATGGCAAAGCTGTGGGAAGATTCCAGAAGCTAGGATCTTTTTTAAAAAAATAGTAAAGTTTATTAAAATTTTCTACATGACTGATATTTGAAGAGTATCCCATACTGTTGTGTCTCTTCATACTTCACTACGCAGTGAAAAGAACACTGAGTTTGGAGTCAGAAAAACATAATCAGGACCCAAGTCTCTGAGAACTCAAGGTTTTTAAATTTTTCTATCCTTTCTGCACTTCACTCATGGCCTGTCTCCCATTTCATTGTCTGTGAAATCCAAGGGGTTGAGTACAGATGGCAACCAATCATTCCAAGTCTGACATTTTGGTTATTTTATACTACTCGTCTGCTATGCAATGAAACTCTTCATCATGGTTTCCTCTTCTCTTTGGGCCACTGCTTGTCCCTTGTGTGTCCCTTCTTTATATTATTATCTTTTATATTCTATAGAAGACACAATAATAACAATAACAACAAGACAAAACAGGATGTACTCTTAATCTGCAGCACAGGCTCTGATTTCCTTCAGACTGCAGCCCTCACCAGTCTGACTCACGGGTGTCTTTTCTCCTTCACAAAAGCCATTTGAGCTCATTACACATTTGGTGACCTTACCAGGTACATTTTTACTATACAAGAGGGTAAAAACATGTTTTAGCTTTGAAAAATATCTTTAATTGGCAAAACCCATATTGTAGTAGAAATTCACATGTGGAAATATATCAATGATGTGGTCTATATGTAAAAGGGATAATACTTGGGGAAAATGAGTTTCCTCTGGAAACATAGCAGATGCTTATACTTAGTCTGAAACCCTAGTTGTCAGGTATTAGGAGTCAAAGAAAACCTGATTTCTTGTTGTTTGATGCATAAGGATTTGGGGGTAGGGGTGCTACCAGATCCACAGCGACCAAGATGATGGAATGAAACAAAAGCCTTCATTTCAGAGTCATTTTCTCTTGAGCTTCAACTCAACCAAGTTGGCCAGTAATTGATGCCAAGAAACGTATGCTGACAGAAGCCTAGTGTGGCTGTCCCCTGAGAGGCTCTGCCAGAGCTTGACAATATAGATGCAGATGCTTGCAACCAACCACCAGACTGAGCATGAGACCCCAAATGGAAGAGTTAGGGAAAGGACTGAAGGAACTGAAGGGGTTTGCAACCCCATAGGAAGAACAACAAGATCAACTAGCCAGACCCCTACCCAGGTACTAAAACACCAACCAAAGAGTACACATGGCTACCCATGGCTCCAGCCACATATGTAGCAGAGAATGGCCTTGTCAGGCATCAATGGGAGGAGAGGCCCTTGGTTCTGCAGAGGCTCCATGTCTCAGTGTAGGGGGATGCTAGGGCAGTGAGGCAGGAGTGGGTGGGTGGAAGCTCCCTCATAGAAGCATGGGAGAGGGGAGGGGATTGGGGATTTGGGGAGGGGAAACTGGGAAGAGGGATAATATTTGAAATATGAATAAATAAAATAACACACATATATATATATATATATATATATATATATATATATATATATATAAATTGTAACTACATCTCAGACTCAACTTCACCCCAGGCTTGACTCGTGACAGCACTGATAAGACATATAGTAGTCCTGTTCCTTCAAACACTGGACAATGTTTCTTTGATTGCCTGTGGATCCATATGGGCAATGAGCACTGCATAATCTTTCTAAACTATGTGTAGATGGTTATGATGCCTATTATTGTCAACCTGATGAACTTTAGAATCACCGTGACATGAATCTCAGGACATACCTGTGAGGAAATTTCTAGATTGGATTGATTTAGGTGAGAAGATGAACATTAACTGTGACTGGCACCATTCTTCAGCCTTGGATCATAGTGTGTATAAAAAGGATAAAGGAGTGGGGATGTGAGCACAAGCAGCTTCCCCCTCCTCCTCCCCCTCCCCCTCCTCCTCCTCCTCCCCTCCTCCTCCTCCTCCCCCCTTCTCCTCCTCCTCCTCCCCCTCCTCCTCCCCCTCCTCCTCCTCCTCCCCTCCTCCTCCTCCTCCCCCTCCTTCCTCTCTTCCCCCTCCTCCCTCTCTTCCCCCTCTTTCTTCCCTCCCTCCCTCCCTTTCTCCCTCCCTTCCCCTCCCTCTCTCTCTTTCTTTCCTTCCTCTCTGCAGATACAGTGTGACCAACAGTCTCAAGTTTCTCACCCTGACTTCCTGTCCATGATGGACTGTACCCTCTAACTGTGAACCAAAATAAACCCTTCCTTCCTTAAGATGTTTTGTAAGCCATTTGCCATAGCAATAAGAAAAATAGCTACTAGCATCATGCTGTTGGAATGAGTAAAACACAAATTGATGGTGTTGCTCTTGCAGTTGCCCCAATGCTGGCTCCATGGATATCAAGACAATGGGGAATGGAGGCACACAGTGGTACATCCTTACAATGTATTTTGTGTTCTAATGTTGGGAATCACAGTAAAGCCCCCACCTCACGTCTTTAAATCAAGTTACCTGTTCTTTTTAGTTCTCATTTTAAACCGTGTGGGGTCTTTCTTAGAGCTCTTTCCACTATAGAGAGAAAGAATCTCCAACTGTGGTTATCCTTGCCAAACTGGTTTTAAAAGCATACAGAGTCTCAATGTGTCTGTGTTTTATTCTAAAGGAGACTTTGGATGATATAGCTGTCAGATTGTTTTGTTTGGTGTTCATCTCTACTTTCTCCTGTCACTCACCCACATCCAGTTGCCTCAAATGTGTTCAAAGGGAGGCAGAGGCAGGTGGATTTCTGAGTTTGAGGCCAGCCTGGTCTACAGAGTGAGTTCCAGGACAGCCAGGGCTACACAGAGAAACCCTGTCTTGAAAGACAAAAAAAAAAAAAAAAGTACTGAATTGGTAGCAAGGCAAATAAGAACTGGTATTAGGAAGAATCTCAGAATGTAATTCTACCTAGTGTAATCCATTTATGTTTGTTGAATTGGGTAAGATAAATATAGGTTGTAGGTTAGTACAAACTCTTTTTGCTGAGAACACTGGCCCTGCTATGATTATGGTCTTGAAGAAGATACTAATCCATGAACGAATGTTAAGCCACTTCTACATACTGAGGTTAACCTTGGTCATCAACTGGATTGGGCTGGGTAGCATCTGGGAGCTTTCAGAGGATTATCTGAAGTCATTCTGAGAGCCAATCAATGAGGGATAAAGACCTGAACATGGGTGGTAGCATCCAATAGGCTGAGACCCCAGACAGGACAAAAGGGATGCAAGAGGAAGCCACAAGCACAGAGGTTCTATTCTGTTTCCAGGCTACTATGAGGTGCCAGCCTTAGCCATATGTTCCTACTGACATGATATTCTCACTGGAGCACCAGAACAAAGGAACCACTCCATCATGGACCGTCACCCTTGAAGCCATGAACCAAACTAAGTCTATCTTTGATTTGTTTCTGATTAACACAGACATTAAGGAGCTAGAATATGATAGGAGTCACATGTGATTGCTGGGCAATAAGAAAGGATAATTTAAATTTCTTGAGAAGAGTCTAGCATCATGTGGCCAAAATCACCAGAAGAACTAACAAAGGAACACGTGACAGTGAGAAACGTCCTACAGAGTCCCAGGAATATGAACATTTGGTCCCCAGTTGGCATCTCCATTTAGGGGAGGGTCAGATGTCTAGCCATGCTACAGGAAGTCCTGGAAGTAGATTTTGAGATTTAAAGCCCCTGCCTCTCCCCTTCCGCTCTCTACTTCATGCTGAGGGTCAAGATGTGAGCTCTCAACTTCCTGCTTTTGCTACCATGCCCACAACTTGCTGTTCTGCCTCTGCCCTGCCAAGATGGACTTGTATCCCTCTGGAACCAGAAGTCTAAATAAGCCCTTCCATTTACAAGCTGCCTTAGCCATGGGGTTTTATCACAGCAACAGAAAATTAACCAATACACCATCCTAAGCAGATTCTTTTCACTGTGGCTTATTCTGTTTATTTATTGCTGGGGGAGGGGCACACATGCTATATCATGGGGAGCCAGAGTACAACTCGATGGGTTCACCTCTCTCCTGCCGTACTGTGGGTCCCAGAGATAAAACCCAGGTCATCAGGATTGGTGACAGGTGCCATGACATGCTGAGCCATCTCCCCGGGTCACAGGTAATTTTTACCAAAAGCTTTGCGTCTATTTTAGTGGTTGAACTCACACTATTGATTTTTATGCTTAAAGATACAGCATTCTTCTGAAACACCTCTCCCTCTCTTTCTGGGAATGACCAGGAGGAACATCTGCTCCTGGACATAGATGCATTTTCAGGCATGGAAGGGAGGTTGTCTTGGATATCATTCAACAGCAGGAAAATAGAAAGTGGTTTCCTGATGGGAGAATGCTCCAGTCCCCATGTAAGGACCTCTCTGGGGTCCTGCTCCCTCACCGTTTGATCTTCTCTTTTATGTCAGGATTTCAGAGAAATGGTCCAGGTCGGTGGTATGAACGTCATGCTCTGTGGAAGGCCGAGTTGGAAGACGGTTGGGTCCTGGTGCCTTGTTAAATCAAACAAATGTTCTGAGCAGTTGAGCTACCCTTGGAGACCGTGTGTTTACATGTCTAACTTCCAATAACAAAGGAAATTGGAGCTCATTATGGTGGAAGTCCGTGCCACATGGCAGGCAACAGCTTAGACCCATGGCTTCCTGCTTCTTTCCACTTCCCTCAGCATGGACCCTCCTCATTTCCTGGACTCTGGTGGATCTTGATCTTCCTGATGGCAATCTGCCAGTGCCACCAGATGTTCCCTGGCCTTTCTAGTGAGGTGTGCTGTTTGTCACCTGACAGCTCCAGGGCTTCTCTCAGAGAAGAACCACACTCCCTTCTTCAGCTGCAAAGCTGACCTCTAAGGCCCATCAGATTCACAGGACACATTTTATTTGAACAGGGATGAAAGAAAGCCAGCAGGAAACCCAGGTTTTACTCCTCCTGAGTTCAGTGTTTTTTGTATTTGGAGACTATCATTCTACAGAGGCAACACTGGATCCTACTGTAAATGCCCCCAACACACACATCCATGTGTTATTATAGATTGGCCTCTGGGGTTGGAAGGATAGACCTTTCTGTATCATAGAGGGAGGTGTTGAAGTCATATGAGGCATGCTCTCTTTTTTTAATGATTTATTTATTTATTATATGTAAGTACACTGTAGCTGTCTTCAGACACTCCAGAAGAGGGCTTCAGATCTTGTTACAGATGGTTGTGAGCCATCATGTGATTGCTGGGATTTGAACTCACGACTTTCAGAAGAGCAGTCAGTACTCTTAACCGCTAGGCCATCTCTTCAGCCCGAGGTATGCTCTTAAAGGGGATTATAGGACCACAGCCCCCTGCTCTTCCCCAACACAGAAGCAGGTACTCTGAGTCCAGGTTTTTCCGGGCATGGGCCTTAGAAAGGAGGTAAACAGGGCCAAGGCTTCTGAACCTCCAATGTCTAGACATCTTCTGAAAAAAAATGGTAAGGTATTTATTTCAGAATACAGAATAGAACAGCTTCTTGGCACAGGCTTAAAGCAGTCTGCATCTTCTCAGCAGCAGGTGCTGCCCCTGGCACTGTGGGCAGTGTGTGTGGGGGGGACCTCTCTGACTTGGAAGGCAGGCAAGTGGTTCCAAGGTTGATGCAGCTTCTTTCCAACCTTTTTTTTCTCGGGGATCCAGGGAGGACCCCTTAGATGAGCGCTACCACGGCCTTCCTGGGAGCCGCAGGAGCTGCCCATGCTCGCCCAACACGCAGGCCCACACCCAGCTCCAGCCTCCTGGCCAAGAGCTTCCTGATCCAGCTCTGCCTTCCCTTAAACAAGCATGCTGTACTAGCTAGTCATTTTGCCAACCTAACACAAGCCTGAGTCTGGTGTACTAGTCAGGGTTCTCTATAGTAGTAGAGCTTAGAAGTAGAGCTTAGAACATGAATTTCTACACACACACACACATACACACTCACAAAGAGGGTCTATTAGAAGTACTGACAGGCTGCAGTCCAGCTAATCCAAATATGGCTGATTATGAATAAAAAGTGCAAGAATCGAGCAGTTGCTCAGTCTACAAGGCTGGATGTCTCAGCTGGTCTTCACTACACACTGGAATCCCAGAAAAGTAGGTTCCAAGGCCAGTGAAGGGATGGACTTAGCAGCAAAGCCAGGGCAAGCAGGCAGAGTCAAAGCTTCCTTCTTCCCTATTCTGATGGAGGCTTCCAGCAGACAGTATGGCCCAGATTTAAGGTGTCTCTTCCCATCTTAGGGTCAAGATTAAATGTCTTCTTTCCAGCTTGAAAGATCTGGATTAAAGGTGTCTGTTTCTACTTCAAAGATCCAGATTAGAAGCAGATCTTTCTACTTTATAGTAAGCAAAAATCCGTCACAGGTGTGCCCTCCCTTTTGGGGATTAATTCCAGATGTAGTCAACTTGACAATCAAGAATACTCACCTCACATGGAGGTTTCTCATAGATCACCAAGTTTGGTTACAACCTTGAAATACAGCCTTGGCCGCCCAGCCCCACTTTTGTGGGCTGAACCCAAGGAAATGATTCCCATAAGATTTCACCCCAATGATGCTGATCTCTTATTAATGCAACATATTATTCAGGTCTATCTAATCAGCAACAACTGTCCCAGTAATGCAAAAGTTTCACTCCAGTGGTTTGGTACCCTGTCCATCACCAATGGTTCTTCAACCCCAGCTGACCAGAAACCACATATTCTTAACTCAAATATATCATAAAAGATCCCAATAGAGTCTTTGAGGGGCTTTCAAACTCCCTAGGCCCCACTGTCTGCATCTGTCTTAGTCAGGGTTTCTATTCCTGCACAAACATCATGACCAAGAAGCAAGTTGGGGAGGAAAGGGTTTATTCAGCTTACAATACCATATCACCAAGGAAGTCAGGACTGGAACTCAAACAGTTCAGGAAGCAGGAGCTGATGCAGAGGCCATGGAGGGATGTTTCTTACTGGCTGGCTTCCCCTGGCTTGCTCAGTCTGCTCTCTTATAGAACCAAGACTACCAGCCCAGAGATGGTCCCACCCACAAGGGGCCTTTCCCCTTGATCACTAATTGGGAAAATGCCTTACAGTTGGATCTCATGGAGGCATTTCCTCAACTGAAGCTCCTTTCTCTGTGATAACTCCAGCTGTGTCAAGTTGACACAAAACTAGTCAGTACAGCATATCTTTTAACACTCTTACCTTCCAAGCTCCCACAAGACAGGCTCGATGACTTTTCCAACCCCAAATTCCAAATACTTCCATAACCCTCCCCAAAACAACATGGCCTTGTCTGTCACATCAGTACCCCACTCCTGGTACCAATCCAATTTCTGTCCCACTTGCTGTGATAAAACACTGACCAAATGAGATTTTAGGGAGAAAAGACTTTATTTGGTTTATAGATTAGGGTTATAATCAAGGGAAGCCAAGCCAGGAACTTGAGGCAGGAATTGGGAGGCAGAAACAAAAGCAGAGAACACGGGGGAATGTTGTTCACTGGTCTGCTATCTATGACTTATTCAGTTTGCTTTTTTATACAATCTATAATCACATCTTTGGAGTGGGACAATCCACAGTGGACTGGGACCTCCCACATCAATCATTAATCAAGAAAATGTCCCCCAAACATATCTACAGGCCAATCTTTGGAAGAATTTTCTTAACTGGGGTATCCTCTTCCCAAATGGCACTAGTTTGCATCAAGTTAATAAAAACTACTAGCATACTGTAACCACAGGCTTTTCCATCCATTCTCCAGTTCCTGAATAGTAACTCGGAGGTTTATTGCTTATTTAAAAATGCATAGGCCATAGGCTAGACTTGTCCCCACTGGCTTGTAATTTATTTAACCTGTTTACACTATGCTGTGTCTGCCACATGGCTACTTACCTCTCTTCCATTTCATATATCCAACTTCCTCTGAGTCTGGGTGGTGACTCTTCCCTCTGACTAGTTCCATGAGTTCCTCTGTCTCCCAGATGTCCCACCTTCTAATTCTGTCTCAGCTTATTGATCATCATATTTTTATTGATAAGGTGATGCTACCACACAATGCTTAAGAGATTATCCCTACAGCATATTCTTCTAGAAACCTCTCCTTTGTGAAGATGACCATCTCCCTTGCTGAGCCTTCCTGGTTCCTTGGGTTCTAACTTCAAAGCCAGGGCTCTCTATTCCTCTTTATCATCTCCTTCCCAGAAGCCAATGAGATTTACACTTTGCTTGTTCTTTTGTATTTTCTTCCAAATTCTAATAAAATTGTCTTACACTAACTTCCAGCTCTATTTTTATTTTATTAGCAAGACTCAGAACCCAAAAACAGACCCTTCGTTTCTCTGGTAACACTACTCATTGTGTTCTGCCTCTTTCTTATACTGTAACTTTAATTTTTTTAAGCCTTATTTTTAATGATGGTTCTTAAATGCCTTAACCTTCCTTTTAGCCCATCACCCACCAGAGGTAGTGGAAAAGAAAGCATACAGGGGAAGTGGACCTGTTTAGAAAGATTCTTTGGAGCAACTCTTGTCTGTGTTGTCTGGAAACTGGCAGCTGAGTTCACAGGTTAGCAGCAGCAGCAGCAGCTCAGTCCACTCACAAATACTTCACAGATACATCAGCAGTCCAAATTGGTAGAGTCAGGTTAGCAAACACGAATCAGCAGAGGTGGCACTACCTAGCAGAGACACCAGGCCTCAGCCTCAGCACAGGTCAGCAGAAGGGACCTGAAGGGATGCCAGCAGAAGTTCTTGGCTGTGCCTCTCTCAACAAATTGAAGATCATTGGAGACTCAAGACCCACAAGTGTTGCACAGTCAGCTCTATGAGCCAGCTAAGCTCAGCCTCTGTCACTGTCTGTGGAGCCCTATTTATACCCTCCAAACATCACGTGTCCTTCACGGGTCTCACTTCCACGCATACTTGTCTTGCCTCAGCACGTGTCTGTCCCAGCTGACATCACTCTGCCAATTGTCTGAATCTGAAGAAGCAGCAAGAAGCTGGAGCACACCACTGGAAGTTTTCTGGTGTGTTTCTCTCTATGGAGTCCCAACAAATGCAACTCAACTATACAGTGTAAGATGGACCAATACATGAGTGTTGTTAGCAAAGAATCCTTCATCACATTTCCTTCCACATGCTTGCTTTAGCAGAACATCCTCTCTCCTGTGTTTGCTTCAGCTAAATGTTCCTTCATGAGTCTGCCTTAGTCTTTCACCTGGGTCTACTGCAGCTAAATGTTCCTTCACTCATTTGCCTCAGCAAAACAGCATCCAACAGACTTTCCAAAGAACCCTTAAGTTTCCCCCTCTCTATACCATACCCCATGGTCTAGCCTGAGCTTCTGGGAGAATGGATATGAATGAGGCCCAAGCTTAGCAGTTGTATATTATTATTTCCATTCAATAGATCCCTACTTCAGACATGTTTCCACATTGACTTTGTTGCTTTGATTCTAATTGTTATTTTTGCATGTCTTTCTCCACACACCCACGTACCTTTCCAATTCTGCATCATGGTGTGTGTGTGTGTCCATGTATCCTTCAGCAGGATGTAGCATAAAAACCGACATGCTCAATGTGTGTTGATTGAATTTTTTGGTAAGGAAATGGGTGTGTCTTGATTTTCACCACACACTATGGTATAATATTAAATAGTTCAGTTAAAAGGAAAGCTATTCCCTCAAAGTCAGATTTTTATCTCATTTTCCAAGTCTAAGTTCATACATTTCCCTCTGCACTAACATGCTTTTAGTCTTTACACAGGAGAGTGAATGCTTTGGACAAGATTTTACAGGCAATGTGCTTCCCCAGGCTGTAGTAAGAAGAAGCTTGGCTGATGAATACAGTAATCAGGACTCCAGGATTGCCACGTCTCAAAAGTAGCCAAGGTGTGTGACACAGAATTATGGAAACCTGACATTTCAAAGAAGTACAGATTTATGAAAAGCAATGTTTACCAACAGAAGCAACTCCGGAACTCCTAGGGAATCCACCCTTTAATCTAAGCCCAAACCTTGGTAGCTCCGTTCCCTCCTGTTTGTTGAATGCACAGAGTAGATCTCCTGTACCATAGAGAAGCTGTCTGCCTGCCTGCCTGTCTGTCTGTCTTAGCATGTGATGTGGTATAACCTAAACCTCCATGGAAAGAGTAGCCAGTGTCAAAAAACAGAGTCCAGAAAAGGCAACAAGGGCGCAGGACTCAGCAGAGAGAACTCTGAGTGTTTCTGCATTGTGCCTGCACAGCTGGCTTCTCTCTGTAGCCAACCACACATAAGAGGCCCCAGAAATAGATTCCTGCAGTTGTGTTCTCAACTAGGAATTGAAAAAGGAAAAGGAGGCAGAGAGCATGGATGGGTGGGGTGGGCAAACAAACTTCCATTTTATACTGCACTTGGAAAAGGACAAATCCCTTAATTGTCACCACGGTCTATGCAAGCTCTGTCTTGTGGGAATTCAGGAGAGGCCTGAGGCCAGGACCATTTGTCAAGCATACTGGGTTTCCAACAGGAATCTTAACAGCCACTATTAAAACCTTTCGAGCTTCAAGAGAGAACAAGGCTCTGCTAGCAGCTGGGCAGACTGGACAAGCCTTTAGCAAGCATCCTTCTGGTCTTAGGTGTTCATCCTGTGAGTGGTACTGGAAGCAAAACAAATATAACTCTGGGCAGGCTTGGAAGGGGTTACCTTTGGATGTTCACAGGTGACGATGGCATGACTGGATGCATGGTTCTCTCTTGGTGAGTGCAAAACCAATATAACCAGTATAACCAGAAGATAAGATGAAAGAACAAAGCCGGACTTCTTATGGCAAATGGAGCATTAGAGTAATCTGCTTGAACAAGGAAAGCCGGGAGAACGTCTAGGGCAGCTCTGACCATTCACACAGGGCAGCTCTGACCACTCACACAGGGCAGCTCTGACCACTCACACAGGGCAGCTCTTACCATTCACACAGGGCAGCTCTGACCATTCACACAGGGCAGCTCTTACCATTCACACAGGGCAGCTCTTACCCATTCACACAGGGCAGCTCTTACCCATTCACACAGGGCAGCTCTTACCATTCACACAGGGCAGCTCTTACCCATTCACACAGGGCAGCTCTTACCCATTCACACAGGGCAGCTCTTACCATTCACACAGGGCAGCTCTTACCATTCACACAGGGCAGCTCTTACCATTCACACAGGGCAGCTCTTACCCATTCACACAGGGCAGCTCTTACCATTCACACAGGGCAGCTCTTACCCATTCACACAGGGCAGCTCTTACCATTCACACAGGGCAGCTCTTACCCATTCACACAGGGCAGCTCTTACCCATTCACACAGGGCAGCTCTTACCCATTCACACAGGGCAGCTCTTACCATTCACACAGGGCAGCTCTTACCATTCACACAGGGCAGCTCTTACCATTCACACAGGGCAGCTCTTACCCATTCACACAGGGCAGCTCTTACCCATTCACACAGGGCAGCTCTTACCATTCACACAGGGCAGCTCTTACCATTCACACAGGGCAGCTCTTACCCATTCACACAGGGCAGCTCTTACCATTCACACAGGGCAGCTCTTACCACTCACACAGGGCAGCTCTTACCACTCACACAGGGCAGCTCTTACCATTCACACAGGGCAGCTCTTACCATTCACACAGGGCAGCTCTTACCCATTCACACAGGGCAGCTCTTACCATTCACACAGGGCAGCTCTTACCCATTCACACAGGGCAGCTCTTACCCATTCACACAGGGCAGCTCTTACCATTCACACAGGGCAGCTCTTACCATTCACACAGGGCAGCTCTTACCATTCACACAGGAAAGCATATGTAGCTGTGAGGTGCATGGCAGAGCATGCTCAGTCTGGGTGTGTTTTCCTCCTCTCTCAGGTCAAGGTCCTTGGTTCTCTGTACAACAGAGAAAGAGCAGACACCCTTCTGGTGAGAATTTCAAATTGAAGTGAGGAAAGTTTTATCTACCTGGCCTAAAAGAATGAATGCGACAGAGTACTGAATTGGTTCCCATGTTTCTCCAGAGTGTTTTAGCCGCGGAAAAAAAAAAAGAAAAAAGAAAAAAGAAAAGGAAAGAAAAGAAAAGAAAAGAAAAGAAAAGAAAAGAAAAGAAAAGAAAAAGAAAGGAAAAAGGAAAATCAAGCCAGGCATGCTGGGTACTGAGCTCAGGATGAACCCTGATCAGAGTTACTTCATATTATCTTCAGCAGTGGTTTTCAGTCTATGCCTTCAGTTGTGGTTGCAGTGAGCTATCTCACTTTCGTCTTTGGCATTTGGATACCTGGTCCCCAGTCTGGGTGGTGTTGCTTGACGAAGATTGAAAGGTGATGTGACACCTTCCAAGGATAAGTGAAAACTTTAAAGATCTAAGCCACTCCCAGTTCACTCTCTCTGGCTTGTGCTTGTGGTTTCAGATACGAGTCCTCCATTTCCTGCTCCTGCCTCGATGACTAACACTGGGTGCCATACCTCTGATCCACAGCCACAGACTTTTATCTCTCTGACATCCTAAGTCCAAATAAATTCTTTCTTCAAGTGGTGGCACACGCCTTTAATCCCAGCACTCGGGAGGCAGAGGCAGATGGATTTCTGAGTTCGAGGCCAGCCTGGTCTACAAAGTGAGTTCCAGGACAGCCAGAGCTATACAGAGAAACCCTGTCTCAAAAATAAATAAATAAATAAATAAATAAATAAATAAATAAATAAAATAAAAACAAAAAAAAAGCAAAAAACAAAAAACAAAAAACCTCTTTCTTCTGTCTCTTGTGAGACTATGCCAGGGCTTAGCAAACACAGAAGTGGATGCTCACAGTCAGCTATTGAATGGACCACAGGGCCCCCAATGGAGGAACTAGAGAAAGCACCCAAGGAACTAAAGGGAACTGCAACCCTATAGGTGGAACAACAATATGAACTAAGCAGTACCCCGGAGCTCTTGTCTCTAGCTGCATATGTATCAAAAGATGGCCTAGTCGGCCATCACTGCAAAGAGAGGCCCATTGGACTTGCAAACTTTATATGCCCCAGTACAGGGGAACGCCAGGGCCAAAAAGGGGGAGTGGGTGGGTAGGGGAATGGGGATGGGTGGGTATGGGGGACTTTTGGTATAGCATTGGAAATGTAAATGAGCTAAATACCTAATAAAAAATGAAAAAAAAAAAAAACCTCTTTCTTCTATAAGTTGTCTTGGTTGTAGCGTTTTATCACAGCAACAGAAAAGTAACCAAGACAAAAATCAATAGCAAGGAATGGGCCTTTGGTGTGACAAACCTAACCATCTTGGTTTTTGAAGAAATGCGAAATGTTTCGGAACTGTGGACCAGAAAAGTGGCTGAGTGTTGTAGGCGCAGAGCTTAAGGACCGTTCTAGGAGGAGTTCAGAAGACAACAGTACTGAGAGCCACAGGCACTGCAGAGATCCAGCTCAAGAGGTTTCAGGCAGGAATAACATCAGCCACTGGGCTAGATAGCCATCAATGTGATATTTTGACAAAGAACATGGACTCCTTCTGCCCTTGAACTTCCCAAGAACTTGCCCAAGGCTAGTTTTCTAATTAGTCATGAACTAATTTTTTTGGTAGAAAAGACTTCAAGGCAGCCCCGGTATTGATACTCTGATGTATATTTACTAGTAATTACAGCTCTACAATGGAAAGGAACAATGGAGCAAAAAGGAATACAAAATAAACCATTTGGAGAAGGCAGTAAGCTGGGTGTTATGGCTAAGACGTGTGCTGGAAGAAAGGCTGTGAAATGCACTTAAGAAAAGGCCTGACCTGCAATGCGCAAGGTAAAAGTCTATGAAGGATGACTGAGATAACATAAGAATTCTTGGGAGTCTGTGTGGCCTGGACCCATAGGTAGCACAAAAGTCACCAGGCTATTAGCCACAGCCATTTCCATTCTGGGTGGATGTAAGACAGGCTATATGCCGCCTTCTTTGAAGAGACAACCCTGCCTGTTTAACACTTGTGGTTTCCCTACTGTTTATCTGGGAGCACAAGGACCTACCTCACACCCTCTGGATGGGATCCCCAGGGAATGCTTCTGCTGCTCTTGGGAAATGATGGAAATGAAGCTCCCTCAGCGTGTGTGCTCATGTTTCCTTGGTGGTCAGATGGACACAGAACCCCGAAGGTGAAGGCAGGCTCAGATCTGGAGAACGAAGCTGGCAGTCAGCTGACCCTGCCAAGCCTGGGTGTAGATTCCCAGAAGAACATAAGGAGATCGGCGGCTCAGATGAAGATGATGGACAGAGGACTCTTGCTTTGGCCAGAGTTAGCAGTATACTCACAGGGTAGGATCAACCAAAGCAGCTCAGCTTCTAAGAACGCTCTAACCTCCTCCTCAAGGTCTTTCAAGGTCACTGGAAAAAAAATCTACATTCTTTATGACCTTGTTTCCAAAAAGAGGTCAAGTAAATTTAAAGCTCTTTTTTTTTCCCCTTCTGACAAAGAGTAGGAATTGTAAGTACCACAGCCTGCTCACCAGTCAGGTGACAGAAGAGAAAATGTTCTGATGTCCTGACCACAGGGACAATTTCATCGCTGCAAGGGTGAAAGAAGTTCATTCAATCTCTTGCTTCCAAAAGAGCAGCCCTCCCCTCCCCCACCCGCCCCACCTTTTCATTTAGCTCTTGGCAAGAGCTACTCCAGAGGCTTCCGCCATAGCCAGAAAGGCTCTGGGACTTGGGAAAGAATGTTGAGAAACAGAAGATGTCGTGCAAATTCCAAACTCAGCTTAATTCCAAACTTAATCCTTTCCATTCTCTCTTGCCGTTTATTGTTGTCAAAGCTGAAGCCTCACATGGAAAAACAATGAATTTCTAATAGCACAGGTTATGTTTAGAAGCTGTGTCTGAAGGAAGTCGTCTTGCCGAGCTCCTCTCAAAATACATACACTTCAACATTTTTAACATTTTAATTTTTAAAGACTGTAAGTCAATAACTTTACAGCTCTCTCTCTCTCTCTGTGTGTGTGTGTGTGTGTATGAAACTTTATCGCATTGATTGGTATGAAACATCCATTCTGGATTATGTAGTCTTATCTCTTCCAGTCAGACTATAATTTCTGTGTCATAAAACTGAAACAGAGAATAGTGGCTTTCTCTAGCAGCCCAGAAAGTACAGGAAGCAACAGCAGCCCATCTCTGGACTGGGGCAAGGGTGTTGAAGAAACCAAGATGTGATTATGAAGCCAGTCTGCAAGCCTGCTTACAGGTCACAGCACAAACCCAGATACACCAAGCTGGACCTCAGCTCTAATCTTGAATTCAAGATATCAGTAGAGCAATTTGAGCCAGCAGCACCCTGAGGACAACAGCAAAACCTCCAAATCCAGCTCAGCTGCTGACGAGCTGGACATGTATAGTGGCCTTAAAAAGGAAGAGGTGTGGAGTTTCCAGTCATAAATATTCACTTTATTCTTTACTGTTCTTCACACAATGTCCAGTGTTTAATAATTAAGAAAAGGCAATCAGTGTGGCCAGGCTCTCATGGCCCAATGTTTATAAATCAACTATTATTATTATAATGATGGTGGTCATGGTCATGACGATGATGTTAAGAGTTCTCCTAGGTGATGTGGGCAGCCTTGTCCATGCGCACTTGCTGTATTACTGGACTTGGCAATGTGTCTCCCATATGGTACTTCATGAGGACATGGAGGGGATCATGGGAAGAACCTGAGGTTTGCATGGTGGGAGGCCAGGAAAGGCCATTGGTGAAGAAGACACAGCTTCAGTTAGTGAAGCCCCCGCCACTTGAGGGGAGCTAAGGAGATGCTGGGGCCCTGGGATGTCTATCGAAGACAGGGGCGTGTGTGGAATGGAGCTGTTCTGAGCCCTTGCTGCAGACGGCAAGGCCTGAGATCCATAACAGTTCAATCCCTTTGGAGCTAGAAGACCATGAGTGAGTCCCACATTAGAGCCTCTTACACTGTAGGGTTTGGGTTTTGGCTTGATCTGATTGTGACTGTGCTCTGATTTTTCCCTCTTTGAATAGAAAATATCTAATTTTATTTTTGTTTTATTTTACAGGAGCCTACAGTTAAGAGACTTTAGACTTTTTTTAAAAAGACATTTGACTTTTAAAGTATTAATCTTTGTTAAGATTATGCGATTTTAAAAGTTCTGTATTTTACATTATCTGCCAAATGTTGAATGGATAAGTACAGTGTAGTACACAGATATACACAATAGACTCTCTTTAGACATAAAAAATAAAATAATGCAGTTTGCAGGAAAACATATGGAACTGGCAAGCATCATAGTGAAATAAACCAGACGCAGACTCAGAAAGACAAAGTATGCGTGTCTCCTCTCATTTTCTGACATGAAAGTAGAAGGTTAACTCTGAGGGGTGAGAGGAAGGATGAGAGGGGGTGTTGAGGGAGGAAAGTCAGAATTATATGA
Organism: Mus musculus; assembly: GCF_000001635.26. Lineage (NCBI taxonomy): Eukaryota > Metazoa > Chordata > Mammalia > Rodentia > Muridae > Mus > Mus musculus. The sequence continues at coordinate 7,695,528 of NC_000083.6, read as the reverse complement.
TATACATATATGCATGTGCATATCATATAATACCATGTGCACATATCTATGTACATATTTATACATATGACACAGAAACGGGGATGATTGCTATCTGATGGCAGGGTAAGAACCAGGAAATGAGGGAAAGAGAGGAGAGAAGAAGACAAACTGTGGTTTCTCAAGAGACTGAGGAGGCCAGAGATAGATAGGCCTGAGGGTTGTCAGTGGCTTTCAGAAGGAGGGAGGGAGAGAGGAAGGGAGGGAGGGACTAAGGGATATAGGGAGAGAGGGATATAGGGAGAGAGGGATATAGGGAGAGAGGGATATAGGGAGAGAGGGATATAGGGAGAGAGGGAGAAACTGAGAGAGGGAGGAAGAAGAAGCAAGAGGAGGGCATGAACTCTGGTCTCTGGCCTACATAGAGATCCATTTAAGAACACAGGGACTCCCTCTAGCCACAAAGAATCAATACGCATTGACAGATTTTGTAGCCAGCACTAAAGGGACCCTCATAGCTGCCCTACTCATTTGCTGACAAGGACAAAGAGTGTGAGCTACACCTAAACATGGTAGCCAGAATCAGATTGAAACTGAGACAGAGGCATCTTCATCCCCCACAAGCTGAGCTCACTCTGCACTGTCATTGGCCAGAAGGGACAAGGGAGGGTCATTCAAAGTTAAGGTTTAAGGAACAAGGGACAGTCACTTTAAGGTTGAGTTTTAAAGCTCTGAACTGTACAGAAGCTGTGCAGTTTTTCTGTGTTCTCTGAATGTGACTGAAAGCAAGTTGTTCTAGCTGGATTTCTGTTGCTGTGATAAACACCATGATCAAAAGCAACTTGGCAGGGGGCAGGGGTGAGAGGTGGGAGTGATTTATTTCAGCTTACACTTCCAGGTAATAATCCATCACTGAGTGAAGTCAGAGCTGGAACTTGAAGAAGGAACCTGGAGTAGAAACTCAAGCAGAAGATTGTTACTATCTTGCTCTTTGATCATGCTTAGATAGTTTTCTTATACAGGTCAAGACAGTCTGCCTAGGGATGACGCTCCCCATAGTGGACTTGGCCCTCCTATATCAGTGAGCAACTGAAACAATGCCTCAGGCCAGTGTGATCTAAGCAATTCCTAGTTTTCCTCTTCCCAGGAGATTCAAGGTTGTGTAAAGCTGACAGTGAAAACCAGCCAGCACACAAGTCACGCGTGCGCGTGCTCAGTTTCTAACCGAGTGTCGCTCAAGATGAGATCGAAATAATGGTAAACAACAATTTTAATGAACTTCCATCTGCCCAGCCAGTTTGTAACTAAAAACTCGTCCCTACTTCATGGAGTGGAATGAGTTAAGTCTGTGGATGATACAATATTGAATAATTCATATGTACATCACAAGGAAGCCACCAGGCAACCCACACAGTTCTGCTGTTGTGCTCAGTGGTGTGTGTGAGCTCTGTCTATGACAACACAATCCTGAATATGCCCAATGTTGTCGAAAGTGTGAGCTTTAGGAGAAGAGGCCCACAGCCCTGGCTCACACCCCAGATGGCCAAGAACTGACCAGATACTTCGCAAGCAACCACTTCCTTCCCGATGTAATCCATCTTAATGATATTTGACTTTTGTTTGCTATGAAAACGAAGTTGTTTGGAAATATCGAAAGTGTTAGAATGGAAGCCAAGCTAAATGTTGGTATCGGCCAGGCCATGCTTCCCTTATGAGAAAGCCACTCCAAGTAGCAGTTCTGGCTACCAGTGATCCTTGCCTCAATGTCAGGGGAAAAGCCTGGCTCCTGGGCTGGGAGTTTGTGTGCCTGAGCCGAGGAAGCTAGGATCCAAGCAGGACTCGAGGTAGCTTCGGATAAGGATCCCTGAGTAGAAACTTGTGCCAAGCAGCAACCCATTCCAACCTCTTCCTTTGGTGTGGGTGATGCCAGAGTGCTTTACAGCACATTTGGCTTGCATCCCAGTCATCCAGAACTGCCTCAGTTTCTCCATGAACCTCCTACACTTTCCAAATCTGTGGGACTTAGAGTGACATACAGTTCAGAACCCTGGGCACCCTGGGTTATTATAGAAAACACTAACCAGGGCCTGTTTTCTGGCACTCGAAGAACATATGACTATGCATCTTTCCAGGTTAGATAAATAAGAAATAAGGCAAATGATAAAAATGTAAATAAACCAACAAATTAATGTGAAACTACTCTTGGGAATTTATCATTAAAGCTACGCACTGGGCTGGCTGGTTGTGGGGAACTTTGTACCTGTGCACATTGTTCTCCTTAAGTGCTGGAGGGTCATTTAGGCCAAAGGCAGTCATAGCATGAACAATTGGTCCTGGTCAGATGCTAGATGATCTATATCCTGCACTGTCCACAAAGGACAGCCACTGAAGGGAACATCAGTATACCTGATGGTCTGAATGGGATGACCTCCAAAAGCTCATGTATTTGAGCACTTGGTCTTGAGTGTTTAAGACCCTGGCCATTTCTACTTACTATCTCTGCATTGTGCTTGTAACTCAAGATGTGTGCACTCAGCATCCTGGTCCAGCCCCACGCCTATCTGCCTGCTGCTTGCTGTCAGGCTATCTCCACCTCATAGGCTCTTACTGTCTGGAACCATAAGCCTAAGTAAATTCTTTCTCCCGTAAGTTGCCTAGGCTATGGTGTTTCATCACAGCAACAGAAAAGTAATCAATTCAGTAATGCCTTTTGCAAATGCTATTCTTGCCCCTAGGTTTGGGGATTTCTGGTTTCCTTTTCCTCCTCCTCCTCTCCTCCTCCTCCTCCTCCTCTTCCTCCTATTCCTCCTCCTCTTCCTCCTCCTCCTCCTCCTCCCCCTCCTCCTCCTCCTCCTCCTCCTCCTCCCCTCCTCCTCCTCCTCCTCTCCTCCTCCTACTCCTCCTTCTCTTCCTCCCCCTTCTCTTCTTCCTCCCCTTCTTCCCCTCCTTCTTCCTGGTGGTTGTGATGCCAACCTCTAAGGCCTGCTGAAGCCCCTGACTAACAGAATTGGGTTACCTGGCCTTTCAAACATACTTTTGGGTACCAAAGGAAAAAAACCCCCAGCATCTTCACTAGCACCTCCTATTCTGACAAGGGTCATTCAGGAGAAATAGCAAATGGCTTTAGAACTCATGGAATGTGTCCCATCAGTTACCACAGTCACAGTGGGTGAGCCTCAGTGTGGCTCGACCTCAAGGACCACATGTCCTGAGGACTTCATGCTCTTATGGAGCTCTATTCTGCTTGCTGCCCTCACGTCCCTCTTAATCTAAGAATTGTATGAAAACTTTAAGGGGGCTTCCAGTCCCTTGCTGGGCACTCTCTCTGGCCCTCACAATAATACTCTTGATCTCTTTCAGGCATTGTTGCTGGAGCAGATTAATGATTCAATCACTCCCCTGGGAAAGAACTTAGAGACGTAGATTGCCAGCAACGACTACTACCTTTAGGAAACATTTGGGAAAAATAAAATTGTTAGTGAAGCTAGGTTGAGATGTTTTCACTCGTGGCTTTGATGTAGAAAATCTTAGGAAACAATCTGAAGTTCAGAAAGTCGCACTCTTATCAATTAAGCTAGGGACGTTTTACGGTCAGGGAACAAGAACAATGGCAGCATTGGCTGACGTGACTCTCACTGAGGCTGGACAGGGGATGACTGATTTCTTATACCCAGTTTTGCCCTCAGTTTTCTAATGTGATTTATTAAGAATTGCTGATGAGTAGAAACGCATTCTGAGGATTTAAGGTAGGTATGACTGATTTTTATATAAAAGTTCAGATTTGTGATTCTTTTAAGATTTTTTTTTTTTTTTTTTTTTTTTTTTGGTTTTTTCGAGACAGGGTTTCTCTGTGTAGCCCTGGCTGTCCTGGAACTCACTTTGTAGACCAGGCTAACCTTGAACTCAGAAATTCGCCTGCCTCTGCCTCCCAAGTGCTGGGATTAAAGGTACGCACCACCACCTCCCGGCAATTCTTTTACAATTCTTACAAGATTACTTTTAAAGATAATTAATAATACTCCCTTCTTTGTAACCACAAATTTCTGCCTGCCAGTAAGAGAAACTGGCTGAGAAAACTCCCTTGCTTGCTTACACTTTGTTAATCTATAACAAGTTGCTTCGTTACGAGTGTATGCGGCTCTTGGGAAGACCTGGTTTTCTTTACCTGTACAGTGTAGTTACTTCTTGTGAAGGTATTGGAGAACATACTGGTTTTCAAAATCATTCACTAGAAGATAGCTAAAATGTGATCACATTGTAATTTTATACTACTTGAAATATTTTACCAGGGTATACAAACTATGGGAGAAAAAATAAAGTTATTGGAACATTGTTCCTTCCATTTATCAACTGTGTGTATGTGTGTATATGTGTAAGGTCAGGTCTGTGTGATAGTATGTTGGATCTTTGTTTCATCCATCAAATTGGTTTGTGTGTGTGTGTGTGTGTGTGTGTGTGTGTGTGTGTGTGTGTAAAGCTTGTCTGGGTATGTGTTTGAGCTTGCTCCATCCAACAATTGTGTGTATATATCTATGTATGTGTATGTGTGAAATGCTTAGAGCCTATTAAACCATTTAATGTATGATTTTAGGTCTGTGTATGTATGTATATATGTATGTATGTGTGTATGTATGTATGTATGTATGTATGTTATGAAGTTGTTGGATTCTGCCCTTTGTTTCATCCACTCAGAGTGTGTGTCTCTTTGCTCCTTGGTCCCAACGAGTTAAAAGAGTTCAGAGTTTTTTGCTGGCCACAGGAGTGTCAGCCCCAGTAAATTAAGCTTTGTGCCCTCAGAGTAAAGTCTGCTGAGTAACTTCTCTAATTGCTGGCTGCCATTGGCAGCAGCCCTTGTCAGTATCTGGACCAACCCCATCAGCCCCTCTCCACACTGACCACCCACCGGCTGGCTGCTTGCCTCAGTTTACCCTCTGGTGTCAAAGCTGGCCTTTGTGACTATTCCATCCCTAGAATGGGCAGCTTAATCCTGTTTTAAGAAAGCCTCTTACCCAATAACCAAGCCACAGGTCAATTCTGCACCTCCAGATCCCAGGGGCTCAACTATGAGCCAGCTGGCCTGTGTCCCTTTGTCCTCAGAGAAGTTGACAGTGTGACCCTGCCAGAGTCAAGGCCTGTGGTTCTGGGGCTTCTTGTTCAATGTCTAGGGCGAGTGGGATTCTAGGGGCAATCTCGGGATCCTTCCCATATCCAGAGTCAGCAAGCAGGAAGTCATGGAGAGCGGCAGGTTATCAGTAGCTCCCACCTGCTCTTCTTCCTCAGGCTTCAGGCAGTGAGATTTTCTCCCATCCCTCAGCTCTTTAGGCTTAAGGATGTTGTCAGCCCTGTGGTCCTTCACTGGGCTACGTTGGCTTCTCTAAGGATTATCAATCCTTTTTGCAAATAACCAAACGTTGAGCTTTCCTAAGTGATCCTGTGGGGTGCGCCATCTTTTATTGCTGGGATTCTTAGAGTCATCCCTGCCCTTTAATTTGCTGCCTAAAGGTTGTTGTGAACCACCACAAGGAATGTGAGGGACAGATACTCAATACAGATGTGGAGAGATGATTTCTTTCTGAATGTCGGGTGGAATTACTTCAAGACCATTGCTGGAATAACAGCAATCTTTGCTTGCTTCCTGAACTTTCTGAGAAAAAACAGAACAATTATAGCAGCTTACTGAGGAATCAATCTCTCTCTCTCCCCTTCTGTGTGTCTGTCTGTCTGTCTGTCTCTGCCTCTCTCACACACCTGCACCACACCTCATGCCCTTCTCTCCCCACGAGATGGCTTCCCTCCTTAAGCCTCCCTTTGTAAAGGATGTTCCGGGTGCCTGTCACTGAATTGATGATTTTCCTCTTCCAGACATTCTGTGGGATGAAGGCTAAGCATTGGCTTAGGAAGCAGCTTCTGTTCCCCCCCCCCAGAGTCCATCTGTCCCTCCGGCCCACTGTCCCCACCTCCCTGGTTTACTTGCCACCACAGCTCCTCTGACTACCCTTTCGGCATTTCCAGACAAGAGTGCAGAGTATAATGGAATTTGCAGAAGGTTCTAACATAACATCTTAATTGAACACACCCTGGGGAACGTCTTTGGAAATATTTCTGGATTTGGGTGAATTTCTGTCCCCGACTTTTCCTGGACACATAAGATTCACATCAAAGGAATTCATTAAAAGAACTTTTCTGGTGTCATTTGTGGTTGGGATGGCTTTAAAAGGTCTTAGCTGATTGACAGGTAAGCAACCATCAATTACCAACTAAAAGAAAAAAGAAATTGTGCAGAAAAGAGGAGGAAGAGAGAGTCAGTAACTCAGTGGTGTGTGTGGGGGGGAGTGACTTCTGAGGAGACTGTAAAGCACTCAGGAAATATGTTGTTCTGGTAAATTCCACCCGATCTCCATTGGAAGAACTAACCACAGAACACAACACAGTCCGAGGCGGCCAGCCTTGGGACGGAGGCCTTTGTCTTCATTCCGTGTAAGTCATGGGCGCCGGAAGCTTTAATGTCCCTTTGCTAAGAGATTGGCGTATGATGGGGAATGAGTAAGCGCAGTCACTTTGGGCAGAAGGTTTAGGGGAGGAAAATTCTCTCTTCACAGTCAATTGCATCTTTTCTAGAAAATCTGTTTCTGCAGAAGATAATGCCCTACTTTTTTTACTAAAAAAGAAAAAAGTGGGGTTTAGCAGTAATTTAAAACAGAATATAATTGTACCGCCAAGTCCATAATTACTTACTAGACATGAGCTTGCTGGAGTTCCGTGGTGACCGAACACCCCTTTGAATGTTTACGTTACTGTGTCTGACTTCTTTTCAAAGGCCTCTGGAAAGCCAAGTATGACCACACTTGAGACTCAGCTTCACCAGCCCACCCTGAATAATGGGGTTTAAGGCAAATAAATGACCCAGGCAAGACGAACCAGAGTGGCAGGGAAAACTCCAAGTGCAAAGCAGAGACCGTGGGTGGAAGAGGCTAGTTCACGTGCTCTACATCAGGGTATTATGAAGGAGTAGCTCCAAGCCCACCCCTGCCTTCACCCTCCTTCCCCCACCCACTACCTCCGTGCCCATGCAGAAACAGTGGCATCTCTGTAGCTAACAGGTGCCTGCATCTGAGAAACCTGATGAGGTCTTTTTTGTGGTGCTGGATGAGACCCCAGGTCCAGTATCTCCCCACTCTTCCTCTTCAACCCTCATGAAAGCACCCTAGAGCTAAGCCAGTGGCTCTTAACCTGTGGGTCATGACCCCTGTGGGGGTCAAATATCAGATCTCCTGCATATCAGATATTTACATTATGATCCATAGCGGAAGCAAACTTACAGTTATAAAGTAACAACGAGATAATCTTATGGTTGTAGGTCACCACAGCATGAGAAAAATGGATTAAAGGGTCCCAGCGTTAGGGGGGTGGAGAACCACTATCTCAGCCCATTCAGCAGCTACTGGAAGCTCCTGCCCACCTGTTTGCCACACACATATGCCATGGCATAAGAACAAATATGTCTAAAATGCACTTACAGTGACAAGCATTAAGATACTGAACTGGACACCTTTAAAAAGTTTCTAATTCTCCGTAAAGAGAAGTAGCAAAATTCCTCCTTAAGAGCAACGGCCATCAGATCAGCCCTCGTTGTATCCAACCTTCTAATGTTTGCCCACTCTATACTCACACCACCATCTCCTTTCATGGCTGACCCCATCCCCACTGAGGACAAGTTGTCACCAGACAGCTGAAATGTCACTTGAGATACACCACAAGAGCAACATGCACACTAGATTTTAAAGATTTGTATAAAAAAATAAATTCCATTCCTCAGGTTAATATAGGCCATGTAGCGTTTTTGCATAATTTAGTAGTAAGTGGCTAACATTAGCTGTTCTCTCTGTTTTCTGATGTTCTGAAACACACACTGCTCGCATCTGTGACAGGATTTTTGTTTCTATTAGACAGCAGCTTACCACAGGGGTCACCAAATCAAATGACCGCATAGGTTAGCTGGTAATGGCAGATTCCTGGGCACACTGGTGGATAGCGGTGGGGACTGGGAGAACCTAAAGCATGTGCCTGTTTGAGGCCGGCGTCCCCCACTCTAGCTCATCCTAGCAGGCGGTTGCCTGAACCTCCTAAGCTTATGTAGAAATTTCCAAGCTCTGGGTCGCTTATTCCTGTGTGTGCTCGTTTGTGTGTGTGTGTCTGTGTGTGTGTGTGTCTGTGTGTACACAAGTGAAGTTTTTAATTTTAGGTATTGGCAAGCATGCTATAGTTTTGTAACCTAAGGTAGCACTGCCCATGTTACGTCACAGACAACACACATGTGAGCCGCAGGCTGGTGACAGCGCTCCACTTACTCCATCTCTGCCAAGCCCAGCCCTCAATCGTATTCCTCGCCAGCCTCTTGGACAGGCTGTTTCATGACTCTTGACACTCACGTGAGTAAATAAATGGATGCCTGGGTTCTAGAATTTTCTTATTTTAAGTGGTCCTGGCCTGGAGGGAAGGTGAGAAACCGGATCCTTTGCCTCCTGAGAGCCTTCTCATTTAAACTAGATGTCTACAAAACATACATATCCTGTTAAAAGAAAATTTAAAAAGGAGCTACTTAAGCTGATGCAGAAATGAGGCCCATAACTCTAGATGAGGGCCTGGGTATTCTGAGCTAGAGCCATGGAGCCCGGAGGGTCTCTGAGATCCTTCCTTGCTACCCAAGCTTGGGGCCAGTCTCACTGAGGGAGAGATCCATGTGTCACCCCCTCTAAGAGGCCAGGCTGAGAGCTGAGTGGGATAAACACTGGCCACCAGACAGCACACAGAACAGGTCATTCCGCCTAAACCTAACACCCTGAGTCACTGGGCAAGATGACTTGAAAATAGATTAAATTATAAAAACCATAATCTCAATACACCACTTTTTAATGGGTTCAACATATTAGAAATACTTGAGGTTAAAATTCTTCAAGCAACTTTTTAAAAATTCTGTTAGTTTAAAACATGATGGTTTGTGTTTTAGCTGCAGGAGTCAGACAGCCTTTTCTCTCTTGAAATTCTCCCAAGTCCGCAGTGGGCCACCCACTACCAAGAGGAGGAACCAAGAGTGTGCGTTAACCACGATTACCTTGCTATTGCACAGAACACGTTCTTCCCAATTATATGTAACTTTATACCCCGCAGCCAACTTCTCTGTAATCCTCTGCTCCAACCTTCTCCGCCTATGCTAAACATTATCCTCCTGTGAGATCAGCTTTTTTAAACTTCCATATATGAATAAGACCATGTGATAACTTCCCTATGTATCTCATGTATTTCATTTGACATAATAGCTTCTAGAATAATCTGTATTTCTGTAAAAGACAAGATTTTTTTGTTTGTTTGTTTTTGTTTTGTTTTTGTTTTTCAAGACAGGGTTTTTCTTTTCTTTTTTTTTCCAGCATTTTTTTATTATCTGTTTTTTTTAATTGGATATTTTCTTCATTTACATTTCAAATGCTATCCCAAAAGTTCCCTATACCCCCCCTTCCTGCTCCCCTACCCACTCACTCCCACTTCTTGGCCCTGGCTTTCCCCTGTGCTGGGGCATATAAAGTTTGCTAGACCAAGGGGCCTCTCTTCCCAATGATGGCCAACTAGGCCATCTTCTGCTACATATGCAGCTAGACACACGAGTTCTGGGGGTACTGATTAGTTCATATTGTTGTTCCACCTATAGGGTTGCAGACCCCTTCAGCTATTGGGTACTTTCTCTAGCTCCTACATTGGGGGCCCTGTGTTCCATCCAATAGCTGACTGTGAGCATCCACTTCTGTATTTGCCAGGCACTGGCAAAACCTCACAGGAGACAGCTATATCAGGGTCCTTTCGGCAAAATCTTGCTGGCGTATGCAATAGTGTCTGCATTTGGTGGCTGATTACGGGATGGACCCCTTGGTGGAGCTGTCTTTGGATGGTCCATCTTTTTGTCTTAGCTCTAAACTTTGAGACAGTGTTTTTTTGTGTATCCCTGGCTGTCCTGGAACTCACTCTGTAGACCAGGCTGGCCTCGAACTCAGAAATCCGCCTGCCTCTGCCTCCCAAGTGCTGGGAGTAAAGGCGCGTACCACCACTGCCCGGCCAGAGATTTCTTTATTACGACCAGAAAGTACTCCATTCCACATATAAGCCACATGTATATGAATATGCACATTCATCTATCAATGGGCGCTTAGGTGGATTCTGTATAGTTGATTTTAAATATTGAATTTATTAACTATTAATAGTATGTCATTAATAGGTCAAATGTGAATAATTAAGAAGTTAATGCTTATTTGAGAATATCATACAAGCATACAATGTATTTTGATGACAGTCACTCTCTGTCCCTCCCTCTCATTCCTCCTATGTCCCAGTCCACCCCTCCCACTCTTTTATTTTTCCATTTTTATTAGGTATTTAGCTCATTTACATTTCCAATGCTATACCAAAAGTCCCCCATACCCACCCACCCCCACTCCCCTACCCACCCACTTCCCCTTTTTGGCCCTGGCGTTCCCCTGTACTGGGGCATATAAAGTTTGCATGTCCAATGGGCCTCTCTTTCCAGTGATGGCCGACTAGGCCATCTTTTGATACATATGCAGCTAGAGTCAAGAGCTCCGGGGTACTGGTTAGTTCATAATGTTGTTCCACCTATAGGGTTGCAGATCCCTTTGGCTCCTTGGTCTCCCATTCTTTTTTAAACCCACTGAGTCTAGCTGGTGTTGCCCATATGTGCGTGGGTCTGGGGCTATCCACTGGAGCACGGCTGACCTACCAGGGGCCACGTCCCTTAAAGAAAACTTATTCTTTTCTCCTCCCTCAAGCATCAGCTATCAGAAGCTCATCAGCTAGGGGTTAGGGCTCATGAGCCCTTCCCCCTCATGTTGGAGTGCTGACTGGCTTGATTTTATGCAGGTCTTCTGCGGGCAGTGACAGACGGTGTATGTCCATGCATACAACTGTCCCGACAGATACAGAAGATGCTATTTGGCTCAGGTCTTCCCCAACTACTGCCCTGTATAAACTTTCTGCCCCCTCTTCCCCTGAGCCTCAGATATAGATGTCCTGCACTTGGCTGAACACTTTTTTGAGTGGTTAGTAAGGACACTCACTAACCACCATCTAGTTAGTGTACACAAAACTTCTCTAATGAGGCCTGAGAGCTAACTCATCTGTGCTGACCTATAGGTCTAGAGATACTAATTTAGAGGGCTGTTTGACACTATGCCTGTCTAGTGAAACAATAAAAGTAGGTTCATTCCTGAAACCTATAAGTTCCCAGGCATGGGTCCTTGACCAGATTTACATCATTAGCAATGAATTGCTTCTTACGGTGAGGATCTTAAATCCAATCAGGAAGCAATTGGTTATGTCTGTAACATTTGTGCTATTACTGCACACATGGCTATATTTTACCACATTGGCTCCCGGGTTCAGCACTGGATGAGGCTGTTGACTTTCCCCCCCTCCTACCCCAGGCTGCCTAGTATTCTGGTATTATAAAAACTAGCCAGCACCTCCATGTCCTGTGGCCAAAGTCTTTGGTGCCTACTTAGCAGATTTTTAAATAATATAAGTAGCTTATTTCCGGAATCTAATTAATATTTGCACTTATGAGTCTAATTTAAAATTTTAAGATATTCTTTTCCTTAAAGTGAACCACACCAGAGAGAGAGAGAGAGAGAGAGAGAGAGAGAGAGAGAGAGAGAGAGAGAGAGAGAACAGATTCCTTCTTGCCCTTGAAAAGAGAGAATGACATTTAAGGAAAATGTGAAACGTGTATTTTCCTACCAGTAATAGAGGGAAAAATAAGGTAATAAAAACCCTAACAACACAATAAGCCAATTCAGGAAACTCTAAAAGTAGCTAAATGTATCACTTAAACACGGAGCAGAGGTCAAGCTCTGGATATGCATCTTATTCTTCGACTGGTTTCCTTCCAGCATCAGGAGCATCCCTGGGTGCCAGCTGAACCTCGAGAACTAAATAGGCTTCCAGGAAATGCCAGTGAGGGCCCATTCAGGGCCAGCCCCATCTTGATGCAGAGTTCAGACTTGATCCTTGGCCTCTGGGCAAGGGATGGATCTCGTGTTCGCCTGGTGTCCCAGGAGACAACTTGTCTCCTATAGAGGACACCATCCTTTTTTGAGAGGTGGACCTGGAAGCCCTCAGGTTTGTTCCTTTGTCCCACATGGCAGATAAAGGTGTCTTGAGCCATTGTGTCTTTCTGTTGCTGTCTGTGTGGTAATTGTTGATGTTAGATAAAACCTGTCAAGATGTGGCTCTGTTAGTAATGTCCCTGAGCTAGCCATGATACTGATTTACTCATGAATGCAAGGAGAAACTAAGACAGAATTCCTGGAAGAACCCAAATCTTTCCTGCCACCTCACCAACCTCCACCCCATACTGTTTGCCCACATTCAAGCCTGTGTCCTCTCTCAATGGTTCTATACCACAGCTCAAACATCAACTGCTGGTCTTCTTTCCTTTCTGACAATTCTTCAGCTCCACTTCCACTTCTCATGAGATGAGTCTGCCTTCAAACTCCTTCACCACCCAAAGTCAAGATCCAGAAACTCTGCGTAGTCCCAACTCCTTACAGGCTCTACTGGGCTCCCTTCCCTGCCCCCTTCTCTTTGCTCTAAATTAGACTCATAAGTGCAAATATTAATTAGATTCTGGAAATAAGCTACTTATATTATTTAAAAATATTATTTCTGACTGCTCATCATGTAGTCTCTTGATGAAGATTTATTTCTCCTTTCTGTCAAATCACTTCTCACTCCTTCTATTCAGTTTGGTTTTGATGTTTATTCTTGGTTTCATGGCCTGTGGCCCCATCTTTTCTCCACCGAGGACCAGCTCCCAGATCCAGGCCAGGGTCAGCTCTTTGGAGACCCACTGCCAAACAAAAAGGCAACTGGACAGGTTCAGTTCAGACCATCTATGTGTGTGCTGCCTCAAATGAGCTCAGCCACACTCCGGCCCTTACTCTGTAGAACCTCCAAGGTTCACCTGCCCAACACCTTCCCATAAACACATTCTTCGGAACAAGAATCTTCAGGTATACAATTCCTAACCTGGAGGGAGAATAATCCTGGTAAGGACCAGTTTCCACAACTAAAGCAACATCACAGTCTGAAACACTCCAAGACAGGTTGCTCTCCCACAACAGTGAGTGGGCAGTCTCTCTGGGATCAAAGAATGAATAGAAGATATTCTAATGTCTATCCCGTAAAGCAAGAAAGATCTTTTGAGGCTTCTAAGTTTCTGACTTTCCTTAAAGTGAACCACACCAGAGAGAGAGAGAGAGAGAGAGAGAGAGAGAGAGAGAGAGAGAGAGAGAGAGAGACTGAAAGCCATATTACCATCACAGTGGACACCATGAGTTTGTAGAGATAGGATAATGGGATTGTCAAAACATTTAAGTTTTCCTTACATCTTCCAAATTTTAGGTGGTGTGTTTGTCCACTCCTTCGGGAATGTAGCAATGGCTGTGCACGTCATGGCTGTCTTAGTAGCCAGGTAGCCAAGGGACCAACTGTCATTGTCGTAATGCCATAATGACAGAACCGATGGTAGGAACGTGGTTCATGTGTTTCATGTGAGTGTTATCTGATGTAATGTCAAATGCCTTCACATGAAGCCACTCCCAAGCAAGGAGGGAATCTCACTTGGTAAACTAAGGGTTTGGGACTGCGGGGCCCAAGCCTATGTCTACTTCCCATCATCCAGAACTGAAGGGGCCTTGTACTGGCTAGTTTTGTGTCAACTTGACACAGCTGGACTTATCACAGAGAAAGGAGCTTCAGTTGAAGAAATGCCTCCATGAGATCCAACTGTAAGGCATTTTTCTCAATTAGCGATCAAGGAGGAAAGGCCCCTTGTGGGTGGACCATCTCTGGGCTGGTAGTCTTGGTCCTATAAGAGAGCAGGCTGAGCAAGCCAGGGGAAGGAAGCCAATAAGAAACATCCCTCCATGGCCTCTGCATCAGCTCCTGCTTCCTGATCTGTTTGAGTTCCAGTCCTGACTTCCTTGGTGATGAACAGCAGTATGGAAGTGTAAGCTGAATAAACCCTTTCCTCCCCAACTGCTTCTTGGTCATGATGTTTGTGCAGGAATAGAAACCCTGACTAAGACAGGCCTCTAATGGTGACACTGTGATGTGTGTCACCTTGCTTAGCCACAGGCTGGGTAATCAAGAGAGCAGAATGATTCTTTCTTACAATTTTCATGGTAGGAAAGCCCTTGTTGCCCTCTGGGGCAGGGGGAGGGTCTTCAGTGAAATTCTTACGGCGATAAATAGAAAATAATTTTTTTAGCTTCAAGTTGGTCTGTGAAAAGTGAAAGAGTGCCCACTGAAGACACCACCAAGAGCACATTTCAATACTTCAAAAAAACTCTTATTTTTTCAGGCAATGGAGACATGGAATCCCAGACTCTCCATTCACCTTCAGTTCCAAATTGTCAACTTGCTGATGGTGCAGTCTTTCCCAGAGTTTGTTTGGAGAAAGCAGCAGACGGACGAAAAGGAGAAACTGTACTTTACTTAAATAAGCTCCCAGCGTTCGTGTAGTATGTGATTAAGCGGCCGTGTTGGGACCAGAATCATTTCACATTCCTGAAGAGTGACACTCTGGGACTTGGTCTCAGGCTTGGCAATAGCCTGGACCAAAGACTGGGAAAAAGAATTCCAAAATAAGAGAAAGCCGGTGGAGGGAGGGAAGTCAAGCTAGCCAGTGCTGTGGGGAGACTTGGCAGGCTTTGCTTAGCCACAGGACTCCAGAAGGGTAAGGATGAAGCTGCTCCACACAGCAGCCCTTCTCTAGGACTCTACGTGACATCCGCCAGGTGTCCCAGGCAAAGAACATCAGGAACCATCCCAGGCACCTCTTACCCAGACTTGAACTTCCTCTATTTGTAATAATCCAGAACTTTCTGTCACGTAGCCATGTGACTCTTCTTTCTTCCACAAGAACAAAGCAAGTACCTTATAGCTGCTGACTGGAAGAGTCCTTGGGGAACAACATGGGGAAAACGGATGTATACAACCCACCTTAGAGGGAAGGATCCGTTGGTGTCTCCCGCATCTAGGCAGGGAGGCTGGAGGACTTCACAGCAGAATTAGCATCTAACTGGGATGCTCAGGGGTGACTCAAGTTTGCTGGTGGGCAAGGACAGAACACATTTCAAGCAGAATGGGAATCAGACATCATTCATGGATATATCCCTAAGTGAATTTTATCTTGTCCCTAAGTTGCAACCCTGAGCCTGTTCTTGGGTACTTCCAGTCTAGTGAGGACTAGAGAGTATGCCACATGAGTAGCGAGTGGAGGGTTTGGGGAAGGTCATGGGCCAGTGGGTAGATACCACAGAGCTTCCTTGGAAGCAAGAGGCCAGGCTGAAATATCACCTAAAGACAAGGAGGGTACAAGTCAAGAGAGCCACTGCAGATGCAGGAGACCAAAATGCTAGATAAAAGGATGTGAGAAAATGTTCCCTGTGGGTGATAGGAGTGAGGTGCAGCAGGAAGGAGAGAGGAGCAAGACAGCTTGGGGTGTCAGGAAGCAGACAGAAGACTCTAGTGGGAACTAGACTCAGCTATAATCCTTGGCATCTGCCCTCAGAAACTCTCTTCCTCCAGGGAAGCCCCATCTCCTAAAGATGCTACAGCTTTTTCAAACAGGGCCCCCATCTGGAGACCAAGTATTGGAATGCCTGAACCTTGGAGGCCATGTCACATTACAGCTGTAACGAGAACCAGTAAAGATTTTAATCTGAAGACCAAGAAGGTTGGTTTTCATAACTAGTATGTCTGGCTGGAGTGATGTCTCAGTGCCTAAGAGCAATGCTCTTTCCAAGGATCTGGGCTCCATTCTCAGCACCCACACGGCCATCTATAACTGTAGTTCCTGGTGATCTGATGGCCTCTTCTGGTCTCCAAAGGAACCAGGTGCTTATGTGAGGTATATACACACATGCAGACAAAGCACTCATACACATCAAATAAGGATAAATAAATCTTTAAAAAATAGAAGTTGCATGTTTTATTCTTCAACTACGTAAATAAAACTCAGAGAACTATGGCAAGCATAGTTAAGACAATTAACTACGATTTAAGAAATATTAGATGTACGGTTTCTGTTTTATTTGTTACCTTGAAGAAATTCTAAACACCGTGTGAGCCTGTGGCATCTTTTTCTGTTATACTCAATAGTTGAGAAGGGTTAAGAGAGAGAAAGCAGGGTGAGGTCGCCCTGAGCATCCAGGTGAGATGGGAAGTCCCACCCGGAAAGAAAGAGAGATGGAACCTAGCGGAACTCAAGCCAAGGCTTCTCCCCACGGTCACCCAGCGGTCCCTGTTTGACTGACTGTCTGTCTGCTCTGTAGAGAATGCCTTTGCCGTGCAGTGTTATCTGGGAAATTAAGAAACATTGTGACAACAGTCTCCACAGCCAGCAGCTGTTACTCTTCTTTTCAACAATTTCCTCTCAGGACGCCTGATTTGTTAGCTTCCAGGAGGCGGGGCAGAGAAGCCAAAGTGAAAGCCCCATGGGTGACCGGAAACTTGGTGTGTGCCATTACTATCTTGTTCTAGGAGATGGGGAAAGACTAGTCTCTCAGCCTTGATCTTATTTATCTCCAAACATACAGTGCACTGTGACTTTCAGGATCCTCTCTGGAGAAAGGAAGAAACTGAAACCCTCTCTGGTGAGAGGATATAACAAGGGTCACAGTTGGTTAGAAGAGAGGGGTTCAGACCTGCAATGGTCTCTCCACCAATGCATCCCCCCTTGGATACCTCGTGCCTGTGCTCCTGAAGTTAAGAACCATCTCCTTTCGTGACTTAACTATCATAGAACTTAGAGGCAGATGAGCACTGAGAGCCAGTTCCACATGCCATGCTCAGCTGCAGGAAAGCCCAGCGTGTAGAAGTGGCTATGGGTAATATTCGCAAAACCCAATTTGGTGAAACAAATTAGTCGGTTTTGTTTGGGGCCATTTTGTCTCATTTTAGGGCACAGAGAAGAGAGAGGACCCACTGCCATTTCTTTGTTTTCCCCTAATTCTTATCAGAGAAATTCAAAGCATACACCACATTAGGGAGAATATTTTCACCAGCCCCTGGTCATTGCACTTCAACAACTGTCAACATTTTGTCAACCCTGGCACCGAGAGCATGAAAATAGAAATTTAACCCACGGAGATTGCGTTTATTATCTAGCTCTCCAGAAACCAATGGGCTATCCAGAGAGAGGCGGATTTCGAATCATCTGCTGGCCTGGATATGTGGAGGAAGTGGCATTTTTCAGCTGGTTCACCTGAGCTGGTTCATCACTGGTTTCTCTGTGTCCGGCACTGTCTGAACATGTGCTCCAGGCTACAGGTAGAGCACAATACCTGGCCTTACCTGACTGTTCCTGGTCACTGTCTGGAGCGTGGTGTGTTCATGGAAAGCAATTGCCCTGAAGCCAGATTCCAGATCTACCTCAGCAGTGCAGTTGAGCCAGCCCACGTGGTAGGGGATGACCGAGAGTCCGGTTCTCTGCAACAATGTTACTTCTGTTCTATGCAGAATGTTGAGCAAAAGCCAGAGGGACACTGTGCTGGCTACACCAATTACAATGGTTCAGACCTGGCACTCTCACCTGTTCCGGGTTTCCCAGGTGTCCAGACAGCCTATGGTGCCAGCGTGCTTATCAGGTGCCACCTACCTACATTGCTTCCTCTGTTTCCTTTGTGTAACTCTCCAACCATATGTATGTAGGTTTCCAGGACCTGGGAACTGTGTCCCCCTCATGACTTAATGTCTGTGGAAGATAGTCCCCAGCCTCATCAGCATGCCACTTGATAGGTCAGATGAGATTCTGCTTATAAAAGCATCAAGTGCAGTAAAACACGTTTTTATGGCCTGGCTCTAGCCAGCTCTTCTGAGTCTTGGGCTCTCCAGCCGTTTGCCTCAGCCACCGGCCAGAGAGAGGTGCTCAGCTGCCAGCTCCCTTCTTTCCAGATGGTAAGTTCTGAGGATTCCAACTGAACTGTTGGAGTTAGGGGGCTGGTATGTCCCACTAGAGACCTGGCGTTGCCACGTGTCCATGGACTGTGATTTCTGTGTACTAAGAAAGCGCCTTTGTTGTTTAAAGTGATCTGTCACTTCGTGGGGAAGCCTGTGTGTGTGAGGGGGCAGCTCAGGCAGAGGCCATTTAGCCAACATCGTTGAACCCATCTGCTTTCTGTACCTCATACTCATACAATGTGATTCAGCTCATCTCCAAAAAGCAATGGGGGCAGGAAGGAGCTGGGGGTGCGGTGCTGGTGTGGAGGAGGTTGTCTATACGCCCTCCCTGTGAGACGGGGAAGCCCTTTCTAACTCTTCTGATCAAAAGAAAACCATGGAAGAGATACAGCAAAGTTGCCAAGGTTGGGCCATGAAAGGTGTACCCTGCCTTGTTCTCTTATGGGGCAGTCACTATATTTGATGAAACCCATGGTACACAGAGTTCCCACACAAGGGCTCTGACTCCTGGCTCTGGCTGATGCTCCAGCCGGCAGAGACATGTAACAGGAAGCACTGGGAAGATGGCAAAGCTGCCTTTAGGTCTTGTTTCTGAGGCCCAGAGTCACAAGCAGACACAAGCCGCCATCCCACACTGTGTCAGGCCTGCAAGAGGTTCAGAGAAACAATGACAGGTGATTGCTCTTTATGCAACTATATTTTGTCATTCAATGACAGGGACCAATGACAGACTTCTTTTTTAAGATTTATTTTATTTATTTATTTATTTATTTATTTATTTATTTATTTTATATACACTGTAGCTGTCTTCAGAAACACTGGAAGAAGGCATCAGATCCCATTACAGTTAGTTGTTGAGCCACCATGTGGTTGCTGGGAATTGAACTCAGGACCTCTGGAAGTGCAGTTAGTGCTCTTAACCATTGAGCCATCTCACCAGCCCCAACAGACTTCTAAGAACCATTGTTTTATCAAGATTAGAAGCACGGGAGTGGGAATTCCACCTGGCAACAAGAATCTAGATTTGCACTGAAGGTTATGTTAGCACACCAACCGCTCTAACTTTGGTAGGGGGTTGCCAGAGATGGATAACAGACAGATGCTGTATCCTACATCACTACACCTGGGTACATATTCTGAAATCTCTGTTGATCCTACAGATGCACTTAGTAGGCCTTCCATAAAGTCCTTCGAAGCACTCCAACTCACCAGGTGCATAATAATAGTTAAATAAGAACATGACATCCTTAGCATCTACAATCCAGTCAGGGAGGGCTCCAGTGTGTACTGGTGGTGAGATGAGGCAGGGCTGATCCACCCACCGAGGGCTCCCATATTGTATAAACGCTGGAAATAATCCCCGTTCCTTCTCTGGACGTTAAAATCTGGCTAGAAAAGGGCAAGTAATAATGTTTTTGGAGCCCAAAATTATCACAATTGCCAATATTTTGTGTTAATGTTAGACATCTGGAGTAAGACAAAGGGGTCATGCATGACATCAGAATACAGCCAAGAGGCCCAGAGAAAACATGGCAAAAAAAAAAGTGTTCAGTGAACCCCAATGCTAGTGGAGATGCTGTGGGGTTCAGGGTACAGTGGGGAGCCAGCTATGCATCGTAACAGTGATGTAAACAAACGGCCTGCCCCCCTGGCAGGGTACCTGCTGTAGGCTCTGAAGAGTTCTTCCCTGGAGACTGCCTCAGCAAGTAGCAAGACTTCTCATGAGGGGTCAAACTTATAAGACGTGGGTTAGAAGCAAAACAGAGGGAGGGAGAGGAAAGATAGAGGAATGGGATGTTATTTCCTGCTCAGGGATGAGGCTTGAGCCTGCCCTGTGACCCCCCACAGTCTCCTTGCCTTCTCCAGAGCCCAGGAATTAGTGATCTCTGCTTCAGCAGTAAATGAGCTGAGATAAACAGATCTGGAGCTGAGGGTCTCATAGGGATCTACCTTGGCAAGGGTAGAGAGTGGGTAAGGAAAGTGGGGTTAAACCCTTTCTCAGGAATGTCAGGAAAATTCGCTCTGATTCCTGAAAATCTTTGGTCTGTTTTTAAAATTTCATAGTGAGTCGTGGAAAGCCATGGGGTGAGTTTGGTGAGTCGTGGCCTTTTATATTTAAATGACCTTAGTGACCATGCACAACAGACTTTTTTCCCTTCTGTGCTTAAAATTCAAGCTAGGCTGTGTACTTTTGGTGGGCCAAAGTGTGCCCCTGAGAAGTTAGGCCATGAAACACATCTGGTGTAAGCGGAGAGGAGAAGAGACATGGATGAGAGATAGAGGAAAACATGCAGACAGGCAGACAAGAAAGAGGGATCAGGAGAGAAGGCAGAGAGAAACTACAAGGAGAGACACAGGGGCAGACAGAGGGATCTGTGATACCTGGGGACCCTTTTATCCACAGCACATACCTAGCGGTGCCAGGTGATAATACAATCCAGTGGGATTAATTGCCTGTATACTAAATAACACCTTTAATACCAGAACTTGGGAGACAGAGGCAGGCAAACCACTGTGCATTTGAGGCCAGTCTGACCTACATACTGAGTTCCAGTCAACTAAGACTACACAGAGAGACCTTGCCTGGAAAAAAAAGACAGGAAGAAAGGGGAAGGGATGAAGGGATGGAGGAAGGGGAGAGAGATCACTACATTTTATTCCCTTGTGTGTATGGTGGTGGGGGGTGGGGGATTGGAGGATAGAGAGGCATAACCTCCACTATAAGAATCCCTGGGCTTTACCTGTAAGGTGTCACAGCTCATGGGAGTTTACTCTGATCACTAACTTAGAACTGGACACCTGCCACTGTGACTTCATCAAACCTGGGGTGGATGAGGCTGAGACCCACTCGTGGAAGCGCAGGAAGTTCCTAAAGCCCAACTCTGGTGAGTTGAGATTGGAGTCCAGGAAAACATGTTTTTGACCATTTATTTTATATGATCTACCCTTACACACACATACACACACTCACACACACATATATTCAGACACACACACAGACACATAAAAACACAGAGACACAAAACCACATATACACTCACACACACACACACATATACTCACAGATATACACTTACATACAGACACACATATAAACATACACAGAGACACATACACATATACCCACATACATACACAGATACACACACAGACACACACAGATACCCACATGCAGACACACACATAGACACACACACATATACCCACAGACATACACACACACAGAGATACACACACAGACACACACATACATGCACATACAGACACACAGACACACGTAGACACACTCAGAGAATCACACAGACATATACACACACTAACACAGAGACACACATATACATACAGACACACACAGATACCCACATGCAAACACACACATACACACACACATACATACACACACACACACACACACACACACACACACACACCACACACACACACACACACACACACACACACACACACACACCAATTAAGATTATGGTATTGAGCAGTACCAGGTAAGTCCCAAAAGGAAGAGAACCTTCCTTTCCTCCTTCAAACTCTCATGCAGTGGATCTCAGCCTTCCTAAAGCTCCACCCTTTACCATCTTCCTCATGACGTGGTGGCCCCCAACCATAAAATTATTTTTGTTGCTACTTCATAACTGCAGTTTTGCTACTGTTGTGAACCATACTGTAGACATCTGTGTTTTCTATGGTCTTAGGTGACCCTGGTGAAAGGGCCATGCAGCCCTCAGAGGTTGAATGAGGCCCACAGGTTGAGAACCACTGCTCTAGAGATTCCAGAAGTAAACTAAATTGGAACACAAGCATCCCTTGAAGAACATCAGTGCCCACCACAGATTTAACCCAGCCTATGGGCTCTGCAGCAGAGGACAGAACAAGCCTCCTGCAGCCAGGTCCTTTCGCTCACACTGCGACTACCACACAGCTTGCTCTTGGTTAGGGCAGAGTCAGCAAGATCTGATTTCTTCAGCCCCTGATCACCTCACGCACACCCTGCACATCTGTTTTTCTTCCTATTCTCCTGTCAGGGCGGATGAGGGGGAAACACACCTGTGCTCACAGGAATGGCAATGAAATCTGATCAGAATGTGCTGGGCTGCAAAGCACCACCTGTATTCCAAAGGTCACTATAAATTAAATCCAAGGCACAGAAGATGGGCAAGGACAGATATCAGAGCCCCATATTCCACAGCTACATCACCAACGGTGATGTGGGAGAGAGAAGGGGAGATGTGAGGAGGAGCAGCGGGCATTGCAGGTGAGAAGGGTGGGGTAACAGTTAGGAAAGCTGAGGTTTAGCCTTGTCAGACTTCCTGCTAGGTTGGAGCATAAAACTCTAAGGCTCTATTTTCCCTTATCTGAAAAAAAAAATCTTCTGATTTCCTAGGGATTTAGACATTGCAAGTAGCAAATGATTTAAATGTTTAGAAACTGCAATCTAAATTCTATATAGAAGGATATCTTAGTTAGGGTTTCCAGTGCTGTGAACAGACACCATGACTAAAGCAACTCATATAAAGGACATTTCATTGGAGCTGGCTTACAGGTTCAGAGGTTCAGTCCATTATCATCAAGGCAGGGAGCATGGCAGCATCTAGGCAGATATGGTGCTAGAGAAGGAACTAAGAGTCCTATATCTTGTTCCAAGACAGTCAGGAGAAGTTAACTCTTCTAAACTGGGTGGAGCTCCAAAGCCTACCCCCACAGTAATACACTTCCTCCAACAAGATCACACCTACTCCAACAAGGCCACACCCCCTAATAGTGCCACTCCCCATGGGCTAAGCATATTCAAATCACCACAAAGGACAATTGTTATTATTTCTGATATGTAATTATAATATACAAACCTGGGATTAGCTACATAATTTGCAGGGCCCAGCACACAATTCCATGTGCAAAGCTATTAGGAATTTCAGCTCAATGTCCTAGGAACCAAGCAAGGCACATGCCATAAAATTGCCCCCACATAAATCAAAGCCCAAAGAGGAATGGACATTTCTGAAGCTGGGCAATCAAACGTAGCTGACTTCATTGGAACATGGGCAAGCTGGAGAAAATCACCTAAGCTCACAAAGATAGACACGTTTGCTGTTTTGTCAACTTTTTTACCAGAGGTCTCCACCACTAGAGGCTATGTTGAGGAGTAAGGGAACTAAAAGCCAGGGAGAGGGGGAAGGAGATGGCAAGATAACTTGCTTCAGGATGTACTTCTTTCTATAGCCACTTTCAAAGATGCACCATTACATGTTATAAAAAACATATGACAACATATTTAAATCTGTTGAATGGATGAGACCTAGCTAGTTATATTTAATTGTAAAAGTTGTCAGAATCAAACCTTTACCAAAAAAAGAAAGGAAAGGAGGAAGGAAGGAAAGAAGGAAGGAAGGAAGGAAGGAAGGAAGGAAGGAAGGAAGGAAGGAAGGAAGGAAACTTGGAGATTGTGAAAGAGAGGCTCTCACCCAGGCATATCTGACAACAATAACTATCAAAGAGGGTGAACCCAGAACCACACATTTGCACAAGAGCCACGATAAAAACAATTCTGCAAGAACATCTGTTAAGATATAGCAGCAGAGCACCTTGGCAAGTTTAAGCCAAGCTATGCTGCAAAGATCAGATCTCACACAAGACATTAATTGGGACTGGGGAGGGGAATAATGGAGCAGGGACATAAGAAAGAGACACACAGAGAGAGAATCGCAAAAGTGAGATAAGAATAGACAGAGAGCGATAGAGAAGGAGATGGGTAGGGAGAGAGAGAGAGAGAATCATAAAAGTGAGACAACAAGAGACAGACAGAGACCGAAAGACAGAGAGAAGGCTGTGATGGTTGGGGACCTTTTAAAGGGTATAAGTTCCCATAGAGAAAATCCATGACTGGTGATGACAGTGAAAATTGTCTCATTCGGTGGCACTGCCTGATGACATGGCTGCTAACACTGAGTCCCTGAGGTCAGGCTGGGGGAGTGCCTGATTCCTAACAACATCTGCCTAGGCACCACCCATGAACTATACCCACCCTTGTTGATACTTGTAGTCAAGGATTGTTATTTCGAAACAATTTATGTAATCCTTTAGTCAGTCCTAAATGAGACATCTGTATCACACCCCTGGCATCAAGGCTGAGGGACCATTATAGAAGAGGTAATGAAAGGGGAAATACAATAGATATTCTAAAATTAAAGGGGCATTTGAGCAGTTGTGTGGAAACTTGATATAGTAGAAATACACACACACACACATACAAACACACACACACATACACACACTCATACACACACATACACACACATACAAACACACATACACACACTCATACACACACATACACACACATACACACACATACACACACACATACACACACATACACACACACATACACACACATACACACACATATATACACACACACATACAAACACACACACACACATACACACACACTTACACACACATACTTACACACACACAAACATACACACACACACACACACACACAGGCAATCTAAATGAAATTGCCAAATAATAGGAGAGTCAAAGACCCAACTATCCACCTCTCCTCACCAAATGAAGCTTTCAGTAGTGTGAATTGGTTACATCTAATTGAGTTGTTCACCAAAGAGGTCTCACGGGAACCCCCAAACATCCCAAGCTGTTACCAAGACAATAGATTGCTCTCCACAAATTGCCAGCAAAGCCCTATTACTAAAGACGACACCTGTATAACTCACTGAACACAGAGATGTGGAGCAGGTGCCTCTCTGGAGTCTTTGTCCTTGTGTTCCAGCATCCTTGTTACAGGAACGTACTCCGCATACTATCCAAAGAGAAACATAAACACCAAGCCAGGCACAAACCTTTACAGTGTACTACCTATAAGATGTGCTAGGGCAAGGCTGGCACAAAGCTTATGGGAGTGTCCAACCAGTAATTAATCTGACTTAAGGCCCACCTCGCAATCCCCATACCATGTCCATCTATGGATAGCTATGGATGTCTATGGGTATCTATCGAGTCTAGATAGTTCATAGACCTAGGGTAAAACCGAATGATACTGGTCTTTTGTTAAAAGAAAACATGATGATTCCCAGGGATATTCTGCTATACTCATAGATTAGCGCCTGGTTCAACCATCATCGAAGAACCTTCTTATGAATACAGAGACCCACAGCCTGAGAGTACACTGAGAATGGGGGGCCTTGAACTACTCAGCCCTAACTGGGATGTTTCCATCAAATCCCTCTCCTCAGCACTCAGGGAATCCTGCAGAAGAGGAGGTGGGAAGAGCCAGAGGGGATGGAGGATACCAAGAAAGCAAGGCCCTCTAACCCAGCATTAGCAAAGCTCGTGTGAACTCACAAACTGAAGCAGCAGGCACAGGGTCTGCACGAATCAGCACCAGGTCCTCGGTGCTTGTATCATCACCTCCAGTTTAACGCTGTTATGGGATTCATGATGAGAACTGTGGAGTCTGGTAACCCTGAACCCATGTCCAGTGGACTGTCCAGTTGTGGGAGAGCCACCACACAGTGTCATGGTTTGACGACAGTGATCTTAAGAACCCTGAAGTCCAGGGTCAGTAATTGACCATGTTTCTCTAGCCTCGTCCTCACGCAGGGAGTTCACTGAGGGGAAGGATCTGGAATCGCTGAAAATGGCTTCCAAGTGGAGAGAGCCCGGCACACTGCTGCTTCTCCTGTAGACCCACCCAGGGGACACTCAGCTTGGACATCAGTTATCCTATGATTTACACACTGGGGAATTTTAGAGAAAATGAAAACCTGATTGACCCACAGGACAAAAAAAAAAAATCTAATTGTAACATCAATGTTTCCTAGTGTACAAAGAAGGGAACACTTTTAGCACGAGGGAGTTCCTGATAGATAACTGACTGTTGACCAGGTTCAGTGCCAGCCTAGATGGTAGGAAGGGCAAGAGACACCAAATTAATTGAATATTGCCTCCAGATGGAAGGCAGGCAGGCAGGCAGGCAGGAAGGCACAAAGGAAGGCAAAAAGGGAGGCAGAAAGGAAGGAAGAAAGGAAGGAAGGCAGGCAGGCAGAGTTCCTCCTTTTTTCCCTTTTACTGTATTTTGGTATTGTTTTTCATTCATTGTACTTTTGTTTTTGTTCTTGTTTTTCAAGACAGGGTTCTCTATGTAGACCAGGCTGGCCTCAAACTCAGAAATCCGCCTGCCTCTGCCTCCCAAGTGCTGGGATTAAAGGCGTGCACCACCACTGCCCAGCATTCATTGTACTTCTAAAACACCTTTTTTATTTTTTTTTATTCTTCTACTTACACATACTAATTTGCACTGACATATTTTCTCATTATAGTTAATCATATTTTTAACACCTGATAATAAGCTCTCTCCCTAACCTTCTTCTTTTTCCTTCCTTCTTTCCTTCTTTCTCAACCTTGTTTCCCTGTCAATCCTTTCTTTGCCTCTTCCCTTCCTCCATCCCTTAAGGCCATTACTTTCCTTTCATCTGGATTCCAGCAACATAGCTAAGCTTGCCTGATGCTCACGGTTTCCTTTTTATGGTTGTTGGTGACGTTTGAATGATTTTAACTGCATTTCTGTACCCGGGTTTGTTCTGTGTTGTAGCTGTCACTGCTGTGTGTTTTCTCCTGTCTGAGTGGTATTGAGGATGGAAATCTCCAGGTAACTGGGAAAGGCATTCATCCCAAAAGATATACAAGTTGTGACACATGACAGAACACAAGAGTCATAAATAAGCAAAACACAACCCTTCCAAAATATCAGCAAAATGTCACTGAACCTCAGTAAATGAACCTAATGACACAGAAATGGGTGAGATGTCAGACAAAGAGTTCAAAAGTCTACTTTTAAGAACAATAATGGCCAGACTGGAGAAATGGCTCAGTGGTTAAAAGCACTGACTGCTCTTCTAGAGGTCCTGAGTTCAATTCCCAGCAACCACATGGTGGCTCACAACCATCTGTAATGGGATCTGATGCCCTCTTCTGGTGTGTCTGAAGAGTGCAATAGTGTACTCACATGCACAAAATAAATAAATACAAAAATTTAAAAAATGGCCACAAAGAAGGCTCAAATAAGCAGTTGGATGAAATTAAGAAGTCAATTTAGAACATGAGTGAGAAAGTCCACAGCGTGAAGGAGAAATTCAACAAGGAAAATGGGGGTTTGATTTTTAAAAAATGTTGGAACTGACCTAGAGAGTTCCCGAAACCTGAAGACACCGTCAGGGCCCCACGGAAGTGATAAGTAGGTGGCCCTTCCCAGCTCCTTGCTGCTTGCTGTAACCATCCCTTCTGCTTAGTGTAGTCAAGGGAGGGTGACCTGTAGTCAGTTCTCACTGGGAAACTTTCTGCTATGAAATACCAGAGAGGTAAATTTGCAGAGTGAACCTCCTGAGGGAAGCAGCTCTGGAGTCTTTTCCCTGCTGGGGCCAGGGAGGGAATCAGATGTCACGTGGGGGTAAGGACAAGTCATTTGCAGAAGTTTGCACTCTGTGGGGACATCGGGAAGTCTGGGGCCATTATCCATTTCCCTCTGGCAAAAGCACAGCTGTTGGCAGAGAAGTCTGTGAAATTTGGAGCAAACTAATTTTTCCCGGTAGTAAAAGAAATTTACTTATAATGTATTTTATCAAGGAAACACACAGCTCTTTTTCCTGCACATTGGAGGTTGTTCTAAGTACTCTTTTTAAGTATTAACACATTAAATCTTTTAATTAACCATGGAGAAGTATTAGCATTTACCCCATTTTACTTGAGAAGGAACCACGGCACCAGCACAGAGAGGAGAGGCTGAGTAGCTTTCCCAAGATTCCACAGGTAGAGGATGGGCTAAAGCAGGATCCATACAAGCTTGTAGCTACTTTGCTAGAATTCTGGGAAGACTTGTGCCAGAACCTCATCTTCCCTGTATAAAGGTTAAGAAGTATAAGATAATGAAGACGAAGATGTAGTCTGAGGCACAGTGCTCTGTACTAGCCCTGCAGAGGGTAAACATACAGTGTAGGAGGTTGATACATGATGGGTACTAGACAGTCACTATTGCTCTTGTGCTCTCAACACTTCCTGGGGTGGCTAGTTCAGCTTGAACTGCCTGTGGCAAGTGGAAGAAACAGTCTCCATCGTCTCTGCCACAAAAGTGAACAGCTATAAGTTCCACCTTTCCCTCACACAGAACAGGCGAGTTACAGCCAGAGAGGTGTCTTAGCTGTACTGAAGCAGTGAGCCCAGAGACCACCAGGCACCGAGCCCAGCCCTTTCCTTCCCCGGGCCTGTGTTTGTCTGCATCTCCTAAAGCCACACATGGAGACTGCACAACAGTGGTTAAAGCAGCTGGAGCGAAGCCCACTGAGGAACCCTGGTGTCTCAGAGAAAACATTGTTACTGAATGTTGTGGCATCTTTCAACACTCTGATAAAATAGATTTATATAATCAGGCATGGTAAGAGGTTGGGTATGGGAGTTTGGACCCTTTGTTGATATTTATGAAAAGTTCTGGCTCCTTATTCAGTCTGGGGTTTGCATTGTCCCCTATCTCTTTCATGCCAAGTTTGTAGAATCCTGTTAGTTCAGTTGTCCGTGTGGCTGTTATTTAAGCTGCATGATCTCTATTGGGTAATTCTTTATGAGAATCCTCTTTACCCCCCTTTATACAGAAAACTGTTTGGGGAAATTACTCCAGATGATAAGGTGAGAGGTGATTGAAACTCATATGCTTGTCTAACTAAGTTTTTATCATTATAAAACCATCTTTTTAAAAAGCATTTCTGTGTGTGGGGGCATACATACATGGAGGTCAGAAGTCGGTTTCCTTAGCTAGCTCTCACATCCTACCTTGCTTGAGACAGTCTATTGTAGCAGGGTCTCTCTCATTTCTGCCGTTATACTGTATACTGCACGCAAGCTGGCCTGTGACCTTCCAGACAATTCTGTCTCCACCTCCCATCTCTCAGTAGGAGTGCTGGGAACAACAGGGGAAAAGGCTAACAGTAAACCTTTTAGATATTTTATCAAGGGTCTTCCTCAGGGGAACCTGGCCACCCCTTTATTCAAGGGGTTCTGGGTCTGCAAACTGGCTCAGGTCTGGAAATCGGCCCCAGGCCAAGGTTGCCTTTAGCCGTGACCTAATGTAGCCTTCCTTTTATTTATTTGAAAATTGCTCTGCTTGTACAGATTTAAACAGAACTGTGGTAGGCTTCTTATCTATTTCAGGCCTGGGAAGACGAGGTGATTCAGCGCTGCCCTGGTCCCTGCTGCTTCAGGGCAAGCTCTTCAACCATGAAGCTATGCCCCCAGCTCCCTCGTGGGCACTTCTGTTGTGTACTATTGCACCTATGGATGTCATAATTTCATGTTCTTTTGTCTGTAATGTTTGTGTTGATTATGAGCAGGTCTGGGTACGATCCTCTCACCAAGCCGTCTTCCTTTGAGGGCTGTATATTTATTTGTTCCTCTCCCCCTTCCTGACCTGCCTGAAACCTTTGGTGTAACTTCTAAGGGAAAGCAGACGTAGGAATGCATAGGGTGGTTGGAGAAGCACTCTTA
Source organism: Mus musculus (assembly GCF_000001635.26). NCBI lineage: Eukaryota > Metazoa > Chordata > Mammalia > Rodentia > Muridae > Mus > Mus musculus. The sequence goes on along the minus strand of NC_000083.6, from coordinate 7,665,954 downwards.
GATTATCTGCATCCCCTGACCACACCCAGATAGCAGACTCCACTAATTGCTTGCTGATTGTTCAGTTGCTTTCAATAACACTCCAGGGCATAAATCACTCCACAGTCAGCTCCAATTAGATTTGGACTCCTTCACAGGGGTAGTTCTAAGGTCAGTGTTTGAGGTTTGTCATGACGCCCAAGAGGACTCTCATTAACTGTCTCTTTCCCTGGTTCTCTCATGAAATGACTGGTCTAGGTTTTTCTTCTGAACTCTCTTCCTAAATGCTTGCTTCTGAGACTTTTTCATCACTTGGGGGTGGAGGGTATGAAGTGTGATCTTCCCATACATTTAGTTTGAAACAAGATCTCAGGAAGGCCTGCTTTTCCCTCCAGGGAAAACTTCTGGGCCTCAGCTCTCTATACCTGCAGCAGGGACAGTGCAAATCTCTCCAAGTGTGGTGTCTGCCTCAGGAGCAGGGCACTGGGTAGGACGGAAGCCTCAGATTTCTAAGCCTTTTTCCTCTTAATATAACTCTACTACCCACTCCCAAACAAGCTTGCAGCACAAATGGCTTTAGAAAGATGAAACTCAGCCAGGCAGTGGTGGCACACACCTTTAATCACAGCACTTGGGAGGCAGAGGCAGGCAGATTTTTTTAGTTTGAGGCCAGCCTGGTCTACAGAGTGAGTTCCAGGACAGCCAGGACTACACAGAGAAACCCTGTGGGGGGGTGGGGGGGGAGAACCCTGTCCTACCAGGTACAGGCTTGGCTCTTTTGGGGACTATCCCTGATACCTTGTTTAATATAAAAGTCTTCTCCGAGTTGGGCCCCCATGCCTACTGATGGTGTTGAGTAGTGGGTAATGGAGACCCTTGTTGCTTCTCACAGTGTGTTGTTATTTTCCTGTTGTTGTGATAAAGTGTCATGACCTAGGTGGATTACAGAACAAAGTATATTTGGGCTTACATTTCCAGAGGGTTAAAATCCAAGGTGGTGGATCAAGGACATAGTGGCAGGAGCTGAATTGGGGCTCATCTCTCGAACTGCAAGCACAAAGCAGAGAACACGCTGGAAATGGGGTGTGAGTTAGAAACTGAAGAGCCTTCCCCACAGTGACACACTTCCTCAGGCAAGGCCATGCCTCCTAAACCTACCCAAAAGCCACCAACTGGGGACCATGTGTTAAAAAATCCAAGCCACTAGGACACATTCTCATACAAACCACAACACGGTACTCAGCAGGAAAGTCTGCCCCCTCCCTCAGTAGCAAAAGGGTGTGGTTGCTGGCCACCTCTCTTTGCCAACTGCACCTCTCAAGTGACGCTAATATTCCAAATCTGCGAGCCAACCCTCTGTTGCTTCCTCCTTGCCAGAGTGATGAATTAAAAGTTTTATCTTCATAGTTCTAACTAGCAACTCCTCAGTCATTTCTATAATGTTATCCAAAAGATACCATTGTTCATTAGGGCCTTTCAGATTGGCATAATCAGCCATTTCTCTCCTATTTGAACTGTCTTCATTCCTGTAATATTTGTGGGTGCGGTGGCTGTTGGAAGCCTTTGAGATTTGCAGAGCTTTGCAGCTGTGGAAAAATCTCCACTAAAGCTGCTCCAGCTTAGTTTAACTCAGATGTCTGGACCTGGTGTGGTTAGCAGAAAGTTTCAATAGAGCAGTAATTACTTTTTTAGTATTGTAATATACGGGAAGAAAATCCTGGCTTCCAAGTTGGGAAGTCCTGCTGTGAGTCAATAGAGCTCCCACCTCTGACCTCTCAGAGGTAGGGACAGGAGTCTTGTGACTCCCAGGATAGAGCTGGGGAGCTCTGAGGTCCCCCAACCAGGTCAGGAGAGATGAGTGTGGGGCTGAGGTCACTCTTGGCATCTGTGTCTTGGCTCCTGCCTGGCGGCTAGGTCTGGAAGGCCGGTGGCTGGGAAGGAGGCCTGGCTTTGTCCTTTGTTTCTCTGGCCCCAACAAACACATCTGAGCTGTTTGAGTGGGTACTCACTTGAAGATCTCTGGCATCCCAGGCATCTTTGGATGAGGCCAAGCAAAGTGAGCAGGACACAGTCAATCCAAGCCTCTTTGGATGAATATTTGGTGACTGTCAAGTATAAGGAAACTCAAAGATACACAAGACATCATGACATAGTGTGTTCCCTGACTGAAGGGAGCAAGGGGACAAGGGGGACAATCCCAACCTGCACAAGCAGCAAGGTCCCTGAGAGATGAGGTGACAGAGAACACTTAGCACTCAACCCAGCTGTTAGAGTCGTTTCGCCAAGATGAACTATGGAGTTGGTTTTTCATCAAAACATCTAAGTTGGGATTCTAAACTTCCTTAAGCCTCTAGGAAAGAGGGACCTGGTTCTTCAGGCCAGGACAGCCAGTGTGTAGTCACACTCAGCTGCTCCCCAGCTTCTCCTATCCTGTCTCAGAGAGCACCGAGAACCTCCCTGGGTGCTCAGTGATATGTGCTGTGAGACAGGCCTCTTAAAAGCCAGATGTCTTACTCTCTCCACACCCACTGGGATTTCTGGATCTCTGGTGACTTAAGTAAGAGTGTCCTTCGTAGGCTCAGGAATGAACATTTTAACTGGGCTAAGTGCACCCCATCACTCCGTGTATCTGACTGGATATGGGGGGGGGGGCGGTGATTTGAGAAATCCCAAAAGGTCCCACTGCTACCCATTTATCCTCTGAAAGTTCTGCACTGCTTGACAAATAGTGGTCATGACTTGGAGTATGGCTCTCTAAGATCTCCCCCTACCCAACCCCTGTGATTGCACCTTTACAATACAGACATTTCTTGGGAAAGGCAGGATACTCTTCACTCCATTGAAATGTCATTTATCACAAGTTAGCTGTTGAGTAAGGATGGAACTGCCTGGAGTGGGCCAAGGAACAGGCAGTTTTGCTAAGAAGAGAAAGGAAAAATTGTTCACAGCATGAGAGAAGGAGGCACAGTAGCTCTAGGCTAGGTCAAGAAGACCCCAAACTGTAGGATTTCCCTGTGGAGGAAGTTTGAGCTGCCTGAAGTGTAGGAAATGAAGAAGGAACAGGAAGAGTCCTGGGAGGGTGGAGGACAAACAGAGAGAAAGGAGCCATGACAGAATGTTCACAGTAGAGTCATTTCACACAGATTCACAAGGAAAGCTGACAACAGATAAAAATAACACTGAGCCATGACACCCTCAGCTGGCTTCTAATGACTTGTAGGCACCACTGATAGCCCTCCCTATTCTTCATGGCCCTGCAAAGCCAGCCAATACACACAACTAATTATATAATTTTATGTGAATTGAGTTAACTAAATGAACAGACACTGCTCTTTTGAGCAATGGAGACTAATATCCAGTACACAAAGATTTTAGGTTTGCTCATGCAATCAAACATCAAACAAGAAAGCCACTTCTTCCCTGGGTCATACTTTTTTTTTTTTTTTTGAGACAAGGGTTCTCTGTGTAGCCTTGGCTGTCCTGGAACTCACTCTGTAGACCAGGCTGGCTTCAAACTCAGAAATCCACCTGCCTCTGCCTCCCAAGTGCTGGGATTAAAGGTGTGTACCACCATGCCCAGTGGGTTATACTTTCTATAAAGTCACCCTCTGAATATATTTCACAGATACAAACAGTCTGGATTTTTTTTCTTATGGTGATTTGAGTGAGAATGTCCCCCCTTAGACTCAGATATTTGAATACTTGGTCCTCAGTTGTTGGCTGTTTGTGTGGGTTTAAAGGTCTTGCTGGAAGAAGTACTTGCTTAAGAAAATATGTTGCTAAAAACAAAATAAAACAAAACAAAAAACAAAAAACAAAACAAAAGCTGGGTGTGATGGCGCATGCCTTTAATCCCAGCACTTGGGAGACAGAAGCAGGCCGATTTCTGAGTTTGAGGCCAGCCTAGTCTACAAAGTGAGTTCCAGGACAGTCAGGACTATACAGAGAACCCCTTTCTTGAAAAACAAAAACAAAAACAAAAACAAAAACAACAACAAAAAAAAAAACAAGAAAATATGTTGCTGACAGTGGACTTTGAGGTTTCAAAGCTATGCACCATTCCAAGGTCCTCCCACTACACACACACACACACACACACACACACACACACACACACACACCCTGCTTCATGCTTGAGGTTCAAACTGTGAGCCCTCAGCTTTCTCTTCCTGCCACTATGCCCTCTGCTTCTTGCCACAAGTGCCCACCATGATGTACTCTTGTCTCTCAGGAGACATAGCCCCAGTTAACTCTTACATAAGCTGCTTGGATTGTGGGGTTTTATCACAGCACGAGAGAAGTGAGGGATACAGTCTTCATGGATGCATCATCCGTCTTCCTGGGGCTCCTTAAGGAAACTGCGTCAGTTCTCTGTCCACACAAAGACTTGACCACTGCAAATTCCACAACAACCCAAGTACCTCTGTGATGACAGATCCTGACAAGTCTCTGGATTGAGGTGAGCTATCCAAGTGCCAGAAGGAGGAGCTATCTTCTGGAGGCATCTGTAGGGTGGGTGGGACTCAGAGATCATTTCTTCACCCCTTACCCAGACTGACCAATGTCTAAACAGTGCAGAAATCACAACACATCAGCATTGCATTGTTCCAAGTGTTCTGACCTTGAGAGAGGCTCCGGAGCACACTTTCTCATCACTATGAGAGCCTCATATGAATTCTGAGATGCCAATGGTCAATATTTGTGAAGAGAAATCTGCTCTCTGAGAAACTAGGTTAGTTTATCCAAAGAAAGAATTACTACAGTAACCCTAATCTGATCCCAAGAACTGAGCCCAAATCACAACTCCACACCATCTTTGTCGACCTTTGACAGTTTAACACTCTCCTACCCCAACCTTGACCTCAGGCTAACCCTCGGGAGTCTCCACAGCCCCCAGGGAGGTCTCTGCTTTTTCCTGTTTCCAAATGTCCCTCTGAACCCAATGCTCTGTATCTTGCCTGGACCAGAAGTCTTTGCATTTTAATAGGAAAAAAAATATTTCAAGTTGGATGCTGAATGAATTCCTTGCAAATGGTTTAACCATAGAGTGCTGACAATTCCTTTTACTTCCCCTAATGATGTCGGGTTTCTAAAATGTGTTTGGCAGTATACACATATCTTTCTTATGGGATTTTTTTATATGTCCTTTGAACATGAACTCTTCTAAAAACTTTATTGTGCTTATTAGGTTTCTCTTGCACACATTTATTGGGAAAGCATTGATTGCACAGGCGAAAGAAGAACAACCCCGAACAAGGAAAATGATGCTGCTTATATAACCCTCCATGTGACGTGTCAGCTCCTGATTAGCTGCTCACTCATCACCCCACTACTATGCCCCGGGATGGGCAGTGACTTGGCACGAATTTACTCTTGCACCTGCGCACATTACTTGTTTACCAGTTAGGCACAGCGGAGAATCGTGATGGCAATTGCTTATGGCTCTCCACAGGTTTCAGCTTGAAATGCGGCTGGACCATTAATTTGTCCTTGGAGGGCCAAGGTTTGTCCAAGGAAGTAAAAAAGAATATTTAAGATGGGAGCTTTCCTAAATGCTGTGTGTGTGACAAGGCTAGGGTGATGGTTGTATAGTATTCTGGGATGTAAAGCAATGGCTTCACACAGCTCAAGAACCTAAAATAATTAGATATTTTCTTTCTTTAGCATCTGAAATGTTAATGGAAGCTTCATGCTATGCCTATGCCTTTAGCACTCATGCCATTGAAGTCACCTCTTAGTCATTAATTTTTATGATAGTCTAAGCTTCTCAAGTCTGGCCAACCTATGACCTAGCATCAGGATGAAAGGAAACACTGCATCCTTGGAAACATCTGAGTGGGAACCAAGGCCCTTCTTCTAACACTAAAATCTCCATGAGCCTCACCTCGTTGGTGTGCTCCAGGATAATGAAAAGCCAGCCCTGTGACGAAAGGCTGGCTTGCCAGTGAGCTTCCAGGATCCTCTGGTCTCCACTTCCACAGGGCTGAGGTTGTCTTCTGAAGATGACACTTGACACTGTCTTCTGAGGAGACACTTGAGGCTGTCTTCTAGCCTCCATATGTGTGTACACACACTCACAACTCAGAATACAAGGAAGAAAAGAAACTCCCCCTTGTATTTATCTGGAGCATCAGAGAGGAGCCTTCTGAAGAGGAAGAACCACTCCTGCCTTAATGACTTCTCCAGCAGCATCACCCCCAACATCACACAGTAACAAAAACTTTCAGGTGGATGATGAAGGAGGCAGCTCCGACCTGCAGTCAAGAGAAACAATAGTGAATAGACACAGACTGTGAGATGAGACAAACCTTACAGCTAGCAATGCATGCATGCAGGGGCTGCTGTTAAAATATGCTTGAAGACATAAAGAAAAAAATACTGCCTAGTGAGCAGTGATTCTCGGGGAAATATAAATCTAAATAAAAGAACCAAGCAGAAATTTAAGAAAAGACAAATAGAACACCTACAACGGAAGAATTATTTGAACAATCAGATTAAAGTCAAATGAGACAATGGTCAGTGAATTCAATGAGAGAGCCACATTATCCAGCGTTAAGAGCGGGGGGCGGGGGGGGGCAGATAAAATCAAATGCACAGACCCTTAGGCATCCGTGGGACACCAGTGTTCTGAGGCATGTGTGTTTATGACACAGGGAAAGAAGACAGTAAGAGTGGGAGAAGAAAAGAATCTAAATAGAAAAATCAAAATCACCCCAAATTTAGATTTTTAAAGACCCACCTACAATGGTAAGAAATGCAGCAAATCATTCATTATGAATACTAGCACCTCAAAGAAGATTTAGGTCTAAGTTCAGGAAAAACAAAGACAATAAAAGCAATTTAGAAATGGAAAAATCAAAGTTACTCATTGTATTCAGAGGAATGATTCTGATGATGTTCAATTTCTCTGACAGAACAAAGGGATAAGTGTGTGTGAGAGAGAGATTCTCAGATAAATGAAATAAGATAATCTGATGAGAAATAAAAGTGACATCGTAAAAATATCTTATTAACACCAAAGGAAAAAAGAAATGACTAGACAATAGAATGATAACAAATAGCAATGTGGCTGACTTAAAACCAGCCACATTAAACACTAGGAAACTAAACCATGCTAATTAAAAGACAGAGATTATCTGGACTGGATTCAGTAATGAACTAAAGAGTGTGAAGCAGAATTATGAGTTTGAGGTTAGCCTGTAGAACATAGCAAAATGAAGAGAGTCTACTTTATAATCAAGCCCTCTTGTCTATAAGAGACACATTTTGAACAGGAGTAGGGAAGTTGAAAGAAAGTGACATTAAGACACACCAAACAGAGAACCATGGGCTGGAGCTATTGTAGGACACTTGTGTAGCATGGAGAAAGCCCTGGCTTTGGTTCTCAGCACTGCACAAACCACTGTGGCAGAGGCAGGAGGATCAGAAGTTTGAAGTCATTCTCAGCTATGTAGCAAGTTGATGGCCAGCCTGGGATACACAGAAGCCTGTTTCAAAATATATATACATACCACCAAGCTAATGGTATACACAAAAACTAGTGAATCTATGTTAACACCAGAGAAGGTAGACTTTAAACTGGAGAGTGTTAATAATGATAAAGATGGAATAGTTCACAAAAGTGGAAGAATCATTTCAAAAGAAAGTCATGCAAATATTTGTGAGCTATTTGTATATATGCCTAGACCTTTCTCTCTCTCTCTCTTTTCATTTAGTATATACTGCTTATTATTCTGATTTTTAAAAGGATACTTCCAAAAGCATTATCTCAAAACACTACAGAACATTTTCATGTATCTATACCACATCACATACCCTTCTGGATCACGATTTTACAGTAAACCATCTTCCTACAGAAATCATTTTTATATCTACTGTGGTTTTCACTTGGGAAAATGATTCTTATATTTATTTGTCAAAGCCAATAATTATTCATGACTTTATTCTGTCTTACTAATCTTTACTTTGTAAACTTTAAACTATTTTAAACAAATACATAAACCCCTTGTCTAAGTCAGGGTTTCTATTCCTGCACAAACATCATGACCAAGAAGCAAATTGGGGAGGAAAGGGTTTATTCAGCTTATACTTCCATACTGCTGTTCATCACTGAAGGAAGTCAGGACTGGAACTCAGGCAGGTCAGGAAGCAGGAGCTGATGCAGAGGCCATGGAGGGATGTTCTTTATTGGCTGGCTTCCCCTGGCTTGCTCAGCCTGCTCTCTTATAGAACCAAGACTACCAGCCCAGAGATGGTCCCACCCACAAGGGGCCTTTCCCCCTTGATCACTAATTGAGAAAATGCCTTACAGTTGGATCTTGTGGAGGCATTTCCTCAACTGAAGCTCCTTTCTCTGTGATAACTCCAGCTTGTGTCAAGTTGACACAAAACTAGCCAGTACACCCCATATATATGGCTATGTATGTATGTATATGGAGTATTTTAATATACAGCTCCATCGTGTGATATTCAGACTATTAAACATCTCTGCCTTCTCTTGCCTCTCAGTTCCTTCACAGCAGCACCTTACTTCTAAATATTTCTCTGTGCTCAGGACCATGGAGAACATAGCTCAAGCCTCCTTCAACTTTCCAGCATCCATGTTCTGGATGACCTGGGACTAATGTCGGGACCAGAGGCATGGCTTTTGTATCTACTGCTCCCCCAGGAAGCTCAGTGGATGCTGTGCTTGGGTTCGGATCTATTTCATCAGTGTGAGTGGGTCTAGAAATTATCTTGGATATCAACAGAGAAGACACGGAGACACCCATGCCTGAGCATGTGAAAGCAAGGCTAGACAGGTAGAGAATCAGATTTCGAAATTGTGACTCCTTCCTCGGTATGTGGTATTTATTTTTATTTCATTTACTTCGTGTGTGGGATTTGAGTCTGTGCGTGTGTGTGTGCGTGTGTGTGTGTGTGTAGGTATGTGTGCTTGCCCACTCAAGTTGAGTGCAGATACCAAAGACTGATGTCAAGCTACCTCCTCAATCTCTTCTTCTCAATTTTATTGTTTGAGGCAAGGTTCCTCATTGAACCTGGAGCTTGTGTTTGCCCTAGGTCTCTGGCCATTGAGTCCCTAAGGACCCCCTGTCTCTGCCCTAGCATTGGAGTTACAGGTGCCATATGTTGTGACACCCAGATTTGTAAGTGGGTACTGGGGATCAAAACCTCTCAGTTCCTTGTGCTTACAGAGCAAGCACTTTACGGATTTAACAATCTTTCCTGTTGTCCACAGTGACTTTTAGGAGTTCCTAGTCACTAAATGGTCAACAGCACCCCTAGTGGTCAGTCCACACAATATAAGAAGACATGTTCTTATAAACACAATACATTTTTTGACACATCCTTATAAACACAATATTTTTTTCTTTTTCAAAAAGAAAGGGTTCTAGTCTTAGAAACTTAACCCTAACTGATACACATATAATCTCCTATCCATGCATGATGGCTGTTCTTAGTTGTCAAATTGACTACATCAAGAATTAATTAAAGCCCAAATGGCTGGGAACACCCGTAGATATTTTTTTCTTGATCTGAATTGGGAAGACCACTTTGAATGTGAACATTTGAGATGGGAAGATCCACCTTTTATGTGAACCAAGCATTCTGTTGGCAGCCTGTATAAAGGCGATGGAAGAAGGAAGCCTGCTATTTCCTGATTACTCTCGAGCTTGCTAACAAGTCCATTCCTTCACCGTCATTAGAGCCTATTTCTTTGGGATTCTGGCATATACTGAAGACCAGCTGAGAGATCCAGTCTAATGGACTGAGCAACTACTCCATTCTTGTACCTTCTGTTCATAGGCAGCTGTTGTTGGATTAGCTGGACCGCATCCTGTGAATCATCCTAATAAATTTCCCGTGTGTGTGTGTGTGTTTATTCTGTTAGTTCTGTTCCTCTAGAGAACTAAAATGAGCATTTACTAAAATGAGTTAGGGTGCACCTAGAACAAACACCCTTAACACCTTTTTAGTGTCACTCACACCCCCTCTGTCACTACGTTTGCACAGTGTCTCCCTCATTTCACATCACACCATGAGTCATCTTATTTTTCCTTCACACACACACACCCATTCTTGAGATTAAAGAATAGGACTTTGAGGTCTGTACGCTTGCATCCAGGCAAAGATACAATACTTTAAATATATTGGGGAATGTTTGTATTTAATAGATGGAAAACTGCCGGAGGAACGAATCAGCAAATCCTGACTGGCAGAATGACCCACGCATGCGCAAACAGCTACTTCCACATTCGGCAACCTTGAAATCTGACTGATGCCTGGAGACAAACAACAACAGAGTGCATGGCCAGAACAACTCGTCGGATGCTGCCAGCTTCAGGGAGTGAGATGTCATGGACCACTGGGGCACGAGCGGAGGATATAGAGGCACACCCCGATCCTGCAATAAACAAGTTCGCTACTGCTTTTCACCTGACTTCCAGAGTCTGTGTCATTGGTTGCGTGCCTTTTTACCCCCTACCCTCAAGGACCATCTCTAGGGGACAAAGACTAGGGCAACAGATGACTAAGTAAAATTCTTGGAAGAATACATTGTGTATGAGTGTGCACGTTCATGCATGCACGCATGTGTGTATTGTCTAACCTTCTTAAATAATCATCACTTTTATGAAATACTATGATATTGAAGATAACTACTGATAGAGAGATAGAAAACATGGCTCTTACATTTAGATGAAATTGGGGTATACACAGTGGTGTGGCTTTAAACTAGTCCTTATATTTAAATATCAACCTTTGTAATTGCAGATACTAAGTATACTGAAACTTTACTCTAAGTTGGTCATTTATGCCCGGAGACTTGGCATCAAAAATTCCCCTTTTGATCCTGAAACACACTTACAGGGCATCTATCTTCACAATTAAAAGAACTGGGGTTCATAGAAACTAAGTAACTATCCAATGCTACACAGCTAGTGAGTGGCTAGAGTGGATAATTAAGGCTCACTAAACATGTGTGCACATATGGTTTTCAGTCTTTCACATATGTGTATAAGTGGATGTATGTGTGTATGCATGTATTTTGACAAGGACTCACTGTGTAGCTCAGCTGGCCTCAAAGTCTCAGCCATTCCTCTGCCACTTGCAGAGTGGTATTATAGAACTGTGTTACTACACCTGCCTCCCAACCTCCTTTATGATAAGGTTCAAGCTGTATGACCTAGGTGATGAGCTCTGTGCTGTGATGTGTGTCACTGCTGGATGGAGACAGTGAAGACCTACTATGTTCTTTCACCTTTCTCCTTCTTGATGTGGGAAGACACATGTTGCAAAGAGTGTGGACTCTGCAATGAAGGGAGGGGGTCTCCCAGCTAGCATCTCGTGAGTGAAAGATAAACATTGGCTGTGTTAATCCGCTATAATGCCAGAACTTGCCTGTTACTCTAGCTTATCCTGGGGAATGCAGTGACTAAGCTGGCCTTTTAACCAATCACAGTTCAACTCCACAGGTGGCTCTTATCCACTCACTACTGGTCGTGGTTGTCTTGGAAAGATGAGATGCATCCAGACACGGGTGGTGGAAGGCGATTCAAAATGGGGTTAAAGGACATAACTGAGCATTCTCTAGTGTGAGGCTGTGGAACTGCCTCGATGCTAGGGTGGGTATGGAGACAGCTCCTGTGCAGATTAGGACTGAGGCTTCAGGGATCAGGCAACAGCTGGGACTCAGATGGAGCCATCCATCGCTTCTTATCAAGCCCAAGTTCCTAATTCCCTCCCTGACTCTTTGGCCACAGAATAGTGATAGACAGCAGCTGGATTCTACCAGTAAATCGTTGGAACAGAAATGTGTGGCACGCTGGACTCTAAAGCCTGAGCTGTTTATAGTGAGCTTGGGTGGGTCAGTCCTGTGACTGTGCACAGATGTGGTGTGAAACCACTTCAAAGTCTAGATTGATGCTGTGAGTTGTGTGATCAGCTACTTCATCCTCATGTCTGCTTGCTTAGCCTGTTGCTGTGCAAAACCATGGCTGAGATGGGAAAGGAAACCCCTGCTTAGTTCTCCATGCATAAGATTCGAAGGGGGAGAGAATAGATGACCTGCTCACAAGGTCATCTCTGGCAGTGTGGGGAATGGCTGTTCTGTTGGATTTCATCATCAGTTCGTGCCACTGGAGTGCTCCGTGGGGTTGGAAGAGCATCGCGATTTATCACAAATTATGATCGACACATCGTAGTATGAAATACAGATGTCTGGCCTCAGGTATGCATATGAATGCTTCCTTACTATCGATGCTGAACAAGTCACTGCCAAAAATCTTATTTCCTCAACAAGGCCACAGAGATTAATCTCTGACCACCAAACCAAGCTACCCACACACTGTGAGACCCAGAAAATATAAAAACTCAAAATGAAAAGGCTCAAAGCACCCATACATTCATTTCTAGTATTTAAGTGCCTTCTGTTAAATGGCTGCAACCTCTGCTCAAAGCTTAGATAACTACTTCAGTAAAGACCAGCCCAGGTGGCAAGACAGAACACTGGTCCTGCTTCTGGCAAGTCCATCAAGATGAATTGGGTCATCTGCTTGAGTGACAGCCTATTACTGCATATTTACAGCAAGCCCTGTGGGTTCTGGAAATAAGAGAAATAAACCCTGCCACAGTAATAGTCAGGCTTGCTCTGTCTGCTTGAATGGGAGAGAAAACCACTACAGAAGAGAGCAGTTCTGAGCTTGTCTCTTGTAGATGTGAAGGGGATGTTTAATCTTGCTGAGCTTCTCAGAGTCCCTACCTACCTCACAGGGACCCTGTAAGGATGTGCAGAAAGTCATGGAGAACATTCAGGAAGCTGTCAGGAACTTCTTGTCTTCAGGCTGAGGATATGGCTCAGTGGGCGGGATTCTTGCTGTGCACACTCAGAAATCTGCATTCAGATGCTCAGGACTCACACCAAAAGTAGAAGTGGTGGTATATCACAGCATTTAGGAGGGAGACACAAGCAGATCTTGAGGCTCCATGATCAGCCAGACTAGCCAAAATGGGAAGGGAGCTCCAGGTCTGGTGAGAGACCTTATCTCAAAATAATGACGACAACAACAACGTAGAGAGTGGTAGGAGAAGACCTCTGGGCTGCATTACACACAAGCTAGTGCACTCACACACATGCACACACGCACGCACGCATGCATGCATATTCTCTCTCTCTCTCCCTCTCTCTCTCTCTCTCTCTCATCACCATTGTCGTGAGACTGCATGCAGTTATCCATATTACAAAGCACATGTTGATCTTCAAGACTGTCTACTTTCTATCAACACGTCCCCAAGGGAAATGATGTTTGCCTATCCTGTGACCCTGAAATAAATAATTTTCTGTCATGGAGGGGACCGCACCCGAACATTCTGGAAGTGCTTCTAGCTGCTCTCTCCAGTGTTTCCTTACCAGCTGTGCTCCTCACTCCACGGCCACCTTGTCTGAGTCACAACTGAACTGCATTTCCCATGGTGATCTGCTGATGGTCTCACCAGACACCCAGGAGAGATTGCAGAAGCACCTGGAGATCCCCCACAGCCTCAGCATCTTGGATCCAAGGCTACAAAATGGGAAAGCCAGCTAGGCTGGCTAGAGACACAGTTAGGAGTTCACATGACTTACTGAGAAGCCACCTCCCTCTCCCTGTCCAACCCCCAGGCCTGATCACATCAGGCAGAAATGGGGACGCAAGAGGCCCCAAGGACACAGACACACCAGGCTTGTCTCTATTGTGTATCAATACATCCTGTAGTAACTTAGCTTCTCCCAGCCTGCCTGCCTGCCTCCTCCCTTCCTCTCCCCCTCCCCTAAGCACTAATTAGAATGTTGTCTGCAGGCCATCCCTTGCACAAACATATGCATGCAGCCAACTCCCTTGGGTACCTCCAAAGCTCCATATGCCTCAGCTTCCTCCACCCACTTCTGTGGCCTGTTCTTACCGTGTGCAACCATGAATGAGGGCGAGCCTTTGCAGGTGGCTCATGCACACACACAGACATTCTGACTGCAGAACTGGGACCGTGAACACAACCTTGAGCATAAACGGCAACACCAAAGACAAAAACAAACAAACAGACGAGAGGTCTAGCTTTGTTGGATATAGAAGTTATATAATCTAAACATTTCCCCCATCTAAAGGAACAAGGAGTGTGGGGCAGACATATTCATAGAAGAGTTCAGAACATCAGGGGACCCTGTGGGTTTGTCTGGTGACAGGGTTTCTCTTCCACAGCCAGGAAAGGCAGAAGTAAAATTTCAAGGAAATGTGGTGCTAGAAACCTGCAAAACAATTTTCAGAAATTGATGCAGAAAAATGTGGACAGATGCATCACCTTTCACTGTTTTAAGGGAGCTCGGCAAATTCCAAGAAAATACATATAGATAAATGGGAAGCTTTAGGAAAATAATATTCAAGGTAATGAAAGAGTAAGCAGAAAGGTGGAGAGCAAGGCTCCGGCAGAAACCAGGAGCTGCTCCAGCCCACAGTCAAAAGATGCATCAGAGAACTCAACGCAGCCAGCTTGAGCAAGCGGAAGAAACAGTGTTCAAACTCAGACAGGCCACTTGAAATTAGCCAATCAAAAGAAAAAGAAGAAAATTAAATAGAAAAGAAAATTACAGAATGCATCGTGGTCCAGGCCCGAGTCCATGGCATCCTAAGATAGACATGGCAGAGATCATGGCTAAGAAAGATGCTCTGGGTAGAAGATGTGTCCCTTAGAGGTTCATGTGTCAAGGGTTGGTCCTCAGAATGACAAGGTTGGGAGGTGATGGACTCTTTAGAAAGTGATCCCTAAAGTAAGCAAGTGACCAGGACAGTGCTTTTAGAAGGAATTAATTTAGTGTCCATCTGTCTATAACCCATATTCCTAGCTGTATCACCAAGTGTCTCTTTAGCGAAGCACAAAACACAAGGACAGGCAGATATGGAGTTGGACATTGCCATGAGGAGCTTGTATGGTAAGGCAAAACTGCATCCCTAGGGGAGCTCTCCTGCCAGGGCACCTCTGGCTGCTTGACACCATCTTCTCTTCCTACCTACCTGTGTGCATGGGTCCTTTGAAATGCCCCCACGCACCAGCCATATCATCAACACTAAAATGTCATTCATTTAACCTTCCTGGTTTGAGGTTTACAATGGTTCCTTAGATGGAGGGAGCATTATTCTACAAATCATGTTTATAACTAGTTGATCCCGAGAACTCAGTCATGAGCTTCAGCACGTGCCAATTGCTGTGTTACTCATGCTTGAAAGCTGGCCCAAGAACATGTGCAACATCTTTTAAAGGCGCCCTGGACCCATTCACCTCATCTGCAAAGTGCACACACCAGCACTGCTTTCCACCCCAGCCAATGCTGTTAAGTGACTGGGATGAATCACAGTAGCCTCAGCTCTCTAGACAGCAGGTGCCAAACTGACCTAAACCTGGAGTGGACATGGGGTGGGAAGAATTCACCACAAAATCATCCACAGTCTATTCCCATGAGCCTCTGTGGACATTATTGGTTCATATTCCCAGCAATGTTTATTGAGTGTGAATCCCAGTGGTTCCGTGGAGTCTGCGAATAGGACCATGACGAGTTTAAGGAGAGAGGAAGTTAGTGAGTCCACGAAGCTCACAGAGCATGGCCTTAGGAACACGCAGGTTGTAGCTCATGCATGGTCAGGACACTGAGTTTAGACAAGCCTTGTAAAGACTGTGTTGTATAAGAGGGTTTGAGGATGCATTCTAAGCCATAAACCTTGTGACAGCTATCAGCCTTCCAGGAAGGGAAGCACGGTGCTAGGGTGAAAGTGGTATGACCCTTTCTTACCAAGGTCACTGCTCTGAGGTCTTCTCTCCACCATATGCTTGCTCCTAGTCACTCCCCTGTGTGCCCACCTGCCCACCCACCTGCTGTCTAGAAGTGGTTTTCTGGTTCTTGTTCTCCTACGAATCAGTCTGTCATGCTCTGAGCAGCCAGAGGCAGACTGTGTTACTTACTATATGGGTCACTTTCTCATTGCTGACAAAACATCCTGAGAAAAGCAAGCAGAGGAAGGAAAGGCTAGCAGCTCCGGAGTACAGCCCATTATGATAGTGACCATGACAGTGGGAGTGGGAGGTAGCCAGTCACACCTCTTAAAAAAATTTCTAATCCTTTCAAATTGACATTTTAGTCCCACGTTTGCTAATGCCTAAAGTCTTTCTCCATTTTAAAGGCCGAAAGTCTTATACGTTCTTACTTAACGGCTGCATAGTGACAATATCACTGATGTTAATTATAGAAATAGTAAAACCCTATGTGGATAAGTATGTAAATACACATAACCATACACATAATACAGAAATGTCATGTGACCTAGTATGTTTTAAGTATCTTATATAAATTTATTTAGCAGCCAGCATGATCCTGTAGCATAGGGAACATTGACAAAGTCAACAAATAATGTCTTAACTCCACAATAGTAAGACCTGGGGCTGAAGAGATAGCTCAGCAGTTAAGAGCACTTGCTGCTCTTCCAGAGAACCAGAGTACCGCACTCATCACCCATGTCAGGCAGCTCATAATAGCCAGTAACTCCAAGCCATGCACTCCAGCATTCTCTTCTGGCATCCACAGGCACCAGTCGAGACACACACACACACACACACACACACACACACACACACGATCTCTTTTTAAAAGCAAGAACTAAGGAGTCACTTACTCCAATCATTACAAATTACAGGCTGTTTTTCCTGTATCTCAGATACCACAAGTGTGTAGAGAGCACCCTCTGGGGCTTCCATGGGGTCCAGAACTCCATCTCTATAGCATGAAGGGAACCAAATTCTGTAGTACGACCATTCTTCCTAAGATTTTGTTCAGCAAACAGAGGCATTTGGCTGCTCTGAAACTGAAGACTTGGTTAGTTGAAGACTGTGATATTCACTAATGGATAAGCTGTTTCTGGATAGTAGAATGGGGAAACAGAAGCAAAAAGCCAAGTGAGATCTGGGGAAAGATTGTAATGCTTTATTTAAAGCAAAGCAGATGTGTCCTGATATGCCAGCCCTAAGGTTTTGGAGGCCAGGGTGGAAGGAATGAGAGAAGCCACAGCGTGGTTTTGAAGAACACTTTGAGGGATGGAGAAGGCCTTGGATAGCTAAGAGAATGTTCAGAGGAAAAGACAGTGCTGGGAATTCACAAGAGCATCTCATGAATTGCCCACTGTGTGAAGAGATGGCTGACTTCCCAGAATTGACTGTCCTTTCTTTTCAACTCACCTCGATTCCGTGCTCCCAAGAATGGGAACTGGCCATTCACTCTTCCCTCTCCTACAAGCTACTTCACACAAAGATGCTTGATAAACACATTCTGATCCTGAAAGAAAAGCTCTACTGTGTAGAGAATGAAGTACAGATGAAGGTTATTGGGCCAAGTTCTAAAAACTTGGGCTTGGAAGTTGCCCAGTTGCATGGCCTTGTGATGTGTCCTGGCTCTGATGCACACAACTTACCTGAGTTTAGCTCCCAGGACCCTGCAATGATGGAGATTATTTCTGCCTATCAATTCATTTTAGTCCACACTCAACTGATTATAAAATGGAGAGAGGCAAAAAAAATGAGAAATATATGATGCATCTTATTTTCTGAATCCTCACAACTCAGCATATTCCCTTGTAGAGGTATTTTAATTCAGCAACATGGCTACTCTAGCTGAAATACAGACACACCCTTTAGTCCCAAATAATGCAAGTTTGTAGAAGGAAGCACCCAGGTCTAATTGTGTGGCAGACAAAGTGACAAATCAAAGAAAGACTTGACAGAACAGGATATGCCCAACTCTCACAAGCACAGAGAGAAAAAAGAGGCTACATAAGAGAAAGTATCACCAAGAGAGGAAAGGAGTATGGACAGTTAATTGTACAGAGACAGGTTGTAGAGAGAGAACAAGCAGACACAGGTGAAGACAGATCAACCCAGAGAATCAGAAGCATCCAGAAGATTAGAACACATTGCCAAAGTTAATATGAGGTCAAGCAGAGCAATTTGGCCAGAAGCCGAACGAAGCCAGTTTGAATCAGTCAGCTTGGAGAGGAGTTTTGAGCCATAACAGCTGAGTTGAACAAGCCAGCCAGAGTTCAGAAAAAGCTAGAAAGTGTGAGCTTATTCATCAGTACATCTTAAAGGATGAAAACATTGTAGACCCAGATAAGATTGTACACAGACTAGAAGCTTCAAGGACCAGGTTAGCAGACAGAGGCTGAAAGCCCCTAAGACAGCAATTATATCAGGCAAGAAAAAGATACTTTTACATTCTCCATCATCTATAAAAGAGGAAACAGGTGAGAATGGGAGTCTCAAATGTCTGTGGTAACATGGTTGTGTCTGCCAAGAAGTCAGCAAACACAAGCAGATATTAACTAAAACCACCAGATCTCTAAGGAAAATGGTCTACATGTCACGAAACTAACAGTCACTCTGTTACCTGAGTCTGTAACAGAATAAATGCATTTTCTATAGTGCATTTTCTCAAAAGCACAGTTTCTTAAAGCTGAGATCTATTTTACAAGTTGTGCCAGGAAATTTAAAACAACTAGTGTCTTAGTCAGGGTTTCTATTCCTGCACAAACATCATGACCAAGAAGCAGTTGGGGAGGAAAGGGTTTATTCAGCTTACATTTCCACACTGCTGTTATCACCAAAGAAAGTCAGGACTGGAACTCAGGCAGGTCAGGAAGCAGGAGCTGATGCAGAGGCCATAGAGAGATGTTCTTTACTGACTTGCTCAGTCTGCTCTCTTATAGAACCAAGACTACCAGCCCAGAGATGGTCCCACCCACAAGGGGCCTTTCCCCCTTGATCACTAATTGAGAAAATGCCTTACAGCTGGATCTCATGGAGGCATTTCCTCAACTGAAGCTCCTTTCTCTATGATAAGTCCAGCTGTGTCAAGTTGACACAAAACTAACCAATACAACTAGTAAACTGAGAAAGGCTTTTATTATTCACTTTAACTGGAAAAAAAAAGTTTGCAGTCATGCCTTATAATAATCATGTAAATGTCCTCTCAGTCCTAACAGAAAGAGAAATGAACACAAGTGCTGCCGTTCACTGAATGCGTTTAGATGACCACATGATGCTGAACCCAAACAGACATCTTTGTTACAGTCTGGGGTGTCAGGGTTTGCCCTGTGCATCGGAAGCAGCAGAGGAACTACCTGGAAAGCCATTAGGACCATGTCCTAAAAATCAATGATGCTCACATCAACAACAAAGAAATAAGAAAAAAATGTGTAGCATAGAAGAGGGGCTCTCACATGGCACCAATGAGTCCTACCTCCATAATTTGGTGCAGTTCCCTTCCTTCAAGTGTGGGTTGTATTAAATAACTTATTTTTAATGAATAGGAGATGCCTAATGTAATATGATGTCATGTCTGAAAGTAGGTAACAAAAGGACTGTGGCTTCTGTCCTGGGGTAACCCCATCCCATTGTTCTGGAAAAAGCATGTGACGTGCCACCCTGTGGAAAGATGTGCTAAGTAGTAGCTAAGATGTCTACAGTCTACCCACAAATGGAGGCTGACCCTCCCTGACTCAGCCTTGAGATGGCCACCATTCTAGACCTGTTTTGACTTCAGCCTGAGAAGGATTTTTGAGGTAGAACTACTTACCTCAGTCACTCCAGGGCCTGTAACCCACAGCGGCTGTGAGACAAACATGGTTGGCTTTAGTTATTAGATTTGGGGTAATTTGTTATGAGTCAATAGATAGTAAATATACTTGGCTTAGTATTTTGTAGTGTTCGAAAAAATAAGCTCTAATGCATTGGGATGATGGCAGTTGTGGGGGTGATAGCAAGGGAGGGACGCGGTGGGGATAGTTAGGAGAATGGGCAAATTCTGGCATTAGCTGCTGGCAGGTGAAGATGAGTCAGGGGAAGAAGAGATGCTCCTGGGTTGAGTGTCCAGCTGGTCATATGCTGAGGCAGGGTCCTGGCAAAGCAGCAGGGGTCCTGGGAGAGCTGAGGAGCTCGGGCTGGGGACACATTGGACTTCCAGATGACTAAGGTAGGTGGCTGGAAACGGAAGTCTGAAGGGACACTCTAGGGTAAGGCTCTGGATTTGGTCATTAGAGGCAGGAAGAAACTATAAAGAGTATGCAGCCCATGGCTGAGAGAGTGACTTCATGTGCCCTAGTTCCCAGGTCTGAACACAACAGGTTGTTGAGCACAGAGATAAAGCTCCTGGAACCAGATCTTGCAAACAGTACATATCAGCGTAATTATCATTATTTGACATATTTGGAGAAAAGGAGACGTTCCAACAGTAACAGAGCCCAGGACCTGAACCCCAGTTCCCAATCACTCCCCTCCTCTACAGCTATTTCCACGGGTCTTTAGAGTCAAACACAGCCTCTGCTGTTTCAGATACAACAGTAGATAGTGTGTGCTAGAGCTGCAGTTTCAGGATCCAGGACAGCTCAGAAAAGAAAACTTGTGCTTTTCTTCTACTGGAAAGAAAAGTCTGTTTTCTCAAGGAGTTGCAGGTGAGGAGCAGGTAGAGACACTCACCTTCCCGGAGGCTTCCAAATAAGAAATCTACAACTCCGTCAAGTTGGGGCTTGAAAATTCACAGGCACAAAAGAGGCATCAGGATCAAGCCTGTCTTAGTGGAAATCCTATGAAGCAAGAGCATCAGGCACACACTGCCTGTCTCCAGCCATGCGTAAATATTTCAAAATGATGACAAAGAAAGTCCAGATTGTTCTGCCCACCCCTTATTGATCAGAGGGTGGCTCTAGGCGACACTGATGGATAATGTGGCTGCTTGGTTGCCAAACTCGAGGTCTCATGAGTGGAGTGTGCTCTGTTATTTATGAATAGCTGCTGAGACTTGCACATATCTGTGAATGAGGAAAAAGATGACGGCTAATGACATGTACCAGGAATAACACTGCCTGAAGCCATTCCGATCATCAAAGGAGCCAAGGCAGCAGCCACTTTGAAGTCACCCTGTATCCTTGGACAGCAGGCAGAGTCTAGTTTTAATTCATCCGTGTGAGTGTTTTTGGTGTGCCATTTCAGTTAGGGCCTGTGATAGAAACAAGAGAACAGAGCCCAGGACCACAACAGCTGTCTTTTTCGGGTTCTGCTTAGCAGGTCAAATGCTCTAGCCAGTGGTCAAATGCTCTTAAATAACAGAAAAAGAGCAAATCCAAAGCTAAAATGGTATAATAACAAGTAGTAGCACTTCAAGCCCATCAGAAGAAGAGCCAAGCTAAGTGAGAAAGTTGCGGTGCTCACTTACACTGACTGTGAGTCAATGTCCCCAGAGGAAGAGAGCAACTGCCTGGGCAAGGAGCACTGAGCAGCCTGAGCAACGGAGCAGCTGGGTATGTATGCATAAAGACACAGAGACCGGGGAGATTGGGAAGAAAAGGGGGACGAAAGACAGAGACAGGGATGGCCACTTTACGGAATTGCCCCTGTTAACGTGTGAATATGCAGAGCTGACCTCCATAGAGATCGCCAGCAGACTGGAGAGTCAGCCAGGTGTGTGGAAAGCAGGCTAGACACTCAGTAGGGTTTCAACCTGCAGTCTAGAAGCAGACCTGATTCCTTTACCAAAGCTTTAGTCTGTGGGCATCTACTTTCTTTGAGGTTAGAGACTCAAGCAACGAGCACACTAAAGAAATGTTTTCAAAGCAAATGCATCCTGGTCCTTGGCCAGTTTTCTGGTACCAGGACCCAGGTAGATAGATAGGCATACACCTGCAACCTCCAAGTTCAGTTAAGGGAAGTTTCTTACAAGAGGTGTTTGTTATCCTTGGCTTCTGAAAGAGACAGTCCCAGGATACACAAAGGGAGAAGTCAGCAAGGTACACATTCAAAAACAGGCTGTAACCATAAGAAACAGGGACACAATATTGGTGGGGACCCTCTGTGGTTTCTGGGAAACTGAACTGATAAGAGGAGGCTTGGTTCCAAGTTTCAGCTCCAAAGACATGGTGTCTACTTTAAAGAGCGTTGTCATTGTCTTTTAAAAGCAAAGGTGACTCAACCCATATGTTCCTTTAGCTCAGTCCCCTCCCCACAAGATCATCCCAATGTAACTACTATGCCCTACATGGATGGAGCTGAACAGTTGCTAGTAGACCAGATGACTCTCCCAGGACAGATGGTCCCAGAAGAAACATGCCTGGGAAGGAAGCACCATTTAGAATTGACCAAGGAGCCAGCGTCATCTGTCAGCCACTCCCCAGAAGGCACCTGACAGGGGAATTTGAAAGCTGCTGTGTTAATGCTCAGAATGAGCACAGAAAGAGGCTAACCCTGTTGTAGCGAGTTGGCCTGATGCTGTTCGTATACTAATGTTAATATTGGGCCCCCAAGACCTGGTTGTTCCAGAGACGAGAGAATCTGCAGGTAGAACCAAGTGACACTATGTGTCCTTGCCCCAATGTTATTTCTGATTGGTAAATAAAGATGCCGACAGCCAATAGCTGGGCAGAAGAGACATAGGTGGGGTTTAGGAGTCTCAGGCTAGGGGTCAGGGGAGAACCATGAGGGGAAGAAGAAAGTGAAGGAAGAAGGAGAAGACATCATGGATTAGGGGAGCAAAAAAAAAAAAAATGTGGCCCTGAGGACTGGCCAATTGGAGTTAAGAGCAGCCCAGATGGAGCACAGCAAGTAATAACTTGGTGTTATGGATAGGAAAGTAGGTTCTAATAGCTTAGAGGGTGGAGATCTGTCCAATCTTGCACCTCTAGGGCTAATTAAGGCTTATTGTAAATGGAAAGGTTATACGTGTCTTTTATCTGGAACTAAATGGTCAAAGGCAGGGAAGAAACCTTAGTTTGGGATTAAATAACTTCTCTAACACCCTGTAATTCGATTTTCTCCTCTCGTTATCCTAGCCAAGTTCATCGTTTCTAAGACAGGGCACTCTGAGTCCCTTGACTATCACAGGCTTTGAAGTATCCCATCACAGGAGACCATCTGCCCCAGGGACACAATGATATTGCATTCCTATCACCAAAGCACTGAGGTCATGCTCTTAATTTATCAAAAAAAAAAAAAAAGTGTGTGTGTGTGTGTGTGTGTGTGTGTGTGTGTACACAAAGGGCATATGAGGAGGAGAAGTTATTGTTCTCTGGAGCCAGGGCCCTTTCTGACGTACATGTCTGATCCAAGGCCCAATCTGCCCCCAGCTAAAGACTTATCTGCAAATGACTCATTTGGCTGGTCAGAGAGTAAGCAGACATTTCTACAGGAACCTTCCCATGGCCTCCCTGTGAATTCTTGCCCCTGTCAGCTGATGCAGCCATGTCCTCACCAAGACTCATTTCCACCACACTGCTGACCGACAAGTCTTCTCTGGGCAACACCCACTTCAATCCCCCCTCTCAGATTCAACATGCTGGGCTCCAGCTCCGGTATGTGGTTCACACTGCTTCCCAGCCCCCCAGCCCACTGATGTCTTTGGCCAACTGCCCAGCTCTCAGCCAATAGCTTGCTTTGTTTGATCCAGACTGTGATAGGGGTCTCCTGGGAGTTTTAGGATAATAGAGTTAGCATTTATAGAGTACTTTGATGCAAGAGGTGCAAGACTGAAACACTTAACACTTACAGAGATGCTACAAGGTAGCTGATTTTCTTTCCCCACTGGGAGGATGAAGAATCTATGGCAGAGAGACTGAATGGGTTTGTTGATAGCTTGTAATCCGGAACTGAGGCAGAACTGAGATCAGATCTCGGATCTGTACTGTTGTTATCTGCCTCTTTTTTCCTGAATTTTCTCATCCTAACCTCTCCTTAATGAGGTTCATTAAGCCAGCAGGAGGCAGCATAGGGGGCCCGCTGGAAGGGCACTGTGGGTGCCCTAGAGTTGTCGTGTGACAGAGTGGAGATAAAGAGGTGGTGTATCTGTCAGGATTCTGCAACAGAGCACTTACAACAAATGAAGGTATTTGTTCTTATAAGGGTGTGAATATTATTTTTCAGAGGGGTTATTTACCTGCCAAGCACGCCTGTTACTCAGACACAAGGACACAAGGATGTTCTTGTGTTGCTTGTAGTCTCGTGCTGTTTTTATTTTCAGTGATTGCTGTAGGAGTTAGGAGATTCCATCTTGTCTGGTTAGAAATTTCTAAGGAGCATACATTATCCTTGATTCAGAGAAGCCCTGTGTCATAGCGGGCAGTTCAGTGGCCAGGGTAGAGGAGTGGGTGGGACCCTGAACCTAGGTCTTCTGAAAAATGTACTTCTACACCTTCAAGTTTGCACAGTACGCTATTATCCAGCAGGCAGGGCCGTCTCCAAGCCTGGGGGTGGGGGTGGGGGTGGGGGCGGGGGCAAGGAGATGACAGCAAAGGAGCAAGTGGTGGTTGACTTTGACTGTGTGAATTGAGAGACACCTGGAAAAGCCAGAAGATACTTCTGAGTGTGTTGGCTCCAGTGTTTCCAGGTGAGAGCTAGCACAGGCTAGTGAACCAGGGATCGGGGGGGGGGGGGGGGACACTCGTTCTAAATATGAGTTAAATTGGGCACACGGGTGGAACACAGAGTAGAAGGGAAGGTTCTGTTCTCACACACTTGACTCTTCTGGAGGTTTTGCTGTTTGCTTTACTCTGTTTCCTTCTGCATCCAGCGCCCGAGAGCATCTGAGGCCAGATTCTTCAACATGAACTTGCACTGGTGGCTCTTCAAAGGGTTGAGGAGGGCAAGGGGCTATGTCATTGCTTCCAGCTCTCCGCCTAAGCAGGTCTTGCTTCCCTGGCTCTTCACTGAGGGACCATCCCACTCTCCAGTCACATGAGCTGCTAATACTGTCCCCCTTTTCTCTGATTTAAATGTTGTGTTTCTTAAATATTTTATTAATTCCTTGAGAATTCCATACATGTAAGTATCTTTAATTAACTAATTTACTATGTGAGGATTTCATAATGAATATCTTATTTACATTATCCCCACCCCCAACTCCTCTTGAGCCAACCCTAACTCCCTCTCAAATTCATGGCCTCTTATTCCATATTATTATTGTCATACACACACATATATGTATGCACATATATGTGTGTGTATGTACATGTATATATTAGATATGTACATATGTATATATTATGTATGTGTATTGTCTTAGTTAGGGTTTTACTGCTGTGAACAGACACCATGACCAAGGCAAGTCTTATAAAAAAACAACATTTAATTGGGGCTTGCTTACAGTCTCAGAGGTTCAGTGCATTACCATCAAGGTGAGAGCATGGCAGTATCCAGGCAGGCATGGTGCAGGCAGAGCTGAGAGTTCTATGTCTTTATCCAAAGGCTGCTAGTAGTTGACTTCCCAGGCAACTGGGGTGAGGGTCTTAAGCCCACACCCACAGTGACACACCTATTTCAACCAGGTCACACCTATTCCAACAAGGCCACACCTCCAAATGGTGTCACTCCGTGGTCCAAGAATATACAAACCATGACATGTATATATGTAATAAATGTTTTATTAACCTGCTGAGTTCACTTAGTGTTGATCCTATATGTATGTGTTTAGGGATTAAATAACCTATCAGGGGTTTGTTCCTGATAAGACTGATTTTTTTCTCACTCAGCAGCCATTAACTGCCTATAATTCTTAATCAAGGAGTGGGACCTTGTGGGATTTCCCTCTTCGTGTTGTCATGACAACTGGTGTTATCCTTGTCTGGGTCTTGCTTAGGCAGCTACCCTGTAAAGGCTTCCAGAGTATAGGTTCCGCAACATGTACTGAAGACAGAGCCTCACCACAGACAGGCTGGCTCTATGGCTTTTACACTCTTTGCACTCTGTCTTCCTCCGTGTTCTCTGAGCCCAGGTATAGAGGTCGGGTTGTGGATGTATCAGTTGGGACGGGGCACCCCGTTTGTCATGTTCTCTGTATTTTTACCAGTTGTGAGTTTCTGTAATGTCTCTGTGACCAAAAAGAAGTTATTTTGATGAGGCATGAGAGCTACACTTATTTGGATTTATAAGTATTTAGAGCACTGTTAGGGATTCTACTGGTGAAAGCAAGTAGTGGCGGCAGGTTCTTCTCTAGGGTCCATGGCCTCATTCGCCACAGGTACGTTTACAGGACGGGCATGATTTCCCCCCTATTGAGAAGGTCTCAAGTCCAAGTAGACAGCTGAGCTATGGCTGCCACCAGGATGTAAGTGCCATAGTGTACGGTAGGGGATGTCATTCTGAGCACTGTTCCTAGGCTTCACAGCTGGGGAGAAGTGTTGGTTGTTTCCGTGGCAGCCTGCACAGTTCCTTCCCGTAAAGTGAAGAAAGCCAGTCCTCCTCTGGAAGGAGGCTCCTAGGTCAGATCTAGTTCAAGTCCAGAGCCTGAAGGATGTACTCTCTTCAACTATAAAGTCTTACTTCTAATTTCTGGAAAGCAAACACTTGGGTGCCTGGTACACAAGGGCCAGAAGAAGATATCAGTTGGATACCTGGAACTGGAGTTATGGATAAGTGTGTGCTGCTGCTCGCGTGCCGGGAACTAAACCCAAGTCTCTCACAAAAGCAACAAGTGCTCTTGACTGATAGGCCCTAAAGGTCCATGTTTTTAAAACGGGTTTTCCTTATGGTGTACTCAGTAAGTTTTACACTTTCCTCCTAGAAGCTGAGGAAGACCATATGACTAATCCAACATCACATCTGGGAAATAATTTATGCTGAGGATTAGGGAGGTCTTTACAAGTTTGTTTGCTATACAATGAAGTATGACTGGCAGGTTTGGTCATAGGAGAGGGGCACACATGGAATTCTGCACAAACGTGTACAAGATAGATTAGTCAGTGTCATGGCCATATTTGCCTCATGAGCAAGTTGGCTGGGGCCATAAAAGCTACCCATGAGTCTTGTCTTTAAGCATCCTATAGCTGCACAGCAATGTCCCCCAGGTCCCTTGATACCCTCACCAGCATCAGACGCGCCCCCTCTCCAGAGGATGAACCCAGTCACCACATCTGCATTTGTTTCCTGGGGATTCTATAACAAATTGCCACACATTGAGGAGCTTCAGACGACAGAGATATATCATCCCACCACTTCCAGAAGCCATGAGACCTCTATCTGTCTATATGTCTATATTCTTAGCCTCTATATGTCTATATTCTTCCTATGTGAACCACAGTTCTGTCGGATTATAGTCCACTCTAATGATGTAATCTTAATTTGATTAGGTCTTGGGATGATGAGGACAGAATTCAACTCATGACAGCAACCAAACACTCGTTATCATCTCACCCCACCCCAAGTCTTACGGGAATCCCCTGTGCATGCCTGTTCTACTTCCTGCTAACCCTTCCAGGCCTGGATCCTCCCAAACACTTGGAAATTAGTCGCGACTCACAGTCCTTCCCGTCCTTCCCTGATTAGAGGCCACCTTCTCTGACGCTATCAGACGCCAGGAGGGATGAAGGCTTCTTCATCAACCCAGAGTCACATATTTCACTTTCTATACTTAATTTTGTTAGGAAATCTGGCCTCACATTCGCAGTCTTTCCATGTCTGCACAGGAACAGACATCAGAGTTAGAGACAATGGAGGCCTGGGCTAGCAGATCTCCTTACTGGGAAAACGGAGACCACCCCTGTGCTCTATGTAAGCAGACGTGCCACTGACTCTTGGGGTTAAGGAGATCCCCAGGGGTCTATATTGCAGGCTATACAGGGAAAGGATGTCCCACCTACAAGAAGGATGAGTGCAGACCATTCCTCTCTGGGTCCAGGAGACCCCTGTCTTCTATTGAAGCTGATCACACTTCATTTCTTCTCTGCATGAGTAAAGCCTTGTTCCCAACCAGTGCTTGTGGGAACTGTGTCTTTCTTGACAGCCAAACCTTAAGTACATTGTGGGAAGCCACATGTGCCGTTGCAGAGTGGCACTGACTACTGCTGGCTACCACGCATAAGTTTGGACAAACAACCAATGTGTACATATGTAGTAAATTTTTTTGCAAAGACACTGCCTGGCCCGGGCATGATAATGAGGTTCTGTAAGGTACTGAGAATATAACCAATCAGATGTGAGACATGCAAATGAGGTATGATAATGAGGCTCTGTGAGGTACTGAGAGAGAGTAGCCAATCAGATGAGGAACATGCAAATGAGGCGTAGTGCATAACCAATCCGGGTGTGAGACACGCCTCTCCTAGGCCTATAAAAGCAGCACCAGTTCTAGGCTCGGGGTCTCTTCGCCTCTACAATCAAGCTCTCCCAATAAATGTGTGCAGAAGGATCCTGTTGCAGCGTCGTTCTTCCTGGCCAGTCGAGCGCGCGCAAGAGTACATCAAGAGTGTAAAGTGCCTCCTAGCTTCACAGAAGGTACACAAGAGTAAATGTAAAGTACCTATTACACATGTGACACTTGGAATCATTTAACTGGATGCTGTAACTAAATTGACCAAATTCTGTGGGGTGGTTTTGGCTACATGTTCTCAAGGGAGTCCCTGGGAGCCTGGAGAGATGGCTCAGCGGTTAAGAGTGCTGACTGTTCCTCCTGAGTTCAATTTCCAGCAACCACATGGTGGCTCATAACAAATAGACAGTAATTCTTTAAAAGAAAAATTGTAGCGTCTAACATGAAACTCAAGAAGAACAAAGACCAAAGTGTGGACACTTCACCTCTTCTTAGAATTGGGAACAAAACTCCCATAGAAGGAGTTACAGAGACAAAGTTTGGAACTGAGACGAAAGGATGGACTATCTAGAGACTGCTGCACCCACGGATCCATCCCATAATCAGCCTCCAAACGCAGACACCATTGCATACGCCAACAAGATTTTGCTGAAAGGACCCTGATATAGCTGCCTCATGTAAGGCTATGCCAGTGCCTGGCAAACACAGAAGTGGATGCTCACAGTCAGCTATTGGATGGAACACAGGGCCCCCAATGGAGGAGCTAGAGAAAGTACCCAAGGAGCTAAAGGGGTCTGCAACCCTATAGGTGGAACAACAATATGAACTAACCCCAGAGCTCGTGTCTCTAGCTGCATATGTAGCAGAAGATGGCCTAGTCGGCCATCACTGGGAAGAGAGGCCCCTTGGTCTTGCAAACTCTATATGCCCCAGTACAGGGGAACACCAGGGCCAAGAAGTGGGAGTGGGTGGATAGGGGAGCAGGGCAGGGGGAGGGTATAGGGAACTTTCGGGATAGCATTTGAAATGTATATAAAGAAAATAATTTTTAAATTTTTTTTTAAAATTGTAGTGTCTAAAGGGAGTCCCTCAGAATGCTCATTAAAATTAAGGCTATCAAGTCTATTCCATAAATTATGGAAGAGAGATAAGAATGGCAACCTGGAGACTGCTTATCAGCTCCATTTAGCCAGGTGACAAATATGAGGTCTTCCAAACACACACACACACACACACACACACACACACACACACACACACGTCCAATATGGCTGGTCAATTCTACTTTTAAGACATTGTGGCTTCTGTTATAATAATTGGTTATTTTTGTTCTGTGTCCAAACATGTGTCAGGTGTTTTGTTTCCAGCATGCTATTTTGACATGCTGGTTGCTGTCGTCATTTTAAACCTGGTGTTCTGCACTTAGTGCTGGCTTTTCAGATACACAGAAAATGATAGGGTCACAGAGCCTTCACCCAGATTCTTAAGGAAGGCTTTGGAGGCAATGTGCAGCAAGGTTAGATCTCCTGTGGGAACATCCTGAGAGAGTAATGTGTGAGGCTGTGAGCATGATGCTTAAGTCATAACAGAAATCCAGGATGTCAGAGACGCTGGAAATGTGGAACAACTTCTAAGGAAAGTGCAGGGAATGAGTGAAGCCAACCTAAGAGAGGGCCCATGTGAGCTATAAATCTCAAGATCATAGAAACAGAATGCCTGAGCCTACTCAGGCTCACCTCACTACAGTACGGAAACCATAGAATTGAAATGTTGTCTTACTAGGTTATTTCGGTACAATGCTCACTTCCTGCCCTCTTGCTCTTCTCTTTGGAATGAATGTCTTTACTCTGTACCTTTGTACACTGGGAATAAGTAACTTCTTTATATTTAGTGTCTCATAGCTAGAAGTTGCTTTGACTCTCAAGAGACTTTGAACTTAGACTTTTGAATAATTTTAAAACTATCAATACTATGGGGACTCAGAAGTTGGACTGGATGTATTTTCATTATGAGGTGGGCATAAGCTTTTCAGTGGTCACGTGTAGAAGAATGCTATGGTTTAAAATGATGTGTCTGGGTGTCAACTTGATAAGGGGTAGACTTGTTAGTAATCACTGTCAATTTGACCGGGTGTAGAATAACTGTGAGAATGTCTATGAAGGTCTTTCAGAAAGGCTTAACTGAGAGGGGAGGGCCAGCTTTGCATAGGGGCAATACTGTCCCATGGGCCAAGAGCCCGGATGGAATAAAAGGGCAGGTAAAGGAAACAAATGGAAGAAATAGAGTTTCCTTTTCCTCTGCTTCTAGGTCTATCATGATGTACTGAGCTTTTCTCCCACCACAATGGACTGATTCCTCTGAAAAGGCCAGCAAAATAAACCTTTTCTCCTTGTACTGGTTAGCCTTGATTGACAACTTGATCCGTCCTGAGGTTATCTGAGAGAAGCCACACTGGGAGATTGCCTAGATCAGATAGCCTCGTGGATTCGTTGATGGTTGTCTTAATGATTAATTAGGAAGGCCTGGTCCATTGTGGGTGGCACATTCCCTAGGCAGGTGGCCCTGGGCTCTATAAGAAAGTTTGCAAAGCAAGAGACAGAGAGTAAACCTTTAAGAAGTGTTTCTACCATTTCTAGTTCAAGTTCCTGCTCGGGTCCCTGCCCTAACTTCCCTCAGTGATAAACTGTGGTCTGGAAATGTAAGTCTGATAAACCCTTAAGCTGCGTTGGTTAGAGTGTTTTATGACAGCAATGGAAGAGAACTGGAATGCTCCCTTAAGTTGCTTTTGTCAGACACTTTGGCCACCGTAACTCATACAGAGAGATGCTAGGCACAAAGACTGTTGCCCCTTCTCACTTCTGGCATCTCAGGAGCAACCATAGGAGCAAACAAAGTCCAATTTACAAACACGGAGAATAAATGCAGCCATTTAGCAGCGTGAAGAACTTTCTGCTCAGCCTACCAACTGCCTCTAACTTGGACCTCAGTTAAGTTCTCAACAGCTGTGTTCCTTTTTGTCCCTGGGATCAGGAAGTGAGCATTACATGTGGAATTGCTTCCTATTGTGTCTCTTGTCTCCTCTTCTGGGCAGATGTCCCACATAAAGGGTCTCTACCAAACTTCATTTCCAGGCTCTTGTTTTTCTTTTTAAAAAATGAGGGGGGAGGGAGGGAGAAAGGGAAAGAGGGAGGGAGAGAGAAAGGGAAAGAAGTCTACAGATTTCTCTCTGCAGACTTAATGTCTGAAACACACCCAGTTCCTGCGCCCAAATAGTTTCCTCTGTGCGTTTCTCTGTGTGTGTTTTATTCTAAACTGAGCCAGGCTTGGAACAAGCCAGGCTGCTTCCTTTCTGAGCCCAGCCTTGAGACCAGGTCTCTACGGGCCATGAGCTCGAAAAGAGTAAGCCCTTCCTCCCAGCCCTTGCCAAGATTCACTAGATGGCATGCTTATACAGGTTCCCCCTTCAAACTACAGGCAGTCCTGGAATCTCTGCTTCAGCCCTGGAAACCTTGACACACGCCATACACAATTGTCAAAGAAAGACCCCAACCCAGGGAAGCTTGGCCACTCCGCGGCAGCCACTGTCGTGACTTCTCTGACCTCAGGTTCTTGCCTGTCAGCGAAGTGAGGCATGCTCATGTCAGCAGGAAAACAGAATCGGATAAGCTTAAAATAGGAGGCTGAGGGAGTAAGCCCCTTATTTGCTTAAGAAGCATAGCTACACCTGACATTAATAAATGAAATGAAGGCTGATCAGTATTTAAAACAACCATACAAATTGGGACATGCTCCTTTAGTCAGGGGAATGTGAAACAAAGCCAGGGGTTGGCAATAAATGAACTGCCTGAGGCCAGTTGTTTCTCTTTCCTTCTTTGTGAGATATTCATGGTAATCAGATTTTTGGAGCATCTCCACAGGCTTCGACTTCTCCCAATGAACTTATAAATCCCTTTGTGTTGTAACAGAGTTCACAGGAGTGTCAGTGAGGAAAGAGTGGGCATCTATAAACTCAGTGGGGTCGTCTGCAAATTCTGCAAATTTCCCCCCAAAAGGTAGGTGCATCAAATATCAATAATATTTTTAGTATGTCCCAGATAACTGGGGTGTATGCTCTACAGAGATTGTCTCGTTTAATCTTCTTTAAGCCCCGAGCTATCTTAGTATTTCCATTTTGTATAGCACTAACCTGAGATGCTCAAAAAGATTGACACCACCAAAAGATACATACCAAGCTGGTGAGACAAAGATTCAACTGCCTGTCAGCAGGCCTTGCAACTCATGTTCTTGATCCCTAAGATTATAAATAAAGCTCAGTTAACCAGCCATCCAGTATTATCACCAACTGTGTGAACAGCTTATGCTAACTGATGACATAGTTGCAATGACAGTGTTACATTCCCTATGAAAGATACAAAGGAAGCACTATGAGAGCAATTGATACCCTGCCTGTACAAGTGAGAATTTGATAACTCATTGGTTAAAAACTACCATAAAAACAAACCAAGTTACAACTGAGGTTAATACACATACTATTGAACATGTATTATTCAATATGTATTATTATATGTGTTGTTCAGAACTCATATAGACATTACCTACATGATCAAACATTCTTTAATACTAAAATAGTCCTTGCAATGAAGCCAGTGTGTCTGTCGCATGAATACTTCTATCTGAACATCTTAGGATGTTTAGAATTCTGGTGTGAAGACCAGTCCTGAGGGTACAAAGAACATGGAGAGGACAAAGAAATGGGAAGAGCCCCTGGCTCATCCCAGGCTCCTGCTGGCCTTGCTCTCTCACCCTCGAAAATCCCTCCCACTACATTCCTGGTTTTTCTTTGAGAAAATACACACAGGAAAGAAGGAAGGGAGAGGAAATAAAGGGACAGGAGAAGAGATAAAGAAGACAAACACAGGTTAATTTAAAAAGAAAGATAAGGGGGCAGAGAATGGCTAAGAGCACTTTCTGCTCTTCTAGAGGACTTGAGCTCAACCTCCAGCCCCCAATATTTGCAGCTCACAACCACCCATAACTCCAGCTCCAGAGGATCTGCTGCCCTCTGCAGGGACACACACACACACCATACGCACACACAGACACAGACACATACATACTAATATGTTCTTTAAAAATATCTTTAAAAGGAGGCTAGGAAGATAGCTCTATGATAAAGAGCACTTGCTGCCCATGCAGAAGACCCAAGTTCAATTCCCAGCGCCTATGTCAGGCAGCTCACAACTATCTGTGACTCCAGTTTCAGGGCTTCTGGTGCCCTCCTCTGGTCTCTATGGGTATAATGCATGTAGATGGTACATAGACATACGTGCAGGCAAAACTCTCAAATCCATTAAAAAAAAAAAGAATTGAGAAGAATTGAGCCTTCCCTTTCTTCTCAGCAACATAAATAAATGTCTATTGTATTTTATCATTTGAAGACAGAAACCAGGCAGAAGGAAATGAGCAGCAACTTCAAGGAGGATTGCACAAGCTCCTAATATAACAGGGTTTGTGCTTCCCGATGACGTGACTATCTGTGACGTTGCCCCATTTCGTCTCTCATTCTTCCAGAGAAGGGTGGGTTCTCAGCACAGGACCTGTGCCTCTAAGAGGATCCATAAACATACAAATCTTGGAACGTGTGAAATGTGATGTTTCTTTTTTGGTGATTTTTCTGGGGAATGACTCTGGAGTTGCCACCAGCATCTCCCGAGATTTCCCCCAAACCCACTGTGGTGGTTTGAATATGCTTGGCCCAGGGAGTGGCACTATTAGGAGGTGTGGCCTTGTTGAAGTTGGTGTGGCCTTGCTGTAAGAAGCGTGTCGCTGTGGGGGCAGGCTTTGAGACCCTCTTCCTAGCAGCCTGGAAGTTAAAGTCTTTTCTCCTTTTTGCCTTCAGAACAGGCTCCTGGCTTCCTTTGAATGAAGATGTAGAACTCTCATCTCCTCCAGCACTGTGCCTGCATGGGCCTTTCCATGCTTCCCACCATGATAACGGACTGAAACTCAGAGCCTATGAGCCAGCCCCAATTAAATGCTGTCCTTGTAAGAGCTGCCTTGGTCCTGGTGTCTGCTCACAGCAATGGAAACCCTCCCTGAGACACCCACAGAGACCAAGGACCAGAGCCCAGGCAGAAGTGGCTGAGAAGAAGCACATGCCTTCAAGTTCTCATCAAGTACCATCTTGCAAATCTTTCTCCACGGACTTTCCTTTCCCCCCAAAGGACAGAGCAGTGACTTCATAAGGCTTTGCAGAGTCATCTCCAGGCAGACATCCATATGCTTTATCCTTTAATCATTTCTCTTATGATAAGGTTTGTAGTTTCTCACCATACACCAGCTGCTGCTAAGTGTGATCACAGTGCTCCATCCAGGGTAAGTGCGGCCTAAGACTCCATGTCTTCTTTTGCAAACAGTGTTT
The DNA here is from genome assembly GCF_000001635.26 of Mus musculus. Classification (NCBI taxonomy): domain Eukaryota; kingdom Metazoa; phylum Chordata; class Mammalia; order Rodentia; family Muridae; genus Mus; species Mus musculus. Next base: position 7,631,422 of record NC_000083.6, on the reverse strand, counting down.
TTGTCAGTATGGCCCGACATCTCACAGGTGCATAACTCTTTGGTTTGTACTCAGTGCTTTTGGTAGGCAATATTTCAGATCTTTCTATGTGAATTATTGTCTCACACATCTACAATTGCTTTGGGGAACATTAGAGGGAAAAATATGTTATTTATCTCATTTAAATTTTACCATGCTTGATTAGTAATTGTATAGTTTATGAAAATACAGAGGGATCCTGATTTCTCCCAGCTTCATGCCACTCACGGTAGCATTTATCTCTATTTAAAGGCCTGTCTAAGTTTCTGGCTTCGATACTGGCCAGAAATTGGAGGTTCCTCCTGTTGGTTGCCAATATAGATTGATCACAAATTGGTGCTTGTCTTATATAAAGTAATCAGCTTGCTGTTTGTCTAGATGACTAGAGGAGACTCTGACCCACATTTCTCCATCTTGGCAGTTCAAACAGCATAAGATTATAGTGCTGGACCCCGAGGTCCTGAGAACAGGAGCTAGCCTCATCCCTCACCGGCTGCACAATTCAGGCAAGAACAGGACCTGTACCTCTGCTGGGTAGGACAGCAGAGCTGACCCTGATGATGAGTGTGGGTGATCTGGCCCTCAAGGACAGGTTATCAGGAGAACTAGTCCTGCCCCTTGACAAGGGAAGCACTGGGTGAGCTAGCTGGGGAAGTTCTAGAGAACTCATCCTGATGGTACAGGCACAGGAAAGCTGTCAGGGTAATCAACTCAGCTCCCTCCCAGACCCAGGTCCAGGGCTTTGAGTTGGCCCACCCCATTTATGACCTGCTGGAGCACTTGAAGGGGCCAGTCCTGGAGACCAAAGCTGCAGGATCTCCATGATACAGGGCAACAACAACAGGATAGATAACCAAGAGGACTCCCAGTGAGGATCCAGCATTGATAGTGTGGCAGAAGCCAGAGACCTCGAATCAGGCCAGTGACCCATTAAAATAAACGTTTACAGGTGAAGATATGAGGACAGAGGAATATACTATGGGGCACACTGTGGGACAGTGAGATACACTGTGGGAAACACTGTGGGACACACTGTGATCACACTGTGGGACACACTATGAGACAGTGCAGCTCCCACCACAAGATATCTTTTTTTGTTGTTATTATTGTCGTTAATTTTCTCATTTTTAAAATTTTTATCTTATTTCATTCTCTTTGGCAGGGGGCGTTACAAGGGTGAGGGCTGGATACAAAGGGACTGGGAGACGAGAGGAAACTGGGGTACATGATGTGCTATTCACAAAGAATCAATAAAAAATTTAAAAAGATTAAATAATTCTGTTGCTGCAATATAACAACATGAGCCAAGACAACTTATAAAGATCACATTTAATCTGGGGTCATTGTTCCATGGGGTCCATAACCATCATGGCAGGAATCGTGGCAGCAGACAGGTGGGCGTGGCACTAGAGCTGTAGCTGAGTGCTTACATTTTGATCCACAACCAAGAGACAGAGACAGCTAGTTGGGAATGGCATGAGCTCTTTGAAACCTCAAAGTCTACTCCCAGTGACACACCACCTCCAACAAGGCCATATCTCCTAATCCTCCCCAAACAATTCCACCAACTGAGGATAGATTATTTAAACAACCACATTGGGTGTTCTGGTTAGCCTTAATTGTCAATTTGACAAAGCCAAGAGTCATATGAAAGGAGAAGAATCAATTGAGAAATTGTCTAGATCAGATTGGCCTGTGGACATGTTGAGATAAGTGTTGCCTTGGTTGTTAACTGATGTAGGAGAGCCCAGTGTAGAAGGCACTATTCCTTGGGCAAGAAGTCCTGGGTTGTATAAGAAATCTAGCTAGGCATGAGTTAGTAAAGGAGAGGCAGCAGGTAGTGTTCCTCTGTGGTTTCTGCTTCAAGTTCTCGCTTGGCTTTCTGCCAAGATTACCCTCAATGATGCCTTCAATGTGGCCTGGAAGCATAAGTCAAATAAACTCTTTCCTCCTCTAAGCTGTTTTTGATTGCGTATTTGTCACCACAACAAAAAAGTTAACAAAGCAATTAGTTGGTATCAGAAGTGGGGTTGTTTCTATAATAGGCCTAATCAAATGGCTTTTATGCCTCTAACTTTTTAGTTGGAAGAGGGTAGGGGTGTTTGGGACTTTGGGCTAGAAAAGCTGTTGTGTTCTTGGAGTGTAAAGAGCAGTTGTTTGTTGTGAGGACTTGGAAGATACAAATTCTTAGAGAAACGTGGACTATGAAGGCCTGTTCATAAAGTTTCAAAGGAGAAAATGGGGTGAGGGCATGATCTTAGTCCATTCCATATGTATATGGAAGTCTCAATAATTGAGAAAATTTATTTTAAAATACATACAAAAATTTAAGATCTTTTCTTAAGACACTTAGATACTGCACCGTGACAGGAGAGAGAGAGAGAGAGAGAGAGAGAGAGAGAGAGGGAGGGAGGGAGAACAGTTTACATATGGAAGAAACCAGTTGATGGAAGGACCTGGAACTCCTCCACACTGAGGATGCATGTAAGGGACAGAGCATGAGCAGAAAAGCACACAATATACAAAGGAGGAAGAGGGGAGAGGGCAAGTGCTGTGTAAATGAACTATAAAGGGTCACGACTCTCAACCTGGGACTGTTTGAGCCTCAGTCCTACCCCAGCTCTCTATACCATCTCCATTCTTGGGAGTGCCTTTCTTCTTCCTAATAAACTGTTTCAGAACTGTGTGTGATGGCACACGACTCTAATCCCAGGACTTGGGAGTCACAGGCAAGAGGATCTCAGTGAGTTTGAGGCCAGTCTTGTCTACATAGCAAGTGCCAGGACAGCCAAACCTCCCCCCAACTCCCCCCCAAAAAAACAAACCTGTTTCCATCCCTATCACTCTCTATGTGTCTCTGATTCAAATCTTTGCTATGGGCACAAGAAATACCAATGGGTGCCCTCTGCACTCAAACTCATGCCTATAATAACCAGGGTGCAAATCAAGCCATCCACGGGGTACCAGCATCACTACTTCTCCCTGTTACTTCTAAGTTCCCACTTCCTCCATTTCTCCCCAGACAGTGTAGCTGTCTCAATGGTAACCATCTAGCATCACTTTTGCTTCTTACCAGCAGCAAGCCAGTGGGAGGACCACAGTGACTGCAAATGGAGAAAGGTTCAGCCCCGAGGTCCCCTTCCTTCCACCCCACCTATCCATTTAAGGCAGGTCAGTCATTGTTGCTTCCCAAATGTCATTACTGTCCATGCCAAGTTTGACCCTGTGACATTGGCAGTATATGACCCTCCCATTTTTCAGGTGACAAAAATGAGGCTTTGTGAAGTTAAACAATTTTCCCCAAGACAACCAGCTGGGAAATGTCAGAAATGGGCATCAACTTCCGAAATTGATTCATAAGGCCTGCCTTACATTACAATAGAGCTGTTCTAAGAATTAAGTGGTGCATAGGTGTTTGTCTGAATTATAAGGGCTACCTTCGCTTCTCAGGAAGTTGGGCAGAGATTAGAGTTCACACTCTGTAACTTAAGATCAATGTCAAAGATGAGAGAAACATTACTTAGGCAGAATACAGAACATAGGATCATCTCTACTATGACCTGTGCTGGGAAGTTAGACAGTGAGCTTCTTCATCCATCCATCTGTCTGTCCATCCATCAACAAACAAGTTTTACCTTTTTTTTTCTTTTCCAGTACCATTCTACAGTCCTAGGAAAAGGGATCAGCCAGGTAGCTCAGAGGATAGACTGTGGACAGACAAGATAGAACTAACTGGGAGAGGGCCACTTAATGAACTGCATTCTAGTCTCGCCACAGCCTTTCTCTGGCTTTTTCATCCTTTGATTTAATTAATCACCCCAATTAATTAAACTTGTATAATTAAACAGGGTTGGCTAACACAGAAAATTACCCTTCATGAGCAATTCAGGTACTTCTCCTTCAGCCCCTCAATTTAGAAGAACAGGATTGAATGTATTAGAAGGTTATAGGCTTTTTTTTTTTTTTTTTTTTTTTTTGTGATGGTTTCTATGTGACAAGGCTTTGTCCTAAGATGGCTGGATGTTCCCAAGATTGTGAAGATAGAAAGCCTAGACAGGTCACCAAGTTCTGAGTAAGTTCTATAAGGAATGTCAAAAATTTAAGCTTATGGGGTGTGTGTGTGTGTGTGTGTGTGTGTGTGTGTTTGCGCTTGCGGGTGCGCATCTATGCACTGGTAAAATTCCTAAGGTCAAAGTTCAACCAATTCTCTACTTTAGTCAATGGAGTTCTCTTAACTTATTGATCTGCTCTTAGTAACACATGTTAAGTACTGGCACAAAGGAATAAAATGTATGTCTAAGCAGGAGGTCTTTATTTGAAAGTGTTTGGTGGGTTTTTTGTTTGTTTGTTTGTTTTTTAATCACGCTTTATCTAAATGTTACAGAGCATTTAAAAAGACCAAATAGGTATAACTTACCTCCTGGGTGTTCAGTAAACATATTTGGAGGCCTATACTACTATGGTCAGAGATATTAAAGGAGACAGTACTTTGACCTTGGTCCTCCAAAGTCAGCAAGGTCAAAGGGGACCATGGGTCCTCTCTCAATATGGCCTGTCACCCTTGTTCAGAGAGGCCATGGAGATCTCACAAGGTGACTCTGACCAATGTCCATTTTACAAAGGGTCAACACGATGAAAATTTCCTCAATGCTTCCGGACAAAGCCACAGTCAAGTCAGGCTTTTGGCTCATTTGTAGGCCAAACAACTGGTAAACAGGAGGCTAAAGGAATGATCCCAAGTGTGACCAAGCCCTCAGTGGGTTCTGATAGTAAATGGAGGAGGGAAAGGAGAAGGAAGAGGAGAAAGGGGAGAGAAAGGAAGCTGTAGCTGTTAAATGTGGCCCCCTGCAGGGTCTTAAACACCCAATAGGAAGCATAACCAATAGCTAAAATGTTAATGTGCCCTACTTAATAGTCCAAGGCATCCCACATACTTGGCTTAAGTTTATAAGATGCCATTTGGACAACTTTTTTGAACTAATGATTTTCTTCTTAGTAAAGAAATATTGCCTAGATATAGGCCACCATGACCTTGACTCAATTCAAGAGTGCTAGAGAAGGCTCTGGGTGTGGAAGACCAGAGGCCAACTCACTTAGGTGTGTAACCTAAGGTCTTCCTTGTTTCATGCCTTGTTTAATTTGAGGACAGAGTTGTGAGCTCATATGGACCATAGAGGAAAGTTCTTTGCCAGAACATTCTCCTTTGTTTTCTTGGTTTCTTTTTCCTTAACTCTGGCCAGAAGTGAAATTAAAAGAAAAAAAAAATCTTGGCAAGAAATGAATGACTTTGCATTGCCAATCAGTCCCTTAGAAAGACAAGTGACTCTCCCTGCTGAGAGGTGTCTGGGTCTCAACTTCAAAGACAGAAGTGGCTGAGGAGCCTCTGGTACTCCCCTGGGGTCACAGGGACCCAGGGCCCATGGCAGGACTTAAAAGAACAGCTGACTCTGGGGACTAGGTGAAAGATTATTTCAGCCCAAGAAACATGTGCGGTGTTGGGTCCAGAAAATGGAGCAAGCAATGAGAAGTGAGGCTGAAAGTTTGCACTGGCCCAAGAAGCAATGAAAGCAGCCATCTATCCAGTCCCTGGAGAGGCTGTTCTCTGAGAGGTGTGGGTTCATGGCTTATTTCAACATTCCGACGGTCTCAGGGGTGCTGACTGCTACTACCTCAACTTTACAGAAGAGAAACCCAAGAGCAAGAAGGGGAAAGAAAGGCTTCCTCAGTTGTCAAAGGCCTTCAGTAAACAGCTGAGAAGTTTCTCTGGATGGGAGAAGAAGGGTTTATGTAAATGAGAACCCACAATTTATTGCTCTCTGCTCGCTTCCTCTAGGTACTTAGTGGATGTTAGGAAAATATTATCAAAGGATTATGATCGCTGGTTTTCCAGAGGTTGAAAAGTCTCACTTTGGAGCCAACCTACAAAGCACGCCAGTTGAGCCTGCAAAATCCGGAAAATTCCCATTCTGGCAATCCATTCAGAAAACACCCAGGAATCAGGACTCCGTGCACACGGGTGTTGGTCTCTCTGCATTCTCAGGGGGCACCTGGGGATATGTGTTCAGAGGCACAACTGGCTATGGCTCCTACTCCACCGCCTGGGGGTGGGCTCACCCTGCTCCCGGAAGGTATGAATGAATGAATTTCTCAGTCATGCCAGGTCATGAAAAATAAAGAAGGGTTGTTTTGTTTGTTTGTTTGTTTGTTTTTCTTTTTTGGTGACTCTAGACATGGGGGGCAATGTTAATCAAATCTAATGATAAAGAAAACATATTTTTAAGAATTATTCCTGTATATGTGTATTTATGTAAGTATGTAGGCATGCGCATGTCATGGCTGGTACTCAGGCGGAGGTCAGAGAACAACCTTTGGGAGTTGGTTCTGTCCAGGGTTGGATTCTGGGTCAGATAAGAGAATGTCCCAGAGAGCCAGGCAGGGCTATGCAGTCCCTCAGCTCAATGACCTCTGAGCCAGGATCTGTGTGCACATCAGTGAAGGCATGCTCAGTCTCCTCTTAGAAGTTGGAACTTTCTAAGGTAGAAAACACAAGGCTGCCAACTCACCTAAATCTGTTTATTTCCCCAGGCAATCTATCAACTGGGATGACTGAGATCTTAGAAATCTTCAATTCGGCGCTTATTAAATGCATAATCCTGTAAAATGTAATTTTCAACAGAAAAACACCCTCTCTGCTTCCTAAGCTAGAAACTCAGCCAGAAACAGAGGTGTGGGAGAGCCAGTCCCATGGCTCAGTTCTCCTTATAATGGCAGATGCCAAAGCCCCAACACAAGAAAACCCAAGTGTACTGGCTAATTTTGTGTCAACCTGACACAAGCTGGAGTTATCACAGAGAAAGGAGCTTCAGTTGGGGAAATGCCTCCACAAGATCCAGCTGTAAGGCATTTTCTTAATCAGTGATCAAGGGAGGAGGTCCTCTTGTGGGTGGGGCCATCTCTGGGCTGGTAGTCTTGGTTCTATAAGAGAGCAGGCTGAGCAAGCCAGGGGAAGCAAGCCAGTAAAGAACATCCCTCCATGGCCTCTGCATCAGCTCCTGCTCCCTGACCTGCCTGAGTTCCAGTCCTGACTTCTTCTGTAATGAACAGCAATGTGGAAATGTAAGCTGAATAAACCCTTTCCTCCCCAACTGCTTCTTGGTCATGATGTTTGTGCAGGAATAGAAACCCTGACTAAGACACCCAAGGTAATCTACTGTCTTGACCTTGCACCTTAACCCCAATCACTGAGGACACCCACACAGCCTGGACACTCAGCCATCACAGTAAGGCAGACCTCACTGTGGTCCTCTGTCTCTGTATATCTGGTTATTGTACAACAGGGGAATGGATCCTTCCCTATCCCTCATATTCAAGAGTCACCCCGCTGGGCTGAAGAGATGGCTCAGTGGGCTAAAGCACTGGCTGCTCTTCCAGAGGACCTGGGTTTAATTCCCAACATCCATAATGATCTGCAAGTTCAGCAACAGGGGAATCTATGCTGTCTTCCAGCCTCTATGGAGAAAAACATGCATGTGCTGCACACACACATATATACAGGCAGAATGCCCATACACACAAAGTAACGGATGGATGGATGGATGGATGGATGGATGGATGGATGGATGGATGGATAGATAGATAGATAGATAGATAGATAGATAGATAGATAGATATCTCAAAAGAGAAAGAGTGGCCCTGATGTCCCCAAACATAGCCCTTTCCTACTGTTGACAGTGCACCCATGAACACCTGTAGCTTTCCCTGGTCCACCCACTACCATGTGAATAGGTGCAGCTGTCGCCTGCTATTCCGTGGCATGCATCATGGTGGTCTGCCCACAAGCCAGGCACAGGAGTGTTCAGAGACGTGAGCAGCTGTTTCACCCAGGAGGTTCACAGTCCAGCAGCTAGGACTGAAAAATGAATCTTTCTTTGGAAACTGAAGAATATCTAGAAGTTCACCAGTTTCTAGTTGCTTTCAAGACTAGAGGGCCTTATTATTTTTCTACTTTTGTTTGTGACCATCAGGGCTTATTTTCTTATCAGTATATGTGTTAACCATGTTCACTCTTCCACCTCCACCATCCTTTCTTACCCAACTTCTCTCATTAATTCCTTTAATCTCCCTGGACAACCTCACTTCTATTTTTATAAAAATCTATACATATGTGACTATGTAAATTTTAAGGACCATAGCTGAGAGAAAACACACACTAGTTGTCTTTCTAAGCCCAGCTTGATTCATTGAATGTGATTGCCTTCAGTGCATCTAGTTCTGGAGGGTTTTGTAAGCCGCAATTCCTATGAGGTGGGTCTATAACTGAGTTACTGTTACAGTGTCTGAAGAACTAATCTGCTATAGCGTGTGTAGTTGTAGCTTTCACCAAAAGAAGACTTAATGATATAGGGCTGGGTTGCTTCCTATTAGCAGGTTGGCTTTGCCAGAGGCTGACAGGTCTATTGTCAATGTTGGGTATGCTTTGAGGAGTGCCTTGGAATTCAACTAGTCAGGGTGAATTGTTAGAGCTCAGAGTGGGTTGCCACAAGCTCTGCCTAGATTTGTTCCCTTCCCCCTCACAGATCTGAGCAGAGCTGATGGCCTACACTGGATCAAGGTATGAGCCAGTTTTTCCCTGAGCTATGTCTCTGACATAGCACAGCACACATCCCCAGTGTGCCTTCTGTTCCTTCTTGTCCTTTTTCTCCTTTTCCTCCTTCTTCTTCTTCCTGCTTCCCTCCCCCTTTTCCTCTCTCCCTCTGTGTGTCTGTCTGTCTGTCTTCCCTCTCTTCCTCTCTGTCTTTCTTTTATATCCCTTCATTCACCCTCCATCTTTCATTCCGCCTTTAAAAAAAAAAAATCTTGGATTAGCCTCAAAAAAGTCTTAGACTTCGCCAAACGCATGAAATTCAAGAAGAACGAAGACCAAAGTGTGGACACTTTACCCTTTCTTAGAAATGGGAACAAAATACCCATGGAAGGAGTTACAGAGACAAAATTTGGAGCTGTGACGAAAGGATGGACCATCTAGTGATTGCCATATGCAGGGATCCATCCCATAATCAGCTTCCAAATGCTGACACCATTGCATACACTAGCAAGATTTTGCTGAAAGGACCCAGATATAGCTCTCTCCTGTGAGACTATGCCGGGGCCTAGCAAACACAGAAGTGGATGATCACAGTCAGCTATTGGATGGGTCACACGGCCCCCAATGGAGGAGCTAGAGAAATTACCCAAGGAGCTAAAGGGAACTGCAACCCTATAGGTGGAACAACAATATGAACTAACCAGTACCCCGGAGCTCTTGTCTCTAGCTGCATATGTATCAAAAGATGGCCTAGTCGGCCATCACTGCAAAGAGAGGCCCATTGGACTTGCAAACTTTATATGCCCCAGTACAGGGGAACGCCAGGGTCAAAAAGGGGGAGTGGGTGGGTAGGGGATTGGGGTGGGTATGGGGGACCTTTGGGATAGCATTGAAAATGTAAAGGAGGAAAATACCTAATAAAAAAATATATATATTTAAAAAAAAAGTCTTAGACTATGTGTATTAGTGTGTGCCTATAATCCTAGCACTCAGGAAATGGAGGCACAGGAATTCCTAGAAATTTGGTGCCAGCCTGGTCTATATGATGTTTTCCCAACCATCCTGAGCTAGGTAATGAGCTAGCCTAGTCTATATGATGAATTCCCAGACACTCTGGGCTAGGTAGTGAGATCTTGTTTCAAAATCAAACAAACACTTAAGGGGTATCATTCAGAGAGATGTCTTCCCACAACTTCTGACCTGTGACTACTTGGTATCTTGCTTCAGGTTCTGGGTGCTGGTAAAGCCTTCCTCAGTGCAGAGAGCAGCTGAGGCCTTGGACTGCTCTCCCTAGGATGCTTTCCAGCACCAAAATCAACAGCCTCTCCTGAGAGACTAAAGTTGCAGGGCTGAGTCACAGGCAAAGATTCCATCGCAGTTACAAAGCTCCCACTGAGGACATTCCTGGACCCAGCCTACCTTCTAATGGGAAAAATGCTTTTCCAGTGGCAAGCGGGTCTGACCAGATGGCCAGACAGAGCTAGTAAATCTTAAGGAACCAAAGATTATTTGCATTTAAAACAACAGAGAAAAAATGAGGCTAAAACAGCCTTGGCAGTTTCTTCTCTAGCTCCTTAGCCATAATGGCTGTCACAGATGCTTGGATGATAAAGTTGACCTCTGAAGCAGCTGAAGTAATGTACAAAGGGAGAAATTGGTTTACCAAGCATTTCACAGACACGTGTTGGGAGCCCTATCAGAAATGGAAAATCCCCACTCATTCAGATAAAAACTGAAAGCTTCCACTAAAGCCAGATCCCATCTCCAGCCTTCAATCTTATGGAAGAGGGCCACGCATCTTCACTCCTCGCCTCACAAAGTCTGGAGTGATGTGAAGTCCCTTTAAGCCTTGACGTAAGGGAAGCTCTCCGAGGGTCTTCCTCCAGAGTCAGAAGCAGTCCTAGGAACCAGACCGAGTTTATCAAAGGAAGTTTCTAACCAAAGTTTCTCTTGTTGAGCCTAGGATGGAGGACTTATCAGTGTGCACATGTCCCCAGGTTCCAGAGCAGCCTGTACCACTGACTGACTCTCAAGTCCTTGGAGGTGGTGAACCATGAAGCTTTTGGGACTCAAGGACTTAGTATTAATAATACCTACCCTTCTATGGCCATGGGTCATCTTTTCTCACTCATTATGTCTGTCTGTCTATATCTCTTTTTCTCTCTCTCTGCCCCTCCTGACCTTCCTCTTCACTTTTCCTTCTCTCCCCTCTTCCTCTTCCCCTCCTCCAGCCTCTGACTTCCCTTTTCTTTTTTTTTTAATATTTATTTTATGTATGTGAGTACACTGTAGCTGTGCAGATGGTTGTGAGCTACCATGTGGTTGCTGCCCTTTTCTTTTTCCCCAGAGAAATCAAGCATTCAGCTTGGCCCTATAATGAGCTTGAAGCAGAGGCTCATGTGTTCCCTTTCCACTGAAAGTGAAATCCTTTGGCTCCCAAGGGATCTGCAGCTGCTCTGACCTGTCACAACCATGGTAGTGTCTAAAGAGTCAATCACTGAACTGTGGGGAGAAGACAAAAGGGATCACCCATTACATCCAGACCATCACACCCCACTGGGAAGTTGTATTCAAACCCACATAGAGTAGACCTGTGTGTAGGCCCTGCATTTGTGGTCTTGCAACCAGCAAGTGCCACAGAGACCAAAGTCTCCCAATAAACTCTTCAAGAGATTATTTTAGTCACAGTGGAAGCACACAGCCCATTCCAGGGTGGCCAAGATTGTGAGGAGGAAGAAAAATAAGTTAAAAGGGACAATAGGTATTGTAGACAACACATGCAACAGAAAAAGGTCATGTTTATAAAGTATGACAGCCTACAGGGACGTCTGGAAGAGGCTCCATCACATCCCCAGATCTATCCAGAATTCAGTCTCCCACACCTGCCTGCTCAGAAGTGAACCCTGGGCCCCAAGGACTCAAGGAATCTAGACAGCTAGCGATCACACAGGAGTTAAGAGAGCAAATGCCAAAAGTTCCCTGGCCAACGATGACTTCACATTCTTGAGAATAAACTATTGACCAGATGCATGAAAAGATCCACGTGCAAAAATGATGATGAATCACAGAGACAAAAGGGAGTCTAAAACCCAAAGGTTTTCCACAGCAAACCTACCTGGCGGGACTCTCAAGCTCCCAAGCCCCAGGTCCCTCAAAATACAGTTGTACCTGCCTAGTTGGTGAGTCTCGAGGTTCAGTCCCAAAGAGAGTGCACCCTCAGCAGATGACAGCCAACAAGGTAAGGCCCCCAGGCTACACTGACTTGGCATCCAATTCCTCCAATATGATCCCTGTCTGGAAAAGCACTTCTCTGTTTTGGCAAACACGTCCCTTCTATCTGTTTTAAATTTAAAAGAAGCAAATGTCACAGGGTGTCGGGAAGTATAATTCTGCATTGAGTATGTGCTTCCCAGCACCTGAGGACATTGATTCTGTATCTGGCACCTACAGAGATTGAAACAGAGGCAGTGATGAGGGGGACATGCATGAGGAATTGGGAACTTGCCGCTGACAATTCCTGGTGACAGAAATGAGCCATGAATTAGTAATGCATTGGTTACTCCTCTCATCTCTTTGAGCAGCTTAAGAAAGGAAGAGTTGGTTTTGGCTCATGGTTTGAAGGGATACAGTCCATCATGGTGGAGAAAATATGGCAGTGGAAACAAGAGGCTGTTTGTCATGACACATCCACAATCAGAAAGTAGAGAGAAATGAATGCAAGTCTCACCTTGCTCCCTCCTCTTTCTCCTTGTTGTTATTCATCCAGGACTGGTCAGGGATTCCAATAAGGAGTTAGTGAATGGATGGATGGATGGATGGATGGATGGATGGATGGATGGATGGATGGATAGATGGATGGATGGATGGATGGATAAATGAATGGATGGATGCAACATTGAGACAACCCATGCAAGTACCTTTTCCCCTTAGAGATCTAAAAAGTATAGTGCACTTTTTCTGGTGTATGTTTACAATTAGCACTAAAACTAGCTGCTTTGATGCTTCAGCATCTAATTGAGCTCCTCAGTCCCCAATGCAACTGTTTTCTGTTGGATAACTCCACTTCTAAACATAACTGCCCAAGCCCAGCATGAGTAAACAGACCTGTAGCGCCAACACTGGGGCAGTCACAGGCAGACCCGAAAAGCTCTCTGTCCAGCTAGCCTAACAGAATCATGAGTTTACAGTTCACTGAGAGTCCCCATCTAATGGGAGTAAAGATGGGATCACTAGAGGGAATCCGACTTCCTGCCTGGCCTCCTTATGCACATGTATGGGTGGCACAGTCATCCAGTGAACAAAACAACCCAGCCAAGCCTCAGATACCTCTTCCTCCCCAGAAGTCATGAGCATCCTTTCGAAATGTCTTCTGCTCTGTCCCTCTTTTCTTTTGTTACTGTCCCCAAGCCTCTTCTGACCATCAGTACACAGAGGTGGGTCACCAGTGGCCACAGAGCTTTATGATTGCAATACCTCCCTCCAGCCTTCAGCCCATACCTGTTCCTTACCCTAGGGATAAAAGCAAGACACTCTGGCATTCTGAACAGATATCCAGTTCCTTCCAGAGCCCTGTGCCAGCTCACATTGCAGACCCATATACCTATCCTTATCCTTTCCTATGCCCCTGCCCATTCCACTCCCCTCATCTATAAGGGGCAAGATTCCCCTTTCCTGGAGCTCTTCAGGACCAGAACATGTATGAAATTTAACACCAATATCTTCCCCTCAAGGTGGGTCACGATGCTGTCACTGGGAGTTTTAGGTCTGCTTCATCTCTGAGCCATCGGTCCTTTGTGTTCATGGTAACCCATTGACTGGTCCTCACTTGGGTCTTATCCCTCCTGAGACCCGGCACAAGGAGATCCCATGCTCCTTGGAATCTTGTCATTAATTGATTGTTGCCCCGTGACTGACTGCCGATGGCCACGTCTCACATTGCTCGTTTCTTACCTCCTTCAGTGAAATACTCTGTCTTCTCTAGTGGACAAGAAGCTTCTAGGAAGCAATTCCTCTGCCCTGGTCACCTTTTCATCATCATCAGCAGCAGTACATTGTCTAATGCCTAGAATGTGCTCAGAAAATGTCTGCTGAGCTAGACAAATAGTACTTGTAAAAGAATAGCCATAATAATAATTACACTTATCGTGCCCACTGTGAACATGCAGTGAACAACGTGAGCACTCACTATCCCAGCAGCCTTGGGAATTGAGTGTCATCCATTTCGTGTTACATGAACTGAAGGAAGTGGCAAAGGAAACGTTCTACATATTTGTGCACTTGTACTTACTTTTATTTATTTTGCACTTAAATGACTATGGTATGTGTGTGTATGATGCCTGTTTGCATGTATGGAGGCACATGTAGGGGTGTACTTCATTTATGTGTACACGTGTATGGAGGCCAGAAGTTGACACCAGGAGTCTTCCTAAATTGCTCTCCACTGTATTCACTTAGGCAGGGTCTCTCAGTTAAACTCAAAGATCACCCATTTGACCAGCCTATCCATCCAGCATGCTCCTCTATCCTCTACCTCCTGAGGGCCAGAATTCTCTACTGGTTTCCCCCCAGCACCTGACATTTGTGTGAATGCTAGCAATCGAAGTCCAGTCCACACACTTGGGCAGCAACCCTGTTAGCATCTATCCATATCTTCAGCCTACTGGCACACTTTTAGCTGACAAATGTTCTTACTATGGTATTATTGTTTAACTAGCACAGTGCTGGAGATTTATGTTGGAGTCTCTGTGACATTTGTGGCCATCTATAGATAATCAGGAGATAGACAATGCAAGATAAATGCCAACACTTCGAAGCTGCCCCAAAGGTGGAACCTATAACCCAACAGATATATAAGCTGATGGGTTTCTTAATTCAGATATTTGCATTATAATATTAGCTACCTTGTTCACATATGAATAAATACTCAACTGGTTTCAATTCTATCTATCCTTAAACATCTACTACCAGAGACTGCCTGAGAAAAAAAGCCAAGGAATAAATATAAAGAGAATTTGACATTAAAATAAATCTAAAGAAGGGCTTTGGTTTAAGTGGCCATGTGAATACACTTTTACAGAAAAATGGCTGTTTTAAGATAGCAGACTTGTATCTTTAGCCAGCATCCAAAAGGAACAGGAAACGATTATTTAGTTCTTACAAGTATTGTTGCCTTCTTGAGATTCTAAAGTTGACCCAAGAACAATGAGGTTTTATTGGATTAGTATATCAGATAAGAAATTTAACTGTGTTTAGAAAACATTTGCTTAAAAGTCACTGTTTCCTCCAAGTTTTAGGCACATTGTATTGTTATTGCTAGAAAATTTGTAAAAGTTTCAAACGCAACCAGCAGAGACCAAACCACTGCTTTCTATGTATCCCACGGACAGACCTTCAAGACCATGGCCACTAAGAAATAATGAAGAAAATTCTATGAGACAGGAGCCAGGGTTCCAGGAGACATGAGAGAACTCCTTCCCTAACCCTAACCCTAACCCTAACCCTAACCCTAACCCTAACCCTAACCCTAACCCTAACCCTATCCCTAACAGGTTAAAGAATACTTGCTGTAGCTCTAAAGGACCTCAGCCTGGCTCTCAGCACCCAGAGCAGATGGCTTCAAGTGCCTACAACTCCAGCTACAAGGTATTTAATGGTCTCTTTTGCCCTACACATACGTGCACACACACACACACACATACATACACACACACACAAAATTGTAAGGTCCTATGGATTGCAGACAGATTTTTCTTTTAGCTCCATGAGAAGATACTGACCAGAAAAGCTACAGATAAGTCAGAGGGATGAGGGAAGGCCTTGGGTGGCATCCACAGCCTTACCATAGATTGCATTCTCACAGGCTTGCCACAGGTTGTACCCTCACAGGCTTAACAAGCTTACTCTCCTGCTTAGGGCTCTGGAACAGACAGCGAATCATTTCCTGGGTCAGTCTGTCCAGCCACAATTGTCCCAGACTCCTCCCAGCTGTGCCCAGGTCAGTCTGTGAGTTCACACACTAGATCAGAAGTTCAAAGCCACTGGCCCACCAACCATGACGTCTATGTTATTTATAATCTCCATAACTGTGGGGAGAATGCATCCTAGAGCAACCATTGAAATTATGTTAGCTGGAAAATTCTACAGTG
The DNA here is from genome assembly GCF_000001635.26 of Mus musculus. Classification (NCBI taxonomy): domain Eukaryota; kingdom Metazoa; phylum Chordata; class Mammalia; order Rodentia; family Muridae; genus Mus; species Mus musculus. Next base: position 7,615,675 of record NC_000083.6, on the reverse strand, counting down.
GAAAGAAACATGTCTCCTTCCCAAGCTGCCTGCAGGTGAGGCAGATCGGTGGCAAGTTCTTCCAACATGGTCACAGCACGCTGTGTCCTGCTTAATGAAATCCATGGAATGGGCTGTTCACGGGCCTTAAGTGTGAGGCCCTGCAGGCCTAGTGGTTCTTGGTACTAACATGTTGGCACTGGTGCGCAATTAAATCAATATGGACATCTAAGAAGAGAAGTCACACTCGCTACAGGCCATTTCAAGCACAAGCAACAACAGGAAATACAAGCAAGTCTTTGTTCACTGGATTTTCTCTAGTTTTCATAGCCCAAATCGAAACTGAGCTAGAACCCAGAGGTGCTGCCATGCCTTTTAGCACAGAACACGAACACTGACAAACAAAACAGCTGCCTTACCATGGTTTGCCCCGGTCCCCATGTAAACATCTTCTGTAGCTTTGTCTGGTCTTCATACGACCTGACATTTGTTGTAATGATGAAGCTGGTGTTTTCCTGTTCTGAGCCTCTCTGGGTGGTTCCAATACATAGTGACCATTAGAAGCCAATGTACCAGAACCTCAGCGGTTCTCTCTGATCTCCTAGTGGTCCTCCAGGACACCTGCCACATCTTATTGGTCCTTTACTGGGTTGAGTGACATGGTGCCACCTGAATCTGGGAAGAAATAGTGAATTTGGGGCCTCAGCCACCCTGACCATAGAAGATAATGTACTTTCTCTTTCAGGAGACCCTCAGGTGATTGAGACAAGGTGTGGTGGTTTGAATGAGAATGGCTCCTGTAAGTGTACATGAATGTTTTAGTCATCAGGGAGTTGTTGCGGAATTTTCCTTGTCCAATTACATTAGTGCAGAGGAGGTCTGTGATTAGACAGAGAAAATGGAGGCGGAGCTAAGAGTTGCAGAGAGAGGGAGCGTCCCAGGGGGTAGGGAGGAGAACCAAGATGGCTTCAGACCTGTACCTTTGTGGCATTTACCAGCCACAGTAGCTGTGATTTCACGAGGTTAGAAATGTTGGGATAAAGCTTTTATCATTATCAGTTGGCTCTAAAATTATTCTGATTGGTTAACTATAAATTTAAGAGTCTTGATTCTACCGGGGTACTGGGTGTTGTGAGATGCACCCGCAAGGTTGGTAGTCCCATTCAGTTACTGGAATGTGAGATCGCTGACTACACGGGGGGGGGGGGGGGGGTGGGGGGGGTGGTTATGGATGAGGAAAAAGTAACGGCGCAGAGACAAGCAGAGCGGGCAGGGCTAGCTCGGAGGTGAGAACAAGCAGACCAGGGCCCCTCTGGGATACAGTGTTGTGGCCCGCCAGTGCAAGTACTAGAGCAGGAACCTGGACCAGCGGGCCAGGAGAGCTGGCAGGATCATTTTATTTTTTAATATTTCCTGGAACAGGGAGTAGAACGATTGAAAGGATTCCAAGGATTAGGAGGTGTATGTGGCCTTATTGAAGGAAGTGTGTCACTGGAAGTGGGCTTTGAGGTTTCAAAACCAACTCTGTGAAAAATAAAATAAACTCCATGTCCACCCAGTCTCTCCCCCCTCCATCTCTGTCTCTGTCTCTGTCTCTGTCTCTGTCTCTGTCTCTCTCTCTCTCTCTCTCTCTCTCTCTCTCTCTCTCTCTCTCTCTTCATTGCCCATCTGCATGCCACCATACTCCCTTGCCATAATGATAATGGACTAACTCTCTAAAACTGTAAACACGTCCCAATTATATTCTTTCTCTTATAAGAATTGTCCTGGTCTTCACAGCAATAGAACAGTGTCTAAGACAGAAGTGTCTCATGGTGTCACTTTTATGTTATCTTTATTCTGGAAGAACCTTTGTTTGTAGTTTTCTCAACATAAAGGGCAATGTCTGAAAGAAGTTCCCTGCTTCTGTTATTTCTACTGGCCTACAAGGCATCCCAGGGCTTCATCCCAGTGAAGCCCTTTGTGTTCATGTCTTTTTTGTTTTGTTTTGTTTTGTTTGTTTTGGGTTGTTTGTTTGTTTGTTTGTTTGTTTGAGACAGGGTTTCTCTGTGCAGTCCTGGCTGTCCTGGAACTCACTCTGTAGACCAGGCTGGCCTCAAACTCAGAAATCTGCCTGCCTCTGCCTCCCAAGTGCTGGGATTAAAGGCGTGTGCCACCACTGCCTGGCTTGTGTTCATGTCTTACTACACACACACTCACACAAATATACACACTCTCACATAATCATACTCTCACACACACACACATTCACTCACATACATACACACTCACACACTCATACTCTCTACAAACACACATATACTCAAAGAAGGAGAAGGGTAAGAAAGGCTATTTTCCAAGAGTTAAACAGTCATCCCTCAAAGAGGCCCTCCAGGCCCCTGAGCTATGTCTCAGAAAGGAAACAAAGACACCCCACCCTACTTCCACCCCAAAGCCAAGAGGAGGAGATCCTTGTTGACAATGATGAAAGAGGTGCCCCACTTCCTTACATTTCTGTTCTCTCTCCCCATCCACATATAGCCTGGGAGGTCATTTACTTTGAAGATGTTTCTTCAGTCTCCAATTAAAACATCTTGGAAAGCAGTTGACCCATATTTACTATAACCAGATTTTCCAAATAAAATTCCAAACACATGGTCTGATAAATATGTGTGAACTCACCACTTAAATTAAAAATAAAGCAGGCTGTTCTGTGCTTTTTGAAAAGGGAATCCATGCTCATTCGAGAGACTTAAGAGACGTCAAAGAAACAAAAACACATCTTTAGTCCCATGACCCAAAAATATATTTTAATTCACATTTCTTCTCAGTTTTTACCTACAACACGTAACTTTTGTCAATTGGGTATCTCATTGTATAGATAATTTTTTTATCCTAAGCTTTACAATTAAATACCCATCATAAAGATTTGCCTCTGTTACTGAAGATTCTTTGTAAGCCTTATTTTTAATGGCTATATATATCCAATTTCTGCACATACCATAATTATTTTTATTCACTGCACATATCATTAAACGTTAGGCTACCATCGATTTTTCTTGCTTTTATTAAAAATACTGTATCAAGAGGGCTGGAGAGATGGCTCAGCGGTTAAGAGCACTGACTACTCTTCCAAAAGTCCTGAGTTCAATTCCCAGCAACCATATGGTGGTTCACAACCATCTGTAATGGGATCTGATGCCCTCTTCTGCTATGTCTGAAGACAGCTACAGTGTACTCATATAAATAAAGTAAATAAATAATTTTTTAAATACTGTGACAAACATTCTTGTACTTTTACACAATTTTGGATTTTTCTAAAAAATCCAAAGTATGGCCAAGGAGCACAAATACTTCACAATAAAATAGTAAGTTTTAAATCTCAAGCTATAAACCTCTTAAAATATATATAAATTGTATGAGAGCATTAGGACGTAACACTAATAGGAGGTGTGGCCTTGTTAGCATGGGTGTGCCCTTGTTGGAGGAATTGTGTCACTGTGGGAGGGGGTTTTGAGGGCTCCTAGTGTCAAACTCGCCCAGTGTGGAAGACACAGTCTCTCTTCTGGTTGCCTTTGGATCAAGATATAGAACTCTCAGCACCATGTCTACCTGCACACTGCCATGCTTCCAGCCATGATGACAATGGACTGAACCTCTGAAATTGTAAGCCAGCCTAATTAAATGTTGTCCTTTATAAGAGTTGCTTTGGTCGTGGTGTCTCTTCACAGCAATGAAACCCTAACTAAGACGGCCTGTAAACCCCAGGTGTGTGCTGTGCTCTCCCCCTGTGCAGCTCTATAGTGAAAGGCCCAACTGTCCATCTGCAACTTGGAATCAGTAACCCAGAGCAGCCAAAACTCCTGTGCTCGGGGACCAGAAAACCCTGGACATCACCTTGTTCTCAGTGATGTCCCAACCAGGGTTTTCTCAAGAAGATCTCCTGGAAACTGGAGTTACAGATAGTAATGAGTTACCATGTAGGTGCTGAGAATCAAACCCATGTCCTTTGAAGGAGATGAGCCATCTTTCCAGTGCCAGAAAGCAGCATCTTATAAGCAATGTCCCAGGATTTCTCTTGAGAATCAGGGAGCCTCAAGGGCCCCTTGCCCAGTTTTCAGTGGTCTAAAATGGCCTTTGTATTAGCACCCTTGTGCACTTAGGAACCCGTGCACCATTTGCTGTGTACACATAGACTCTCAAAGAATGCTTCCAAGGAGTAAGGACTTAAGATGGAACATCATTCTGATAAATCCATTGTCCTGAGTCAAACTCTACTGAACACAATTAACCATCCTACCACACCAGAACAAGGAGCCCAAGGCAAGTAGACCACAACTGATACAGAAGTTTTGGTTAAAAATGGACATTTTGGACAGAAACACAGCAAACAAGTTCTCAAAAAGAGGCTCACTCCCCTGAAAGAGAATAGGATCCTGTTATTACAAGAGAGGTTACCTGGCCTTGCCTCCTGGACCCATTGTGTGGGGTTAGGACTATTTAAATAGACAAGAGGTAGGCAGCTCAATGTTTTGTTAGGTGGTTGTCTTAGTTTTGGTTTTATTGCCGTGAAGAGACACCATGACCATGGCAACTCTTATAAAAGAAAGCATTTTATTAGTAAGGTATGGGGAAGGGGGTGCCTCCACAGGCCCATGCTGAGACATCCCTTCTCCCTGAGGGACCAGCCATACAAAGGTATGCTATAGACTAGAGTTTATTCAGAGCATTGGAAGGGGAGTTGAGGAACTAAAGAAAGAGAGAGGCAGAGAGAGAGTAGAGGAGTAGAGGCTGGCCATGAGCATGTGGAGAGACGGGGGAGAGAATGGAGAGAGGGGGAGCAGGAGCAAGAGAACAAGAGGGAGAGGAAAGAGTGAGCAACCCCTTCTATAGTGAGGCAGACACACCTGGCTGTTGCCAGGTAATTGTGGGGCGGTGCCTAGACAGAATGCTAACAACTCCAGTAAGGCCACACCTCCTAATAATGTCACTCCCTATGAGACAAACATTCAAACACATGAGTCTATGGGGGCCATTCTTACTCAAACCACCGCAGTAAATAACACCATTTGTCCTTTCTGAGATTGGCCATTTTAGTGAGGTGTTGAGGATCATTGGGAGTCAGAATATAGAATGCTAAGGTGATCGATTGAGCTCTCCCTGGAGGAACCCACACCCATGCTCTTGGCTGTCTTCTCTTTCGGAACCAACTCTCTCTTTCTCTTAACTCTTGTCCACAGAAGAAGTTAAGTCACAGTGGAATTTTTCACTAGCACAACTTGTAAATACACTGAGGGGAGCACTTTTTGCCTCAAGTTTTCTTGAGAGGTATTCCTTATTTCATTAGAATATGATGGCACAGCACATGAGACAGCCACTTACACATGCTCCCTGCGCAGTGACCACTCCCACGGGCCACATTCAAGATGGCAGCAGAGGTCATAAGAAGACCTTTGACACGGATGAGCCTACACACTCATGTGAAAGAGAGAGAGTGAGGGGGGAGGGAGGGAGGGAGGGAGGAAGGAAGGAAGGAAGGAAGGAAGGAAGGAAGGAAGGAAGGAAAGAAGAAAAGAAGGGGAGGAAGAAAAGAAAGAAGGAAGAAATCTGTGTTGTTTGATTGTAAGTGATGTTCTTTTTATTTAACACCTGAGAAATCTTGTTTTAAAGAAACAAAATTAGGAGGAACAACAATATGAACTAACCAGTACCCCCAGAGCTCCCTGGGACTAAACCACCAACCAGAGTACACATGATTGGACCCATGGCTCCAGCTGCATATGTAGCAAAGGTTGGCCTTGTCGGTCATCAATAGGAGGAGAGGCCCTTGGTCCTGTGAAGGTTCTATGGCCCTGTGTAGGGGAATGCCAAGGTCAGGAAGCAGGAGTGATTAAGTTGATGAGCTAGGGGAGGCGGGAGGAGATAAGGCGTTTTTTGGAGGGGAAACCAGGAAAGGGGATAACGTTTGAGATGTAAATAAAGATAATATCTAATTTTTAAAAAAAGAAACAAACAAAATAACAAGACCTGGATTCCCCAGATTTTGCAGCGGGGTACAGCTGTACAGGAGCTGTTTCAGTTGATATGGTGGCACCTAAGGCATCATTTAAAAAAAAATTAATATGTAGCATTTATCATACTCAGCTTCCTGGCTGTGGGTGTCTGTCACATGTCCAGCTGCCTGAGGCTCCTGTCATGCCTTCCCCCACCACACTGCAAGCCTTCTTTTTAAAGGAGGGCTTTAGTTTGAATTGAATGTAAACCAGTGGCATAAGTCATGGAGACCCCTCCAGGAAAGGGCTACCCAATGAAATGGACTGTAAGGGGGTTTGTACGGAGTGTGAAGTTACTCCTGCCGGTGCTGCCTAAGAATGAGGGGTGCTAGTTCAAGCCTCCGGCAGGCACCCAGTGGCAGGTGACAGCAATCTGAGGAGCTTTTGAGAACAAAACGTCAGGACCCCTCCCTTGGCCAATGAAGTCACAACTCTCAAGTCCGTTGCATGTACTTGGACCTTGAGCCCGTCCCTAGAGGAGTCATTATCCTTCCTAATCATCTTGGAAATAACCTAGACAACAGCAAAACCCCACAAAGTCTGGGGGAGAATGTGAGGGACTGGAGAGGGGCTCAGCAGTTAAGAGCACTGGAGGCTCAGAATCACCTGTAACTCCAGTTCCTGGGGAGTCCATGCTCTCTTTGCACCTCTGTGGGTATCAAGCATACATGTGATGTACATATATACAGACAGGCAAAATGCACATAAAGTAAAATAAAAATAAAATAAAATAAACAAATAAATCTCTTTTTAAAAGTTATTTCTAAGCCAGGCACGGTGAGACATACCTATAACCCCAGGATTCTACAGGCTGAGGCAGGAGAATTGTTAATTTAAGGCTGAACTGTACCTCATAACAAGATCTTAACCTCTCCACCCCCAGTCCATGTCAAGAATGGCAAGAGCCTCTGATTAAAAACTGCCCGTTCACTTGGGGTGGCAAACATTTACATATTTACATCGTTGAGCAAAATTCTTGATTTCAAGTAAGACGCAGTCAGGTCAAGTTCTCTGTTACTAAAGTACTGTCCACACCGTGAGGCCAAGGTTTAGAAGCAGCCGTAGAAAAAACTTAGAAAAACAAAATTACCTCACAGCCCCTTGAAAGTCTGTCTCAACATCCTCAAATTATTTTCCAAGTACTCAGTATTTTTGAGTATTTTTTGCCTCAAGTGGGTAGGAAGCATTTGAGAAAACGCTTGTATCTTTTATTAACAAGGGATTAAAAAAATCAGAGACTGCAGAATCTAAGGGCACAGGACCTCTATGAAAACCCCAAAAGAGAGGCTCTTCTGCTCACTCGGATGCTGGAGGACACGGAGGACATCTGCGAGAGCCTGGGAGCCAGCTCTGTGCATGCACAGACATTGTAGCAGGGTTTTCCTGGCACTGGGACTCATTCCCCAGACCTGAGAACATCCTCTGCATCCCGACAGAGCCTGTGGCTGCACTCAGCTGGAAGAGGCTGAGCTGAGGCCCCGGGTGCATTGAAATAATTGGAACTCTGGTTCTCAGGGTCTTGCTTGTATTTTTCTTTTTTTAGTCAAACTCGTGAAGATGTGTTCTTACGCGGCGAGCGTGTGACATTTGGTGCCCTAAGAGCCGTGCATTTTCTAGGTCACTGGGTCAGCCTGCTTGCCAAAAAAGGATGCAGGAGTCCTTGTTAAGGAAAAGGTAGGGACCTGTGTGGTGGCTGTGTGGGTTAAAGACACTTGCTGGCAAGCCAGAGGGTAAGAGTTAGGTCCCCAGGACACACAGACTGGAATCCTAAAACTAACTCCCTCGGACTTCCACACGTATATATAGCAGATGCACACCCGGGCCCTACAAACACACAAAATGGATGAACAAAGGTAATTCTTACAATTTAATAATGAAAAGGAGGCCTGTTCCCTCCGCCCTCCAGCACTAACCTCAGGGACTTTTGGCTGCTAAGATATACAGTTACTTTTCCCTGCCACAACATGACTCAGTCCTTTTCTGGCTAAGAATTGGCAAACTTGTCCTGTAAAAAGAAAGCAAAGGTTTTGGGCTCTGTGAGCTCCCGCTGTCTAACATTCCTCTTTGTCAGTCTGTCCATTTGTTTCCTTCCCTGTCGCTGTTGTTGAAGCCCAGAACACATTTTAAATGATACCTGGAGCCAGGGATGCTCAAAAGCAGAACTGCAAGCTCTGTAGAGCCATGGGCAATGGTCCACCAACCACAGCCTTTCATAAGTAGATTCAAACGTGGGGCCCAGGACAACGCCCATGCTAAGCCATGCACTCCCTGCCAGAGTGGGTCAAGGAACCATGGAGAAGAAAGTTAGAAGTAGTAGGCATGTGAGGAAGGATGGCTGGGTGGGCAGCGTCTCCACTGAGGACTGGGGCAGGACAGTGTGCTTGCCTTGACTCTTGCTTTAGGTCCAGCAGGGGATTTTTTTTTAATTAGATATTTTCTTTATTTACATTTCAAATGTTATCCCCTTTCCTCATTTCCTCTCCAAACAACCCCTATCCCCTTCCCCCTCCCCCTGCTCACCAACCCACCCATTCCCACTTCCTGGCCCTGGCATTCACCTACACTGGGGCATAGAGCCTGCACAGGACCAAGGGTCTCTCCTCCCATTGATGACCATTGATGGCCATCCTCTGCTACTTATGTGTCTGCAGCCATGCATACTCTTTGGTTGGTGGTTTAGTCCTTGGGAGCTCTGAGGGTAATGGTTGGTTAATGTTGTTGTTTTTCCTATGGGGCTGCAAATCCCTTCAGCGCTTTGGGTCCTTTCTCTAGTTCCTTCATTGGGGACCCTGTGCCAGTCAAATGGTTGGTTGAGAGCATCTACCTTTGTATTTATCAAACACTAGTAGAGCCCCTCAGAAGATATCAGGCTCCTATCAGCAAGCACTTGTTGGCATCCACAATAGTGTCTGGGTTTGGTAACTGTATATGGGATGGATCCCCAGGTGAGGCAGTCTCTGGATGGTTCGTTCCTTCAGTCTCTGCTCCACACTTTGTCTCTGTATCTCCTCCCATGGATATTTTGTTCTCCCTTCTAAGAAGGACCACACTTTGGTCTTCCTTCTTTTTGAGCGTCAAGGTTGTTTGCACCTACAGGAAGCCTGAGAGGCCTGAGTACTGACATTTCCCCGATCGGAGACATGGCTGACATCTCACGCTCACACTTGGGTTCTCAAGCTCTGGGATGCTCTTCTAGAATGTGAGCCACTGTGTGCAGATGTCACCTAGCCCTCTTCAACCTATCCTGCGGACACCAAGGCTCAGGACAGATACAAAGAAAAATGGACTCTCTGGCTACTGCACCCCATAACTTCCTGTGCCTCTACTAACCCAAGTGTCTTGAGTCTTTCCAGGCCTGTACTCTAAACAGGAAGAGTACAGGCAAGGCTCTAAGTCAAAACAATGTGCCCAGGCTGGAGAGATGGAGCCACAGTTCAGAGTGCTTGCTGCTTTTGCAGATGATCTGAGTTAGTTTCTAGCACCCACCTCATCCTGGTCCAGATGATCCAATCCTCTCACATATACACACTCACAAACACTCATGGCTCTCTCTCTCTCTCTCTCTCTCTCACACACACACACACACACACTTACTTTAAATTGTAAAAATTAATAAATAAATAACTCCAAACACTCTGTGCCACCTTAAAATTGCTTTTAAGTCTCTTCCTAAAGATGTTTGAGAACACTGTGGGCATTTGAAAGCATCCACTAAAACGTGTTTATATTTATGGCTGGCTCAGAATCTACAAGAGCCATGTTGACACCTTGTAGATGCTTAGTAAAGAGGGGAAAGAAGAAGATTTTTAAAACAAGGAGGAGTGAAAAAGAACAGATAAGGAAAACAGGAAAAAGTATTGGGGAAGGAGCAAGAACAAAGGAGAGAGGGGAGAAGAGAGGGGAGGGAGAAGAAAGGAAAAGGGGAGGGGAAAGGAGGGAGAAAAGAGGACAGAAGAGGAGAGCAGAAAAAGGAAGAATGGAAGGAAGAAGACAGGGGAAAGGAGGAAAATGGAAGAAGGGAGGAAAAAGGAAGAAGGGAGGATGAAGAAGAGGGGGGGTAGAAGGAAGTGGGGGAGAGGAAAGGAAGGGAAGGGAAGGGAAGGGAAGGGAAGGGAAGGGAAGGGAAGGGAAGGGAAGGGAAGAGAAGAGAAGAGAAGAGAAGAGAAGAGAAGAGAAGAGAAGAGAAGAGAAGAGAAGAGAAGAGAAGAGAAGAGAAGAGAAGAGGGGAAAGTTGGGACGAAGGGGGAGGGAAGGGAGGAAGTAGGAGGGAAGGGAAGAGAGGGGATGGAAGCCAAGGTTAGTCTTGCTTGTATAATAAACATGCCATAAGAGTTTTCTGTGTTTACTCATGTTTTCCAAACACAAAGAGAAGCCAGCCCTTTCTAGTCCTGTTCCTTTAAAGCAATGTCTGACCTGCTGAGGCCTCTCCTTACCCAGAGCATTGAACCACAGCAGTAAGTGTGGGGAACTTAAAGGACTCAGCTCTCTAGAACATTGCCTGGTTCTGCAAGGACCCTCACAGGGGCCCACCTGCACTGTTAAGGCAGGCTGCCACTGTGCAGTGGTACAAAGGGCTGACAGACTCTGCAGGCCGTCACCCTAATGAGCTACTCTGCGTGAGCTGCTGTGGTCTGCAGGGATGGCAAAGCATACAACAAAGACATCAGGCCCCAGATGAGGTGTCAGTTATGAGGATGCTGGCAATAAAAGCCTGCCTCAAAGCAAGGACAGATGCTTCAAAAACACTCTACAGGAAAAGCTCACTCGGAGAACGTGTGATCTGTAGCAGGACCATGCTGTTCTTTTGTCCTTTGTTAAGGTTTATTTTATTATTTATTTCCATCTGGGCACTCGTGTGCATGTATGTGTGTGTGTGTGCCGTGTGTGTGTGTGTGTGTGTGTGTGTGTGTGTGTGTGTGTGTGTGTACATGGGGGTGTGTGTGCCTTGTGTGTGTGTGTTGGGGGTGGGGTGTGTCAATGAAAGCCAGCAGAGGGCATGAGATACTCAAGTGTGAGAGTTACAGGCGCTTTTGAGCTGCTCAGTGTGAATGCTGAGACCCAAAGCTGGGTCCTATGCAAGAGCAGCAAGTACTCCTAACCACTAAGCCATTTATCTATCTATCTATCTATCTATCTATCTATCTATCTGTCTGTCTGTCTGTCTGTCTGTCTGTCTGTCTGTCTGTCTGTCTGTCTGTCTGTCTGTCTGTCTGCCTGCCTGCCTGCCTGCCTACCTGCCTACCTACCTCTCCTAGTTGTTATCTAAATCATCAGGATCTATGGAAGCCTTGAAGTAGTCCCGCATGGGCAGAGCAGATGGGACTCTAGCAGCAGGCGTGGAGCCACAAGCCCTGTGTTAAGGACTAGCACCACCTAACGGGATAGCAGGTCTCCCTGCCACTCATGACCTTGAGAACAGAAATGTGTAGGAGCTTCCATCCAAGATGGCTGCTCTGTTACCTTCAAGTCTCTAGGACAACAAAAGCAGCCAGGTATTGTGCAGGTGTATATTCTTCTCAACCCTTTAATAAGGGTTAGCCTCTCCTCTAGCCCATCACCCAACACAGGTAACAGAAAAGAAAGGTTAATAGAACACAGAGAAAGCAGATCTGTTTAAGGTCTTCCAGTCTTCATTGTTCTCGGTTCAGTCCACTAGAAAACACCAAACATGGATCAGCAGCTGCACTCCAGTCTACTTGGCAGACACCACACATGATCAGCAAGGGCAGTTCAATCCAGAAGAAGCCGAAAGGCTCACCAACTGGCCTGAGTCCACAGAAATGGCAAGAAGCCACAGGAACCTTAAGAGAAGTTCTTTGGTGGGTTTCTTTCTATGACATCACCATAAATGAAGCTCAGCAATTCAATGTAAAGCAAACCGATACATGCGTATCATCAGTGAAGACTACTGAGGCAGAGCAAGGCAAACCGAGGCACAAGCTCCCACTGTCTGTGGGGCCATATTGATATTCCCTCTAAACATCACGACCTCTTTCATGTGTCTGCCACAGCAATGTTGTCACACCCCAAGTCTTCAGAGTGGTCCCTCAGAACATAGTTTTCTAAATACCAGCACACAGCACAATGCTGGGCAGCAGCATGACAATTCCCTAGGAAGCTTAAATGTGTTTTTTAAGTTAAAAGTTGGAGGCTCTGAATTTGGCATGGAATTTGGGAATATGCATTTTTTAACACTTCTCTGAAATGTATATATGCAATCACGCTGTTGGTATGCGTTATGGTTTTTCTATTCTCAGCTCAGGGAGTGGCACTATTAAGAAGTGTGGCCTTGTTGGAGTACGTGTGACACTATTGGTATGAGCTTTAAGACCCTCATCCTAGCTTCCTGGAAGTGAGTCTTGCACTAGTAGCCTTCAGATGAAGATGTAGAACTCTCAGCTCCTCCTGCACCATGCCTGCCTAGATGCTGCCATGCTCCTATCTTGATGATAATGAAATGAACCTCTGAACCTGTAAGCCAGCCCCAACTAAATGTTGTCCTTTATAAGACTTGCCTTGGTCATGGTATCTGTTTACAGCGGTAAAACCCTAACTAAGACAGAATATATGTACCATGTACTATTTGGAGAGTTAATAAGATTTTCTGTTTGTTTCTTTGTTTCATTTGTTGCTGCTCTGGATACTCACATAAACCTGAATGCTGTAACCCCCAGCTTCTACCCATGGCACTCCAAACACTGACCTAGTCACCTACTTAATAATGAGAATATGCATTAAGAATCAGAGAGTACAGAGGAAGGTGCTTTCCTCGTGACTGCCACATTAGGAAAGGAAGTTGCTAGAGTAGTGATCTACAGTGTCACCCCCAAATTCCCACATGTTGAAAATTTGGTCTCCAGTAGTATACAGACCTTCCAAAAATGAGGCTCGGTGGAAGGAGAATAGATAATTGTGTCACTGAAAGGGACAGTGGAACTCCAGCTGCTTCCTCTTTCTTTGCTTCCTGGCCACACATTGTAACTATGATACACAGGACCTACTGGTACATGAAAGCCCAAACCAGCATGGCTGGGAGACAACAGACAGAGACGAGAAACTATAGAAATAACTGCAGAAATTGACCTTCCTTTCTAATATACCACTTGGTATCTGAGGGTTCGTGATACTGCAACAATGCTAACAACTACAAAGTGTGAATTCTTAAGCAAACAAAACAGGGAGAGGGAGGGAAAGAGGGAAGGAAAAGGGAGTGAGACAGAAGGAAAGGAGGGAGAGGAGAGGAAGAAGGGCTGAAATAAAGGAAGATGGGAGGGAAGAAGTGAAAAACTATGACAAGAAAGATGAAATTAGATGAAAGTTGACATAAAACGGCTTTTGTTTATAGTAATCTATGCCTTGGGTCTCTGAAGCTCACAAGTCATAAGTCACTGATGTGATGGCTTCTGTGCTGTCCACTCACCCGTGAGTAAACTGGAAGTCCAGCCACTATAACATCCTTCCCCCACAATTCCCCAGGCAGCACTCCATTGCTCCCCTTCTTCTCCTCACAGGTAGGCACTTCCCCCACGCCCACCCTCCCCTCCCTGGTAGAACAGCTCAGATGACTGGCTTCCAGTCCTTCCAGGAGCTCTTCTCATCCCTTCCAGGAGCTGTGCTCTCCCAATGTTAGCAGCTGACATGGACCAGCCTCAACCAAGGAGAGGAAGGGAATGGGAAACACTTCAATAAGAAAGGAAACTCGGGATTAAGGGAATCAGGCTAGCATCACTTCTTCAGGATTTTCCGGTACTTTCTAACCTTGCTAAAGACCTGAGCCTTCCTAAAAAGAAAACACATTATTGGCACTTGCCCCAAGTCCATTTGGCAACAGGCCCTTTTCTGTGTTGCATCTGGTCTAGTGATGTGCACATTGCACTTGTGGGTCCACCTGAGGAGAGGGTAGGCATTGCACTGAGCATTGAACACAGCCCTTGCCATGTGGCACTTACTCAGCAAACATGTCTCCCAACCACCCACCCAGCCCCTCCCCGTGCCTCCCCTCCACACTTATTCTTTATCCTATTCTCTGCCCACCTTTAAATATTTTCTCTCAGTCAAGGCATCTAAAGATCCTTTGGGGGCCATTTCTTAATGAGGCCTGGTTCCTGCTATTAGAACTTTGGGGAGACCTTGGCCATCATTCAGCTGGCCATTTAGGTAGAGCTGCCTGGACTGTGCATATAAGCCAAGCCTCTGTTAGCCATTCTGCCCTGTAAGCCTTCCTGAGCTGAGCTGCTCGCTGCATCTGCTCAGTCCCTACCCTCTTCATTGCTATCTACAGTAGGAGCTTGCCCTGGAGTCCCTCTGAGGAGCTGATTCCAGAGTTCATCTGCTCAGCCTGAAGTCAGTCCTGCTTAAACACTCTTAAGGATGCCTCTACCTGATTGCGTAGGATCTCCTTGCCTCTCGGTCACCACATCCCTCCTTAGGGATTTATAGTTAGCTCAAGTTTAACCCATCATGACACAAGTCAAGTTTCTGGGTAAGGAAGCTGCACCATGATGAGCTACAAAGAGAAACGGAAATACAAATGGTGTTGGAAGAAACCAGGTTGTAGGATATCCCCCAATACTGGAAGTCCTCCTCAGTGTAACATTTCCTCATCGCACCCTGTTGGCAATAGCAGTGATGGGAAGAGCTGCCACAGTACTAACCAAAGAGCTCTTTGGACATCAAACACATCAGAAGCCCAAGGGCATTCATTGTGACCTGGGGTGATCTATAATTGTACCCAATGAAGAAAATTTACCCAGTATTTTTTATATAAATAAATTGGACAATTCAACCAGCAAGTCCCCATCTCAATGCTATAACCAAGCACAGCAAGCACTAAGTGCTCGTCCCTGTGACCCTGGGCCTGAGCTGGAGCATCTGGCATCCAGGGAAAGCTGATCACTGGGAGTTAAACCCTGGAGAGGCGCCACTGGCAACAGCAGCCAAGAATGTGTCCAAGTCCAGAGACACATCACAGCTCATTAGCCAAAAGCCTGTATTTCCTAACCACCTATGCACATATCTGTGCCTCCTTCTTTCCTCTCTGAGAATGATAATAAACTTGTGAGAAATGTATAGTTATCTAGACAAAATTTTTCCTTGTACCAATCCTTCCTTGAACTAATATCCTTGCCAACTAACTGCTAAAATAAATGAAGAGTCTCTGAGAACAATGATTTCTGCCACCCAGAGTCTTTTAAATTAGAAAAAAAAACTTATGTATGATTTCATCATTCCATAACATATAGATTCATCACCAATTAGTGAATCTAGTGCTTCAAAAGGAAAGATCTGTGTCCAATGGAAGACGTCAAAAGAAGCAAATAAGTTAGTTCAATGGCCTCCCAACTGGCAACTTAAGTTGCTGTACCATGAGAGTGGGGAAGCAACGTGAGCTAGTCAGAGAACTCTGTCACATAATAGTAACAAAGGATCCCCAAACCTTGGTGGCCGTGATGACTTGAATAAAAATGACCACATAGGTTCTTATGCTTGAATGTTTGGTCATAGAAAGAGCTGCTACTTGAGGACGATTAGGAGGAATGACCTTGCTGAAGTAGATGTCGCCTGGTTGAAGGAAGTGTGTCACTGTGGGTGGGCTTTGGGGTTTCAGACGCCCAACCCAGGCCCAGTGGCTCCCTCTCTCCCTCTCCCTCTCCCTCTCCCTCTCCCTCTCCCTCTCCCTCTCCCTCTCCCTCTCCCTCTCCCTCTCCCTCTCCCTCTCCCTCTCTCTCCCTCTCCCCTCCCCCTCCCCCTCTCCCTCTCCCTCTCTCTCTCTCCCTGCTGCCTGTGGACGTGGATATAGAACTCTCAGCTCCTCCAGCACCATGTCTGTCTGTGTGCCACATGCTTCCTGTCATGCTGATAAGGAACTAAACCTCTAAAACTGTAAGCAGCCCCAAATAAATGCTTTCCTCTTATAAAGTTGCCGTGGCCATGATGTCCATGTCTTAGACCATTGACTAAGACAATAGCTTATTCATATTTGAATCTCTTGTTCCACATCTAACACAGACTGGCAATGGACCCTGCCTGCCACTGTTACACAGTATAGGCCGAGATACTAAGCTGATAATCTCCAACTGCCTATTCAAGGTGCCAGAGGGAAAGGCAACTGTAGGGAGTATCACACAGACTGTTACTGCTTTCACCCAGAAAGTATACGCTCCATTTACATTCATCAGCCAAAGTAGAGCACAAGGGCACACCTCACTCCAAGTGGAGAAAGCTGTAAAATCCTACCACATACTCAGAATGACTGTAAACTAGAAACACTTGGCAAAGAGGTTTAGAAAGATTATTCAAGGGTTAAAAGCATATACTGCTGTTGAAGGGGATCTGAGTTCACCCACTTCGGGCAACTTATAATTACTCATAACTCCAGCTCTAGGGGATTCAACACCTTTTTCTGGACTCTACAATCAGCTGCAGTCATGTATATACACCTGCACTCATATGCATATACCTGCATTCATGTGTATACACCTGCACTCATGTGTATACACCTGCACTCATGTGTATACACCTACACTGATGAGTATAAATCTAATCCCATGAGTATACACTTGATATCATTAGTATACACCTGCACTCATGAATATACACATCTCATGAGTATACACCTAAACTTGTGTGTATACATACACACACAGGCATACACATAGTTTAAAAATAAAACTAAAACAGTTTTAAATTATTTTTTAAAAATACTGGGTACATTATCCATCTTTGGAAACAGTAATGAGATACTACCAATAAAGTTTAGAAAAGGCCCAAGCAACTGAGGGGAGTTCACAGAAAGGTTGGGCAGATGTGGCCCTCAGGAAGGGAAGGAGTAGATGGCCTATGAGGGTCACAAGGGACAACGTGGAGCTGGCATAGGGACATTGGGCTGTGGCTCTGACATGGCATCTGCAGAAGACACATGAGGAAAGTTTCCAATGTGCTCACGCTTCAGGACTCCCAGCCTCAAGATCTGGGGAGAGGCTTGGCAGCCCTCTGCCACATGACAGTGTAAAGACATGCTTTAATCTGGTTTATAGGAAACTGGAAAGAAATATTATACTTTGAAACATGATAGAGGTGTGGCTCTTACCACATGCAAAAATCTGAACACAGTTTAACCTGCCAATTCTATTCCACCACAAAAACATAAGTCGCCAGGTCCCATGACAGTCAGGACATTTATCAAGAGAAGGTGACATTTGTCTTCAAGCACTCAGCCCTTTTTAACAGGGCTAGCGTAGGAGCGCTGCTTGCAGCTTGCAGGCTGGTAACCCCAGGCAAGCACTTGAACACACTGTCAAGAATGAGAAGGGCAACAAGCCTGTTTTCACACCCATGCCCAGCAGAGTCCCACCAAGCACGGTTAATCCTCGCATCAAAAAGAACGACGGCTCAGAAGTCCATCCTTAATCAGTTTGCCTATCACAAAAAGAACCTTCAAATATAATGTGCTAGAAATCTCTGAGTGTTTGTGCTCACACACACACACACACACACACACACACACACACACACACACACACACACATGCACCAAACATCCCACATAGACACTCACACAAGAAAATGTCGGTTGCTGAAGGAGCCCTTGAAAAATATTGAGACTTTAACTTCGGGAAAATCCCAGAGCAGGTAGGCAAAGCAAAACAAGAACAGAGGCAGCACTTTTTGTCTCTTGCTTAGGATCACTAATACAAAGGCCACACAACTGCCTAGTTGACCCTTCCACTATGACACAAAAAGTATAAGCTTGGTTCTCAGCACCCACGTCTGTGGCTAACCACTCATAACTCCTAGGGGAGTGGATACCCTCTCAGGCCTCTGCAGGTCCCACACTCACACAGACTTACCCACATACAGACACACACAGAGATACATCATTAGAAAGAAAATACAATAAGCCTAGGTGTTCAGCATCACATGAGTGGATAAGGAAAATGTGGTACTTACATACAATGGACATGGGCAGCTGTATGAGGAAAACACGCCATCTGTAGGAAAACAGGTGGAACTGAAGATCTCGAGTAAAAATAAGACAAAGTTAGAGGGTAGAAAGACAAATAATTCATGTTTCCTCTTACATATGGAATTAGGATTTAAGTGTGTTTGTGTGTGTGTGTGTGTGTGTGTGTGTGTGTGTGTGTGTGTGTGTGTGTAAGAGAGAGAGAGAACCATGAGAAGAAAGGAAGAAATCTTAAGTGTGAGGGAAGCCTCGCAGGGAGTGGCACTCATGTGACATGAAGGCAGGAGAGATTTGTGTGCGCTCAGGAAAAAGATGAATGAGGTTGAAGAGTAGGAAGTTCAGGGCAAGATGGGATACCTAAGAAGAAGTCTCATGACCTCGCATATCATAAAACACATCAATTCATAATTTAAATTTATCTTAAAGATGAGAAAAAGAAAAATATAAACTAAGGGCCCAGGATCTGATTTGATCAATAGAAGTGCTTGCCATGTGATCTGAGGGCACACACCTAAGCCTAGCACCATGGGCACACACCTAAGCCTGGCACTGACTAGAAGCTCTAGGTTCAGTGGGAAACTCTGTCTCAAAATAGAACAATAGAAGACACATGATATTGACCTCTGGTCTCCACTGTACACACACACACACAGAGACACAGAGAGAGAGAGACACACACAGAGACACATACAGAGAGAGAGAGAGAGAAAGAGAGAGAGAGAGAATAATAGAAATTAAGTCTATATAAATAAAATGGAAACTTCTTATCATCCAATAAGATAGTAGAGTTTATATGAGCAACAGTAAGGAACCAACAGAGATCTGAGGACAGAATAACAAGAAAGTCCAAGTTTGGAAGCCAGCCTGGTAGACATACCTGCTCTTCCAGATTCCAGGAAGACCATAGGAGAACAAGTGTAGTTCAAAGCCTGCCTGGACTGCTGAGAACATTCAAGGCCAGTGCAAAGACAGGTGAGACTTTGTCTCAGCATTTACAAAAGCAAAAGGAAGTCCAGAAATGTAGCTTGTCAGTTGAGTGTTTGCCCAGCGTACACAGGGCTTTCTACTGAAGCCTCAGCAATAAAAAAACTAACAACAAAAGAAATCCAAAGAGCAAGCTGCTTTGGGAAAATGGAGTTGTAATTAATCGTGCAAGAAATTGAAAGAAAAATGAAGAGAAGGGCGTAGAAAATATATTCACTGACATGTGATAGGTGAAGTCAGAGAGGACAAATCAGACCCCTGTGGCAAAGAATCCCAGGAAAGAACAAATTTAAAGAATGAGGACAGATGACTGGTGGTTTAAGACCTTCCTGTCTGAGGACATGGGTGGAGGAAACGTTAAACTGCAGACATAAGCACAGACAGAGACTCAATAACTTGTCCTCATAAAAATCTACCAGCACTTGGGAGGCAGAGGCAGGCGAACTTCTGAGTTTGAGGCCAGCCTGGTCTACAGAGTGAGTTCCAGGACAGTCAGGGCTACACAGAGAAACCCTGTCTCGAAAAAACAAAACAAAACAAAAAGATCTACCTGTTGCATTAGTTACTGTTTTCATACAGTGACAAAATACCTGGAATAAAGCATCTCAAAGGACAGAAACATTTTCCCTCAGAGTCTGAAGATACATTCTACTACAGTGTATAAGCCATATTTCTATTACTTAAACAAAACACCATGACCAAGGCAACTTATAAAATAAAGCATCTAGTTGTGCTTACAGTTTTGGAGGATTCGAGTCCATGATGGTGGAGCTTAGGCATAATAAACAATTGAGAACTCACATCTTGATCCACAAGCAAGAGGCAGAGAGAGATAATTGGGAATCACACAAGACTCTTGAAACCTCAAAGATTACCCCCAATGACACACCTCCTCCAAAGAGACCACACCTTCTAATCCTTCCCAAACAGTTCCACCAGCTAGGGACCAAACATTCAAACATATGAGCCTACGGAGACCACTCTCATTCAAACCACCACACTTGGCAAGGAAGTTGTGATGGCCAGAGCCGGAGGCATCTGCATTTGGGAAGCAGAGGTGGATGCTTGTGCTTGTCTAACTTTTTCCTTTTTTATCAGTACTCCAGCCCAGGGAATGGTGCCACCCATATTTAAGGTGGGTCTTCCCATCTCAGTTAACCTAATCTAGAAAATCCCACACAGGCATACACAGAGACTCATCTCCTTTGTGAATCCAGACCCTGCAGAGTTGAAACTAAGACTAACCATCATGTGTGTTGAAATCCTTAACAGCAAAATCTCTTCCTCCTCCTCCTCCTCCTCCTCCTCCTCCTCCTCCTCCTCCTCCTCCTTCTCCTCCTCCTCTCCCTCTCTATCTCTCTACCACTAAGATATACCCCCAGCCCTCACTGCAACAGCCTTAAAGGGCAGATCTCTTACTCAGTATATTCATGCCTAAAATCAATGAAACATCTCTTCCTAGACAAGAGGGTTAGAGATCCTATTCTCAGGGCTAACACTCCATACTTGGCTCGAACACAGAAGACTTCAGAGTTACAAAGGATATGACCCAGGACAGTCTGAAATCTACCCTAGACAGAAGCAGACACAAATAAACTCGGCATTTCCACACTATTCCTAGGCTCTATGTCTCAGAAACGTTTTGTCTCCTTCTCTATGACATTTACAGAGAAATTCCAAGAATGTTTAATAAGGCAGCCTTTGAAAGCAGCTCTCTTTATCTACACTGTCCACTTAGAAATAGCCAGTGGGGAATAATAGTTCAGCACTGGCCCTAACAGCACGGAATCATCATCTATGAGTTTAAGTGAGCTGGGGGACCCAGAGACAAAGGAAGAGGAATTTATGGGGTCTCATTAACAGTACTAAGAAGGTCTCTCCCTCCACATGGCTCCTGTCTGCAAGAATGGACTTTATATTAGCTTTTTCTTTTTTTAATATCGCTAGGCTCTAGAAAGTCAGAGAAATCTCCAAAGACACAACACTGCCCTAAATAAGTCTTTGAAAACAGAATAAGAAGCTTCAAACTCTAAGCAAAAGTGCCAGCTTGCTATTATTCTCCTCTGGAGGAGAATCTCCGGCTTAGGGTTTCCAAGTCCCACAGACAAAAGTCAAACAAATATGCACTCAAATTGATTCAACTCAAATTGAAGGATAAATTTACAGAAGAAAAGCTGATGTGAGTATGCCTTTAAAAATAACTGGAGGAGCTAGAGAAAGCACCCAAGGAGCTGAAGGGGTCTGTAACCCTATAGGTGGAACAACAATATGAACTAAACAGTATCCCCAGAGCTCGTGTCTCTAGCTGCATATGTAGCAGAAGATGGCATAGTTGGCTGTCACTGGGAAGCGAGGCCCCTTGGTATTGCAAACTTTATATGCCCCAGTACAGGGGGATGCCAGGGCCAAGAAGTGGGAGTGGGTGGGTAGGAGAGCAGGGCAGGGGGAGGGTATAGGGGACTTTCAGGATAGCATTTGAAATGTAAATGAAGAAAATATCTAATAAAAATTGAAAAAAAATAAAATAAAAATCACACACCTAGGCTCTGTATTGGTTACTTACCCCCTCAGTGTGAGAAAACACTTAAAGCAGCCTGAGAGAAGAAAGGTTTTCTTCTGTCCACAGTTACAGAGGGTGACAGTCTACCAAGGTGAGAGGAGGCTTGCATGCAGGAGCTTTGTGAGTTCAAGTCTGGTGTAGATAGATAGATAGATAGATAGATAGATAGATAGATAGATAGATAGATAGATAGATAGATAGGTAGATAGGTAGATAGGTAGATAGATAGATAGATAGATAGATAGATAGATAGATAGATAGATAGATAGATAGATAGATAGATAGATATAGAATGGTAAATAACTGCCAAGCTTTAAGGTAACATCTACTTCTAAGAACGAGGGGTTTTGTTCTCCATTGACTACAGTAAACTACCAGTCAACACCAGTGGCCACCAGCCTGACCCAGCCTCACACAGGGCACCTCACATAAGCAAGAACAGCAAGGGTCCCCCGAGATCTCTTATGGCCAGAGGAAAGAAAGAAGCCACCAGTCTAGGGGGACTCACCACATGCCAAGGGAGGAGGTGTAAGAGAACATGCTGAGCAGAGAGTGGAGCTCAGAAAAGGAAGGGGTGACCTAAAAGGATGAGTTCACAATGGTAAGTGCTCCACAAATAAAATATATCTCTGTTGGTGGGATACCCCAGAAGTTCCAAAACCCATAAATAGAAAGCTCTGTGGGACCCGTTACATGAGAGCTGGTGGCATAGAGGTGCCACTGTGGGACACCCGACATGGGAGCTGGTCTTTCCTCTTGCTCCTGCCTTCCTGGGAACTTCCTTGTGAAGGTTGGAAGTAATATTTTTCCTTGAAAGCCATCCTGTCATTATTTTGGGGTCCTGTCCTCCCAACATCAATGCCTCTGGAGCTTGATCAAGCCAGAGATGTGCATCAGAAGCCTGCCCAGTTGTTGGGTCCACGGATTACTCTGTTATGATTGACAACTCATTAGAAACTTAGGCTGTATCACCAACTAAAATGAGAAAGGTGTTCAAATGCAATTTCATCCTGCCTGAGAAGACATAGGTGTTCTGTAACCCATCAGGACACTGACCTATAATCTATCTACAACCTCACACAGAGCCTTGTACAATAGTTGAATAATCCCATCTTCCCTCCCTGTGGCAAAACAAACAAACAAAAAACTTGACCTGACTTTCTTCCCCACCCCCAATCCTTTTTAGAGAAAAAGTATAACTTTATCAACTCATCCTTCTGTTTCCTCATAAACAGCAGAGCAAATTAAGCATAAGTCTGGTTGGCAGTGGCTCTCTTGACTCACACTTGACCCCACAGGGTCCTGTGAGCCGTAGCTAGGAATGTCTGATGCTGGTGACAGCAGAAAACACTAGTTTTTAGCAGAGAAACTTTGAGCCTACAGTCTCAGCAGACTCTTCAGGATCCCTAAAGAAAATAGTCCTGTCTCTGGGATGGTGTCTTACTCAGTGCCAGGTGTTGTGTCTACGTGGTCCCTGGGGACCTGCACGCTGGGCTCTGCTCAGTCTGCATCTGGTGCTGTGTTCAGGTCTCACCATTTCCATCCGGGTAGCTAGATGTAAGGGAGAAGGGTGTCATGTCTGTTTAGCAGTTTGAAAATGTGTCATCAAGTCTGATTTACTTCTATGAGAAAATCCTAAGTCCTTTCACTTTGAGTAATGTTCTATTTGGTAAATAAAGTGAAGAGCTGTTTTATTCTGAATATAACTGAATTTATATAGTTCATGACAGAATTTTTAAAAAATATAAAAAGAATTTAAAAATTGGGTTTTATTTAAAGGAATTTTGGAATACTGCCCCAAATGTGCCCAGACTTACGCATTACATTTATTGCCATTGACAACTTCTTTTTTATTTATTTCCTATTTGCCACAGGCTTTACCTTGAATATGCTGCTTTTTTTTCTTTTCTTTCTTTTTTCTTTTTCTCTTTTTTTTTGGGGGGGGGTGCTGTTCAAAATGAAGGCTTCTTTATCAAGGCCTTTAATGAAGCCTGTGCATGTAGGTCTAAAGCTCAGAGGATCTTCTTTAGATGCTCTTGCATGTAAAGCACAAACTGTTTCAGTTTAATGTACTTCCTCCGACTAACTTTATGGGGAAGATAAACATTCTGTTGATGGGAGGTCCTAGTCAGTTGCTTGAAAGAGCACAGCCCAGGTTAAACAAGGGCTGACTAGGTGTAGAGAGAACCTTGTGATTTCAAAGAGTTACTGCTTTGGCAGTGCTTGTTTTAAGAAAAATACTGCTAGGGAAGTTCCAACTTCTACTGCACTCAACATCTAGTGAGATCTGATGTGTTGAAGTTGTTTTGATTTGACACACAGCATGTTCAATGATGGTTACTCGCCTCACAAAGACATGGAGAAGAATCCTTTGGACACAGAGCAGATGACACCTGTTTTGTATCCTGGTGTCATTTTCTGTGGATGTGGTCAGGTAGTTGTTTTGTTGTTGTCATTGGGCTTTTAAAAAAAAATACCAAAAAAAATTTTTTGGTCTCTTTGGGTGGGGTGGGGTGGGCTAACGCCATAGGAAGGAAATAATTTAAGTGGGGCTTAATGGGCCATCCTAGTAGGACTTTGTTGCTGGGAGTTCTATATCTTCATCTGAAGGCTGCTAGGAGAAGACTGGCTCCCACATGGTTAGGAGGAGGGTCTTAAAGCCCACACCTACAATGACACACTTCTTCCAACAAGGTCACACCTACTTCAGCAAAGCCATACCTTCAAATAGTGTCACCCTCTAGACCTAGCATATGCAAACCACCACATGGCCTGAAGCTAGGAAGTGGCTACCACATAGAAGGAACGTGGTAGAAATGAATGAAGAAACAAATTACTCAGCCTCAGTTTTGGCTCCCCCAGTGTCTCTGACTGCCTTTAAGGCCACATATCTTTAGCATCTCCTTCCTAGACTCAGAGCCTGGCTAAAGAGTTACATCAGCCCCCTTCCAGCACCAACTCTCTGCTCAGGAATTCCACCTCCCATGCAAGCAAGGGGCATGCTCTGCTGAGCTATCTGCAACACTTGGAAGGTACCTGCAGCCAAGTCTTCTACCTTCACTTACTGATGAGGATTTGAAGGGTCTCTTCTAACCAAGATGGTCAGAACAAAGGCATAGGTTGGTGCTGGGTACCAAGGCAACTGGTACCAGGAAGTAGAGTCTTAGATCCTTGGCCACCAACTCAGTCTCTCCTCCCCACTGCCATCCCTTGGACAGAACTTCAGTCCTCAGGAGAGAAGAATATTAACACTCCCAAACTGCTGTGCACAGTAAGCCATGACTTCAGGATGATGTGTGAGACATAATAATTTCTCCCTCCTCCTCAATTCTATCCCATCCCACTGTCCTTGGGGTCCCAGAGAAGATTGTTTAGGGGTCCCTAGTGTGTGCTCAGGCATACCTACTAACACAGTGACTCTCTCTAATGCTTTCTTGATGGACCGTGTCATAAGTGAAGTATTTGGAGTGGAAATGATGCAGAGGCTGCTTTCCCAGTGAGAGCCAGAGAAAGCCCTGTGAGGACACAGGTACCTACTGTATTCCTTTAAACCTCCTCAACTTCATGTCTTTTTTTTAATACTCCAATGAGTTCGACTTATGCTGTCCAAATATTCCACCATAGTATGATTGACATACCAGGAGCCACACCCTTAACAAAAAATGTCTCTCCCTCTTCTTAATGGTTAAACATGGTAACAGGTACCTTCTGTTACTGAGTTTGGTCACATGAGCTTTTCTGTCACTTGAATCCTTTCAGACTGGTGGTGCCTCCTTCAGCGCCCATGGTATGGTAAAGCGTGCAGTGCTCCAGTTGAGCAGTGCAGATGTGTTTTCTGTCCCTTGGTGTGTTTGGGGGAGCATCTCTGCTAGGTCAGGGTTAAGCATCTTTCTCAATATCTTTTAGTCTTGTTGAAACATTGCCTGCTTGCTCTGGTAGTGACTGAGAGACCTACTGGCCCCATAGCAGTAAGAGATGACTTTTTGTTTTTTTGTTTTGTTTTGTTTTGTTTTTAAAGATTTATTTATTATATGTAAGTACACTGTAGCTGTCTTCAGACACTCCAGAAGAGGGTGTCAGATCTTGTTACAGATGGTTGTGAGCCACCATGTGGTTGCTGGGATTTGAACTTCAGACCTTCGGAAGAGCAGTCGGGTGTTCTTACCCACTGAGCCATCTCACCAGCCCGACTTTTTATTTTAAGTAATTTTTTTGCCTTAGACTCAATATACTTTTTACCAGCTTTCTTTTGACTGCTGATCCCCTAGTATAACTTCTTCCCATCTTTATTTTCAAATATTTTTAACCTCATATTCTACCATGGGCCTCGAGAACAAAGCATCAATCACTTTGAGTTTCAATCAAGAATGAAAGTCTTTGATTTTTTTAATGGAGTCTGCAATCTATTACATTTAATTGGTGATAAATTTAGCTCTCAAGTATTTTATACCATACTTCCTGTTCTTCCTCTTTTCTTGTCTTCCTTTGGAGTGAGATTTTTATCATGCCATATTTATTTGAAACGTTTTACATTATTGCTGTAATTTGAATAGTCACCTTGGATATTTCAGTTATCATAGTTTAACGATAAATCCAACATCTGATTGTGTCCACATGCATACACATGTGTATACACACACACATGTACACACACATAAACAGACACATGTATTCACACATGCATATACATATGTCCAGACATGTACATTCTCACATGTGCGCATATGCACGCTTTATGCACACATGCCATGTCAGTCATCTTATACACATGTATACACACATGCATATACATATGTCCAGACATGTACACTCTCACATGTGCACATATGCACGCTCTATGCACACATGCGCACACATGCCATGTCAGTCATCTTATACACATGTATACACACATGCATATACATATGTCCAGACATGTACACTCTCACATGTGCACATATGCACGCTCTATGCACACATGCGCACACATGCCATGTCAGTCATCTTATACACATGTATACACACATGCATATACATATGTCCAGACATGTACACTCTCACATGTGCGCATATGCACGTTCTATGCACACATGCGCACACATGCCATGTCAGTCATCTTATACACATGTATACACACATGCATATACATATGTCCAGACATGTACACTCTCACATGTGCGCATATGCACGCTCTATGCACACATGCGCACACATGCCATGTCAGTCATCTTATACACATGTATACACACATGCATATACATATGTCCAGACATGTACACTCTCACATGTGCGCATATGCACGCTTTATGCACACATGCGCACACATGCCATGTCAGTCATCTTATAGACATGGTGATCATTTGGCTTTACTGATACCATGTCATTTCCTTTGTCCTTCTTTTCTCCTCCGTCCCTTACCTAACACTTAAATTCCTTTTCTCTCTGCCTGAAGAACTGTCTCCACTGTTCTCTTACTGAAGTCTTACGACAATAAATAAACCCCAGTGTGCTCATCTCAGATGCCTGTGTTCTGCCTCCCTATCCTTCCTCTGAAGGTGACACCCACGTTTGCTATTTTCCTTTACTCTACTGAAGTCTGCTGGAAGCTTCCTGCCCCTGTCTTCCACTATTGCTCCTGATAACAGCCTCTCTATAATTTTTGTTTATTCATTTTTATTTATTTAATGATTGTGTGTGTGTGTGTGTGTGTGTGTCTGCAATAAAACACACATCTTCACATGCTAGGTAAATGCTGTACCATTGAGCTAACCTGCAGCCTGGATATGTTCAAAGCAGTCTTTCTTTTCTCTCTAACACCTTTAAGGGTGTAATTGTTTACAGTTTTGTTGTAACATTTTTCCTTTTTCTGCTAGAATTTTTAGAGCCTTTAACTCTGTAGATTCAGATGTCTTGTGAAAGCAAATTCTGCCATCATTTTTATCAACTATCACTTACATCCAAGACTCTAGAATATCCCAATGAACAAACTTGGAAGCTTCTCGGTGTCTTCTAAATGTCTAACATCTGTTGTTACCTTTTTGTTTGTTTGTTTGTTTGGTTGGTTTTTGGTTTTTCGAGACAGGGTTTCTCTGTGTAGCCCTGGCTGTCCTGGAACTCACTTTGTAGTCCAGGCTGGCCTCGAACTCAGAAATCCGCCTGCCTCTGCCTCCCGAGTGCTGGGTATCACTGTGTATTCTTTGTATGTTTTATTCTGGACAATCCTCAAGTTCACTAATCCTCTCTTTGACTGTATCAACTATCTGTTGTAAAAGGGACCACTGAGTTACTGTTTGCAAATTCTGTGGTGTTTCTTTGTTCTTGCTTAAGTCTAATATGTCACTTTTGATGGTTTCAAATACTTCAACTTCCTCAACATTTTAACCTTATCTTTTCTATGCTTGCAAATATTAAGTCTGGTTTCTGTACAGTTTTTTACCAACTCTCTGGTGCCTTCCTGATGGTGTTTCTGTTACTTCTTGTTTTCAGTGATTCATTTTGAGGTGAATTAGCACCTTCTATGGCCCACTGTTCTGTTAGCCTTTTGTTTACTATGTGCTTGAAGCTATGCTTTTAAAACTACTTGTACAGGGGCCAGCAATATGGCTCAGCAAAGTAAAGGTGCTTGCTACCAGCTCTGATGATCTGAGTTCAATCCCTGAGACCCACATGGTCTTATGTCCACATGGTAGAAGAAGAAAGCTGACTCCCACAAGTTGTCCTCTGGCCTCGACACAAGCAATGTGGCCTGTGTCACCACACACAAAATAAGTAAGCCAATGAATGAATAAATAGATTAAAAATATCTTTATGTAGCCTATTTAGATTTTGAACTCACAGCGGCCTTAAGTTCCCGATTCCCCCTGCCTCTGCTTCATGAGTGCTGGGATTCAGGTATGTACTACCATGCTCAGACTCTACAGCTATTTTGATGTTATTGTTTTCATATGATATTACTTTTATAAACATAACTGTTATTTGCTTGTGGCAAGTCTTGGAAGAACCATCAAGTCCATTAGAGCTCACTCCTTGCTTATGACTTGAGACAGCCCCCAACATCCCATGGCTCAGAATTGAGCCAGAGTTTGTGAAAGAGCCATTTTAGGTCCACCCTATCCTTATCACCAGAGGTCACCTCTGCTGAATCTCAGATAAAAACATAGGGAGCTCATCTTGATGACTGTAGGTTCCAACTTCATGTCTACCCAGTCCCGGGGGGAGGGGGGGGGGCTGAGGGAAAACTTATTCTCTTAGCTTTGTGTCTCAGATTTCTACCTGCCCTTTGGTCAACAGAAGTCCTAAGCATCATGCTGTCTTCCCTAGATTACTACTGTGTTATTAGATCTTTGTTGCTTTCCGGAAATTTTATTTTATGCTACCTAAATTTTATTGGTCATTCTCAGTGAAATTGTAGGTCTGAATTATCCTACTTATCATTAACAAAAGAAAAGAAAAGTCCTTTGATACTTTCAAGCAGTTCCTTTAATCTTCGTATTTTTCATGTGAAGTAAATATCAGGGAATGAACACTGTTGAGATCTAGGGTACAGAGACTCTGGGAACCCAGAGTGTTGAATGAACAATGCAAGAGTGGGCACAAAGTCCTCCTTCTCCCTCCTCTCTCCTTACGCTCATCTATGTAACCATTGCCTCATGAAGGCAATTCATCGTTTAAACTATCTTTGAATACGTCCTAGCTTTTTATGTTTTCCATCTTTAAAAACATCAAAGGCAGCTTTTTACTTGTGTGTTCAAAGGGCTGAATCTCATTTCCTTGGGGAGAAAACAGGCTATCTGCATTGACCCACGAGAGACTTTGAAAATGAGGATTCATCATCCTGACAGTGAGTGGAAAAGCCTCCAATACACACTTGGAGAGAAAAATGCCACATAAAAAGATGGTCTCTGCTGTTTCAAGTCATAATGATCATAATAGCTGTGGGACATTTTATTGAGGCCTAAAGTGTTGAAGTGAAATTTACACTCAGTAGGGAAACATGTTCAGATGCCATTCTACCGTGGCTTTGCCTTTATTGTTATGGCTCTATAACCAGTACTGATCTAACCATTTAAGAGGTGGTACTGTACTGCGAGCATCCCCATCCCTAGCCTTTCACACACCTAGCATCCCTCCAGGTGAACATCTGTAAGCAGCACCCTCAGAAAAAAACATAGATTTCAGAAAAACCCGAAGGAATCAAGCCACCTATGCTGGGCTTCTTAGAGCAAAGCTCCAACTCTGGATACCCCATGTTTATATGCTTCTCCAATTCACATGTTGTCCTCAGAGCCTTCAGGTCTACAAGCTGCCATGTTTTCCTTTCCAAGGAACACAAGTGTACATTAGGCAAATGTCTATATCTATGACAAATAAGGAAGCAGACAACATCCTACAGATCAAAGGGATCCTGTAAGTGGTGAGACATCAGAATAATTTTTTCAATATTTACAAAGCTGTTCTCTATTTACTTATTTGCTTGTTTGCTTGTTTTTACATCCAGACCACAGTTTCTCTTCCCTCCTCTCCTCCCAGTACTTCCCCTCCCCCTCTCCTCCCCACCCCACCCCTATCCACTCCTCCTCCTTTTCTCTTCATAAAAGAGCAGGCCTCCCATGGATATCAACCAGCCATGGCATATAAGTTGCAGTAAGGCCAGGCACCTCCTCTCCTATTAAGGCTGGATGAGGCAATTCAGTAGGAGGAAAGGGTCCCAAAGGCAGGCAATAGAGTCAGAGACAGCTCCTACTCCCACTGAAGGAAGTCCCCAATGAGAACCATACTACACAACTGTCACTCATGTGTGGAGGACCTAGGTCAGTCCCACGTAGGCTCCCCGGTTGGCAGTTCAGTCTCTGTGAGCCCCTACGGGACCAAGATAGTTGGAGTAGTCTTGTGACTACTTAAATAAATTTTAAGGTCTATTAATCCTCTCTTTAATAATTTCAGTAAAGTGGCTTTAAAAATCTAAGGTGAATTCCATTGTGCTAAAAAACCAAAACTATAAAAAGTAGGTATGACACAAATTCTAATCACTCAGAAGACTAACCTGTTGGGTTGGGGTGGGGCTTAATTACTCTATGAGGAGGTCAGACATAAATGTATCCAAAGAAAACTAACAATCTGTTCAAGCAAAGCCTATCTGTTGGCACACCAAACACTTTCAAACTAGCACAGAGGAAAACATCCGCTCCTGAAAGTCCTCAGTCCTACATACCTACTGCACGATCCCATGAGGCTGGCTGTGAGGCCGGCTGGCTTTCCTCCTGCCCACACTGAACACCCTGCTGGAGTAGCTCAGGATGAGCTGCATGCTCAGCTCATTGACAGCAGCAAGTTCAAGGGCAAACGGAAGTGTCTGGGGATGGGAGGGTCCTGTGCTTGCTGGAGCAGCATTAGGAGGATCTGGCATGCTCATAAGCATCTGGGGATGCTAATGTGTCCCATGCTACACAGGTTGGCTGTAGGCAATTCCTGTTCTTTCCTGGCTCCATGCTTTTTCCATAGTATCTCAGTTCTCAGCTCAAGCGCCATACCTGCCATTTTCCTTTTGTCAGCCATCCTGCCCCTGCACCACCACCAAAAGCCACAACAGATGTCAGCAGAGATGTTGTCATTGCTGATAGTGTTCAGCAGGGTACCAGGCTCCTAGTGACACTGCCCAGACCTCCATGTAGGGGATCATGCTACATGTGGGCTACAGGCAGATCCTGGAGGCACTCTGAGTGACTGACACACACCAAGTTCACTTCTTCAGAAGGACCTGCTGTTACCATCCTTCCACACCTTTTAGAATTTGAAGAAGACTTTTGCTGACTCTCAATGAGCTTTAGACCCCAGACCTATCAGACATACTGACTCTCAATTAATTGAGCTTCACTTCCTAAAGGCATCTGACTCGCATGTGTTGGGAGTTGGAGTGGGGTGTTCCAAGCACGGATAGCCTCTAAGCAATAGGAATATGTTTCTAGGATATGGGATTTGAGAGTTGTGGC
This sequence comes from Mus musculus, assembly GCF_000001635.26. Classification (NCBI taxonomy): domain Eukaryota; kingdom Metazoa; phylum Chordata; class Mammalia; order Rodentia; family Muridae; genus Mus; species Mus musculus. The sequence goes on along the minus strand of NC_000083.6, from coordinate 7,584,191 downwards.
AAAGACATACCTGGGGAAGACAGAAATCATCTTCCTTCCAGAGAACCATCTACCCCAAGATGTTATTTGAAAGAGGGTGCCCCAAACAGAATATGCCCCAATATGTTTAAATTCCACCTATGGTGGTTTGAAAGGTCTGGTCCCCATAGATTTATGAGTTTCAGTGCTTGGCCATAGGGAGTGGCACTATTAGGAGGTGTGACATTGTTGGAGGAAGCGCTTCACTATGTAGGTGCATTTTGAAGTTTCCTATGCTCAGGCTACACCCAGTGTGTAGAATCTAGTCTCCTCCTGGCTACCGGCAGAAGTCCATTCTCCCTCTGCTGCCTTTGGATCGAGATATAGAACTCTCAGTTCCTCCAGTACCAAGTATGCCTACACAATGCCATGTTTCCCACCATGATGATAAGGGACTGAACCACTGAAACTGTATGCCAGCCCCAATTAAATGTTTTCCTTTATAAGAGTTGCCTTGGTCATGGTGTCTCTTCACAGCAATGAAACCCTAACTAAGACACCACCTCATCAGACCTCTACAAGCGAGAAGTTCAGTAAAAAACAAAGACTTCAAAATGCCCACCCATAGAGGGTAGACATCCATTGGCCCCTGTTGACTTGCCCCAGGTCTCAAGAACCTGGAATAGAAAAGCACAGAGAGGTATGAACTGGATGCTGCTGCCCCACCCACTGCTGCTGGGAGAAACTGTTTTCAGACCCCACCTCACAGGCAGTGTGTGTCACTCAGAATCCTGTCTGGGGCTCCCTGGCCCTAGCTTCTACAGAAAGCAGTGAGCCAAGACTCCTACTGGAATCATCCAGGAGAGTGCCAGGCTCTCTGAAGTGATGCTTTTTCCTGCAGGGAACCAGAGCCTCTGGGAATCATAGCTGAGCCAGTGCAAGGTCCTGCTCCACCCTCAGTGTCTGGCCAGGCATTGTGGTGCCCACAGCTTCTTGACCATTACCTCACTGCCAAACAATGTAGGGCACCCCTCCGATCAGTATATTAAGAAGAGGAAAGGTTAAAGTCCTCATTCAGAGCATGCACCTTCTAATGGGTCCGTCCCCAGGCAGTCTACTCGACAGTATCAGGGCTTGCTCCTTGTCGTCATGGATGATGACATAATGGGCTGGGCATGAGCCAGGGTGGCCTGAGGGCACTTCCATGGTATAGTTCCCCAGCAGGAAGCTGAGCCCTGATTCCTCACTGCTGGAGTGTAGAAGGAAAGGCACAGATAGAGGATCCTCAGGTAGTTTCTAGAAACCCCTGCATCTTCTTAACTCTGTCATCTGCACATTACATAGACAAAAACAAAAACAAAACAAAAACCTATACCCCATCCCCACCCAACTCAGCTAAACTAATGTCCACTGTCCAGGCTTCCTGTCACCATGAGACCTCTTCAGCAGACCGTGGGAAGGAAGGAGAATGGACTCAGAGTGGTCCATTCAGTTTGGACTTTGGATCCGGATGAGCAAATCCAGAGCTTTTGAGTTATAAACTCTCTCTCTCTCTCTCTCTCTCTCTCTCTCTCTCTCTCTCTCTCTCTCTCTCTCTCTCTCTCTCGATGTGTTTTATTATTCTATGTGTATGAGTGTCTTGCCTGCATGGATGTAAGTGTACCCCATGTGTGTCCCATGTGTGCTCCATGTGTGCTCACAGAGGTTAGAAGAAGGTGTCTAATGCCCTGGGACTGGAGTTATAGACAGTTGTGAGCTACCATGTGGCAATTAAATCTGGGTCTTCTGCAAGAGCAGCTCTTACCACTGAGCCATCTCTTCAGCCCCATAATCTCTTCTTTATTATATTTATTTATTGTGTTGGTGTGATCTCTCTGTGTATGTATGTGTATACACACAAATGCATATTGCATGGTATGCATAGAGAAAGGACAACTTATGGAAGCCAGTTCCCTCTTTGCACCACCATGTTGGTCCCAGAGCCAGAGTTCAGGTCATCAGGCTTGATCGTCGCACTTTTACCCTTACAATGTTGCAGCAAAATTCTTTCTTCCTCCTTCTATCAGCTACTTTTCTCATTGCAATGACAAAAATACCTGACCGAAAGCACTTAAGGAAGACAGATCTTATTTGGTCTCACAATTTGAGGATACAGTCCATGAGGTCCGGAAGTCGTAGCAACAGGAACTTGAGGCACCTGACCACGTGGATCTACAGTCAGGAAGCAGAGAGCTGAACCATTCTGCTCTGCTCACTTTTTATCATGTCTGGGATCCCAGAACATGGGATGATGTTGCTCACATTTAGACTGTCAACTTGACAAGATCTTGAACCATCTAGTGACTCAACCCTGCAGGAATAAGGGTTCTGAATGGCAGGTGTCCAGGGAAGGGACCGGATTTGAGAAGATAAAGAAGACAGAAAGCTGGAACCAGAAGGTCTTGCATAAGCTAATAGCTTGTGCCAAACATATGTATTAAGAAGTCCAGCATCTTATATACTATTTTCAGTGGAAAATAGTCCAAAGTCAGCAGAAAGCTAAATCAGACGATGTTGGCAATAAGATCACAGAATACCTCAGCACCTCCACCTAACAACTGATAATCACAGCCCTGTAGAAGGAAATGCCAGGTTCCCAGAAACTGAAACCTTAACTTTTTCAAAGCCCTGGCCCAACCCCAGACCAGCCCTTGCTACGTCTGCCCCAGGGCAATAACACAGAACCAGTGTCCCCTTTGTCCTTCCATGTGGCCTCTGAGAAAGCTTTGGATGGGTGTGGCTCCCACCAATCTAGGAGACAAACCTTTGGGCGTGTCTGAGAGAATTTCTACATTAGGCCTGAAGTGGGAAGACCCACTGAATGTGGCTGGCACCGTCCCCAGGGCTGGGGTTCCGGACTTAAGGAAGAAACTGAGTATCAGCATGCATCTCTACTTCCCGGACTTAAGGAAGAAACTGAGTATCAGCGTGCATCTCTACTTCCCGGACTTAAGGAAGAAACTGAGTATCAGCGTGCATCTCTACTTCCCGGACTTAAGGAAGAAACTGAGTATCAGCATGCATCTCTACTTCCCGGACTTAAGGAAGAAACTGAGTATCAGCATGCATCTCTACTTCCCGGACTTAAGGAAGAAACTGAGTATCAGCATGCATCTCTACTTCCTGGACTTAAGGAAGAAACTGAGTATCAGCATGCATCTCTACTTCCTGGACTTAAGGAAGAAACTGAGTATCAGCATGCATCTCTACTTCCTGACTGGGTGCAGTGTGACCAGCTCCTCATACTTCTGCCCCTGTGCCTTTCACACCAAAATGGACTGTACCCTGGAGCTGTGAGCCAACATAACTCCTTCCTTTCACCCTTGCGTTGCTTTTGTTGAGTATTTTGCTGCAGCAATGGCCCAAGTAATTAGCACAGATTATAACCAATCTCTACTGAATGAGTGAACATGGTGAGGAAAGATGCCCTACCCTCATCCCCTGGGGAGCACAGCAAGCTATAGGCTGCATCCTGGTTTCTTTCTCTCCAGTTTCTCTCCAACTCACAAGATAAAAGCCCTACTGTGTTGAAGAAGACATCATAAAAGGGAATTATCACCTTGCTGGTGACAAATAGAAACTAAGTCAAAAAGGCATGACTGTCACCAGTGATGGCTATCATTTTACAGGTAACTACATCTCAGAGAGGAGACACAGCTGGCTCTCTTTCTTCTTCCTCACTTGCTGGACTCTGCTATGCACCAGACATTAAAAAGATGCTGGGACTCTTTAAGGCACCCACAACAGTCCTGCCCTGGTGAACTTACCCTTAATCAAGCATAGAGGTTGCTGTATATCCATCCTCACCCCAGGTCTCTCATGCTCACCAGTAAAGATTGGGCAGCATTCTCCATCTTGGGCCAGTGCTACTGTGCAGATATGAGCAAGATCACAGGAGACTACTGTCTCAGAGTCCTTTCCCACTACACACTTGTCAATGATAAAGGATAAAAGAGCTTTAAAATGGAGACACCAGCATGGACCACCCTAACCAGCCCATCAAAGCCATCATCACCAGTGGTGGAGCCAATCGACAGCAGAGATCTCCTGGATCCACACAGAGAGAAGTGTGCATGGACACTATTGTCTCATGCCTATACGGGGTGCATCTCCCGAATCCAATCATCACAACCAGAAACACAGACAGACAGACAGACAGACAGACAGACAGACAGACAGACAGACAGATCTGTGAATATCACATACAAGCCAATGTCATGAGAATTGAACCCAAGTCTCTAGAACTGGTCCAGATAAAGAAAGGCTAGCCAGACAGCAAAGAAATGTTAAATCTTGGAGTTGGTTTGTTTGTTTGCTTGCTTGCTTGCTTTTAGATTGGCAAAATCTAAACCAAGTTGTTATACTAAGTAACAATGTTATAAGAAGACTCCTGATTCTGATTATTTTACTCTTAGCCATGCTGCCCTTCCCCTTCCTACAGCTTACATTGCTGTCCAGTGTCACCCTGGGGCTGCAGTAGCTGCAAACCAAGAGATGTATTATAAGGGAAAGGTGAGTTCACTGTTATACCAGCCAACGATCTTCAACCATCCACTTTAACCTGTATCCTGTATCCACAAGCTTATATGCACACACACACACACACACACACACACACACACACGCAGAGAGACAGAGAGAGAGAGGAGTGGCGAATACCCCTTTGGACCCTCTCACTCTATCACAACTTCACACGGGTCTTACCCTTGTCTTTTGATCTCCACAAGAACACTAGATGGCTGAGGAGGAGCTTGTGGGGTTCCTGGGGACTGTGACTGTCCTCATGGCTTCAGCAGGTCTCCTTGGATATGGCACCCCCATGTGTCCTGCCTGCCTTTGTCCTCACAATTTGGGGCTCTTGCATCCCACACCTGGTAATGCTCTTTCCTCGTGACCCTGCTTCACCCATACCTGTTGCTGAGTCCAGTTCAAGGACAGCTCATACATTCATGCTGCCAAGTGTGACTCAGAAAGACCTCCGCACAGCACGTGACTAACGGAACTGGCAGGGTTTGGAGAACAATGCTCTGTAAGGCAGTCTGCAGATATAAAGCCTGCACTTCCTCTCAAATCTCAACATGAGGCAATGTCCACACCACATGCCCATCCCCTTGTCCTCCACATTCTGCCTACATCTTTTACTGACAGCCTACTATGTACCAGGTATCTGCTGAACATCTGGATGCACCAAGACAATGCATGAGAGATCCAGGACAATGTTCAGACCACTACCTGAACCCAGGGCCAAGTTGATCCTGAATAGGTCAGCTCTTGCCACATGTTCATACTAACCTGCCCCTGCCCCTTCAACAAAGAGATCACACGGGTTTTGCATCTGTTTCTGGGCGACTTTAAAACAGATGAGAGCTCTGCCGTACCCTTTAGAATGCACAGAAGTCAGAGTTCACACTCTACTGATGCCTGGACTTGGCAACAATCATGGCTGGTAGCTAGTGAGATGGGCACCACGGTACCTACTCACAGACTTTGACATCACCCAGCCCTTACCCTGTCTCTTTCTTTCCCAGGTGTGGGAGGGGTAATATGGCTATAGGTGTGTCTGTGTATATTCATAAGTACACACCAGGACTCGGTAGACCTCGGCATTGCTATGGCCGACTTGCCCTGCCTGCCCTACAACCAGGCAAGAACACTTCTACCTTGAACCCCAAGCTCAGGCCCACAATTCACTACAGAAAATACTGGAGCCTTGCCAACCCCAGAAATCCTCTAGCCATCTAAACCATGCCTCAATGACCAAGATGGTTTTCAGTTCTTAGAATAGGAGGCTATTTCTGAAGAAACTTGGCCCAAACATTTCCAATTTTATCAACAGATAGAGCTATTCTGGAAATTGATCAGCTTCTCGGTCATGGGGTGCAGAAAAGATGAACGATCTGTGCTGGCCCTGCCCAGCGTGAGCTCACAGGAAGAAGCTTAGGGAATGACACAACCTCGGCCTTCATGAGATAACTGCGTATTTTCTTCATACTGAAAAAGAAGAAGAAGAAAAGAGGAATATGGCTGGGGCTGACCTCGGGGCTCGGACTCTGGCACTCATAGCTAGTGTGTTCTGTAAAGTTGAGTATGTAGGCTCTGGGGTATATCAATCAACGTCTTGTGAGCCTGATTTTCAGCCAGTGATGACAAAGGAGAGAAGACACAATGACTGAAGATGAGGCAAAAAATAATAATGTTCTATGAGGTAGCAAGTCCATTTGGGAAAGGGCGACACACCCATGGGAGCAGGTTTTTCCCGGGAGCAGGACCTAGACAAACCAGAGTGAACCCTACACTCCAATCCATAGCCATGGTGAGACACTCCAGCCACCAGCCCTGACCTCTAAAGGTCAAGAGGTTGAAATACTGAGAACAGAAGGTCATGGTGGACCCTGGAAGGCTTTCTGCACCATGATAACAAAACCTGCTGATGCAAGGAGGACTGTAAAAGCCCACTGCAATTCATGATTCACAGTGAAAAGTTAACTTCTCAGTCATTAAAGTTATCCCCCAATCATTGGCAAGAGCATGCTTTGCAGAAAATGCCAGGGGAAAGCCTTGATAGAGACTGAAGGGAGAATCACAGCCATTGCAGGGTGGGCTGAGAAGAGCCCTACCACGAGTGATCTTCTTCTGTGCCCACTAAGGGCAGGAAACTCTCCATCCATGCCTGACCTGCCTTAAAGGCCTCAGAGCCAGGGAGAGACGGCCCCTCTGGGACACATGCCCAGAGTCCTGGATGAAGTCATCTCTGTGTGCTGTTATTCTAGTTTTTAAAGGAAAAATTCCCTCTCAGACCAGGGACCGCTGCCAAATTGCTAGGTTACCACAAGTGTGTTTGTAGTCATATTTACAAACTCCATTTATCTCCTGTCCCTGTGTTCATCACCAGAAACCATCTTGGTTCATGTCCCAGGACCTGGTTTTCAGATCAGACAGCCCGAGGCTGACTTAAAATCCACTCCTGTCTGGGAGCTGCACAGTAATAAGGATGTCTCCCTATCGTGGCCACCATCATTTTCAGTAGCTAAACTAGCTACTGAAAGCCATACTTCCATCTTCTCATTCCCCACATTGTGCCAATACCCTTTGACTGAGTACATACCATGTGCCAGGGCTCTGGTGAGCATTTGATGCAATGATTCTATGCATTTCAACGTATGTTATCCTCAATATAAGTCTATGGAAAAGATGTGAATGTCCTCATCAGCTGAAGGAGCAAATAGACTCACAGAGCACTTTAAGTAGCATGTTGAGGACCTGGGGAGATGGCCCCACTAGTTAAAATGCTTTCTGAACAATTGTGGAAACCTGATGCCAATCCCCAGTGCCCAAGTAAAAAAAGTACACACAAGGCACACACCTTAAAAGACCAGCACTGGGGAGGTGGAGACAGGAGGATTCCTCGGGCTCACTGGCCAGCCAGTCTACCTACACTAGCAAGCTCCAGGTTGAGTGAAGAAGCCTATCTCAAAAACTTAAGGTGAAGAGTGATTGAGGAAGGCATCTTTCATGAGCATCTGGCCACCACGTGCACACAAATACACATACAAATATATCTACACACACATAGACAAGAACACACACACACACACACACATATAGTCTGATTCCAAAATCTCATGCTAATCACACCAATCAACCCTCACAGCCCAGGAATGAACTAGTTACATCACAGGTTCAATGCTGCGTTTGATGACAGGATCAAGATAGACACAGGGAACCACAGGGCACACACAGGTGCCGACCTCTCCTGCACTGAACAAACAATGTCCTCAATTTGTCTCCTTGACCTTGAAGTCCCCTACACGATCAAGGCTACATCTCCCAAGTGCCGAGAGCTTAAGACCCACCTTGAACTCACCACAGTGAATGAAAGAAAACCAGTTCCCATTCTGATCTACATGGACACAAGAGTTTAGGACTTGCCATGCAGTTGTGAGTTTGTGCCTGGTGGGAAGAAGGGATTGGCAATACTAATGGAAACCATTGAAGGCAGCAATCTGGGATCCTAAAGGCCTCTAAGATTTCCTCCTCCATCTGTCACTGAAGTCTCGCTATAGGTCTTTCCTTTTCTCCTGCCCGTGTTCTATATGTACTTATGACCTCACAGTATCAGCTCTGCCAGCAGCCAGGAGCATCTCCACGGACCCATGTCCTGGTGCAGGCTCTGGTGGACCACCCACGGTAATGTTGACACTGCATTAAGCCATAGAAAGGAAACAACCTGCTCCCAAGAAGATAATGCAGAAATACACCTAAATAAAGGAAATAAGCCACTAGATGCTCAAATTCAAACCCCTTTCTTAGGTTCAGAGATGGTACTGAGAAAGGCCCATGTCCCAGGTGACAGTGTCAATTACACATATATGCCGAGTGGAGAGGAATAAGGGCCAGGGAGGCTGCAGTAGGGGCTGTGATCCAAAGCAATCCACAGATGCATCACTAAGAAGGTGAAGGAAATAGGAGAGAAGGCAGAAGGAACAACCTGAGGCAGGAGTATACATGACATGCCCAATGCCCCAAGTGTGGTGTTGGAACTACCCCTCCGTGCACACAATGCTCTGGAATCGAGATAGCAAACAGCTGGGGTGTTATGCAGTCAGGCCAAGCTACATCTGAAACCTTGTTCTTCCACATGCATGCAAAATCCTTCATCTGTCTTGAGTTTCCCCAGCCCTCTAAACAGGAAGCTATGATACATGCAGTCTATAGCAGAGCTAAACAGAGAAAATGGAATTTACCTACAGCACTTGGAGGAGAAGAGACTCCGTTTCTCCAGTATCCTGTAGCCTAAGCAGAAGAGCCCCTGGCTTTCTGTGGCCATACACATGTGCACACTTTCTTCCAGAGCTAATATGACAGCAACATCACCTGACACCAGAGAAAAGACATTGCCAGCTGTCTCATTGAGACATCTAGGATCTGATGAGATTGGACTCAGTTCCTGCCCTACTCACCACAGAAAGCCATGGGCAAGGCAGAGAACTCAGGTGAGTTAGCTCATAGTAATGGTGTGGGATTCGAGAGAAGGTCCCTGCAGAGAGCAGACCCATCTGCCAGCCCTGGCTCCTTTTGTATTCTTCCTGCCCTGGAAACCCGTGAACAAGCTGTGCAAAAAGCAGCCACCACCAAGGCCAGAGTCCTAGCCAGAACCTACAGAGAAGAACCTGAGGTTCTTTAGCTATAGGAGGTGAGGAGGGGGAGTGGATGATGTGCAAAGGGCTGACTGCCAGCTGAATGCAGGCCTGGACCAGCTTACCATGCCTGTGGTGGGGATGCTCAGAAAGACAGAGCTCTGAATGAAAAGGGTGGAGAGGAGACAAAATAAAACACAATAAAGTAAAAATAAAACAACCTCATTACCAGCTCAGCTAAAGGCCAACCCCATTTGTGGCCAACTAGGACTCTTCTAATTTGGTCGGCATGTCTTATTTTAAACTCATTGAACAGTTTATTTCCAGACTAGCCCAGGGCTGTGTCTACACAGTCAGAGATTCACAGAAATTCTGAGGTGGAGGAACATTTGAGGTCACTCTGACCAACTTCCTATTTTCTGGGACTTTCTGAGGCCTGGAGGTTGGAGGACAGTTGAAGACCACTTCTGCCAGTGTAGAGATGGAATTAACACGCCTTTGCTGCCTTGTAATCTAAATTTCTCCTGCTTCCCAGAGATACAAGAATCTACGCCTGAGTCAGGCAGGCCAGACAGCTGAGTGCGGTGAGGAGTTTGACACCAAGCGTGATGGCCTGAGTTGGATCCCCAGGACCCACAGGATAGAAGAATGAACCAACTCTCACAAGTTATCCTCTGACCTCCACACACATGTACATTCACATATACATGCATGAAATAAATAATAGATATATAGATGATAGATGCATAGATGGATAGAGAGAGAGAGATACATAGATATACAGATACATAGATACATATATAGATACATAGAACATAGATACATAGATATGTATATAGATACATAGACACATAGATACATATATATACATAGATATATAGATACATAGATATGTATATAGATACAAAGATAGATAGACACATAGGTACATACAAACATACATAAATACATGATAGGTAGGTAGATAGACGATAGATAGATAGATAGATAGATAGATAGATAGATAGATAGATGCAGTAAAAAAGGGAAAGTGTCTATGACTAAATACCACTGGTATGTTTGTGCTAAATACAGTGTGCCATGGGGACAAATGTCTGTAAATATCTCACTCTCCTCTGCTTTCCTAATAATGGCTTCTTTATCTGTTTCCACAGTCATACCCTTGGATATTCTTTTTAAGGCCTTTTATTCTCCTCTCATAAAAGAATCCCATTTATTTGTAGATGCCTCTTCCGCCTCGGAAAGTGTCTACTGCCAATCAGTCTCTGACCTTAGGGTACATGGTAACACCCAGGACAGCAGCTGGCAAGCTAGTGACCATGCAATGTGACGTCCTTTTTATGCTGAACACAAGGGAGAGCTGATTTGAAAGAACAATTATGGCTACACACTCTTTGTTAGTCTCCATCGCTCATTCTTTAAGAATGGTGTTGGGCAATATCTTCTAGGCTAAGTGGCCTGTGACTGAACTCTTGGCATCCTCCTCCCAGCGTTCCCACATGTATTCAATTTTCTGCTCTGGTAACTAATCTTATGCGATATGGTAAAGCAAGCATAATCCATCCAAAGAGAGATTGGAGGACTCAACGTTCTACAAGAGCTCCCAAGATGCACCCAATCACCGGGTCTCCATCCCTCGGGAGGAGGCTGTGAGCAGTACCACAAAGCAGGCACAGCACAAGTCCCTAAGAACCTGAATCTGTGCCATTCTATTTATTCTGAAGACCCAGAGAAAGCTCAGTGAACTCAGCAAAGACAGAGAACAGAGAAGGTTCCACAGAGGCTCTCTAGAAGGATGCTGGAAGAGGTACTTGCCAAGCAAGGAGTAGGGAGTGGGCATGCAGACAGGAGTAACCCTAAAGGCAGCAGTGTAAGCAAGAGTCAGCATACGGCGTGTATGGACATGTGCAGGCTTTAGTAGAGACAGAACATAAAACCCTAAGATGTGAAGATGAAGGAGATGAAGCTGAATGGGCAGACACAGGCTGGACTGGACAGATCATCATCTACCAAACAGAGCAACTTGAACCTGGAGGACAGGTCTTAACTAACCTCACCCTGAGTTCTGGAAAAGGAATTCACTGAATCCCCTGAGTCTGCCTCAGAATCCATGTATTTTTTCCAAAATAAATGTTTCAAAGACACAATGACTCCCAAAAGTTTCAGATCAACCTCCAGAGGGTACGAAAATCCACTGGGTTTTTACTTCCTTCCCATGAATTAAGCTTTAAGACCCATGGTATTTATGTTTTCTTGTTTTAAAAAAATGATAAGAAATATTTTTAAAACATGCTCAGGCTTGTGGGGTAGGTCAAGTATATATAGAAATAGATACCAACGAGGCATGGTGGTAGACATACCTTTAATTCCAGCCCTTGGGAGGCAGAGACAGGTGGATCTCTGTAAGTTCTGAGCCAACCATGGCTACACAGTAAGACCCTGTCACAAAAGATGGGGGAGGGTAAAAATAGCTACTCACAATTACTCAGATGAATACTAGGACAGAAATAAGATCACTGAAGGAAAAAGAAATGCAGCCAGAGACTGTGGCCCCTCACCCCAAGACCAGCATCTAGAGGTAGAAGAAGAGTGAACATATGAAGATGATGAAGGAGGAAGTGGTCCGGGGAGTTGAAGGGATCAAAAGTCCAAATTAGATGCTGAGAAGGATGGGGTCACAGACCAAATGCTGTCAAGAAAGAAACCCAGGGAGATCTTAGAACCACTAATTGGGCTTTGTGACAATGAGGTTACTGGCCACCTTGGCTGGAATAGCAGTGTCTAGGCCAGCAGGAAGAACGGTTACGGGTCTATTTGCAAAGCGTTGAAGAAAAGCCAATGAGTGTGATAAGCAAGAAATCGTCATGGATGCAGCAGAAACATGAGGGATGCGTTTTGTCTTGCTTCAGTACAGAAAAACCATGAGCCTATTGGTAGGCAGAGAACAGACAAGCAAGTGGGGGCTGCAGGTCACAGAAAGAAGAGATGATGGGAAAAACTATACCTGTGAGGAGATAGTGCATGTGGCACAGAGGTTAGCTGTCCCTGGGGACTGATGTGTTTCTGAACCACATAGGGTTTTACCATGATGTTGCCAACACTAACAATTGATGGAGCTGGGAGGAAGAGGTGAAGCTACAACTGCCCTACATTTCAGAGTGAGGCATGGTGGCATTGAGGGCTCATCGTCCCCCAGAAGAGGACATCTAGCCCCTACTTTCTGCGGTTTTGAAAGCAAGCACCTCTGTTGCTCATGGTAGGCTCTCAGGGGCTGCAGTTGGCTGATAACAGCACACTCTTGCATCCAATGCTGAGTTATTTGAGGCTCAGGGCTGATGCCCAGAGAACATATCCAGATGTGTCTGCCAAAGGTCAGCCTGAGAGCTAATGTTTCATTTCTTCATCATTGGTCAGGAGTAAAGAGCGGACACACCCATTGGCTTGGTACATGACATTGGGTGGAGCAGAGGAGCTCACATCTTGGAAAGGAGAGGCATAACTGAGTGACTTGAATGAATTAGACAAGTGGATCAAAGGGAAAGGGAAGAAAAGAAGATAAAATTTGCCAGGAATGAGGTAAAAAATGAGAATTACATAGGCACAGAGGCTGAAGACTCAAGATCTCGCTCAACCTTGAGAAATGCAGCCATGAAAACAGCTTCTCTCCAAAGCCAGGGGAGTGTGTGTCCATTGCCACACTCCCAGATGTGTCACTTGTCACATTCGATCTGAAGGAAGTCTTTGTGTGTTTAAAATAAAAGTCAGGAAAGATAAAATAGGGAAAGTGGACGGAAAATGTTGCCTATTTAAAAAGGACCAGAACAGGAAAACAAAGGCCCCTGGGAGATTCTATGGGCATCCCAGAACTTTTTAATGAGTAACAGTGTCCAAATGTGGCCAAAAAGTTAAGAAATTGAAGAAGATATTAGAAGATGGAAAGATCTCCAATGTTCCTGGATCAATAAGATTAATAGAGTAAAAATGTCCATCCTACCAAAAGCAATCTACAGATTCAAAACAATTTTCATAAGAATTCCAATACAATTCTTCACAGAATTTAGGACAACTTTTTTTTGTTATTATTATATTTTTTATTAGGTATTTTCTTCATTTACATTTCAAATGCTATCCCAAAAGTCCCCCATACCCTCCCCCCCACTCCCCTACCCATCCACTCCCACTTCTTGGCCCTGGCGTTCCCTGCACTGGGGCATATAAAGTTTGCAATACCAAGGGGCCTCTCTTCCCAATGATGGCCGACTAGGCCATCTTCTGCTACATATGCAGGTAGAGACACGAGCTCTAGGGGTACTGGTTAGTTCATATTGTTGTTCCACCTATAGGGTTGCAGACCCCTTCAGCTCCTTGGGTACTTTCTCTAGCTCCTCCGTTGGGGGCCCTGTGTTCCATCCAATAGCTGACTGTGAGCATCTACTTCTGTGTTTGCCAGGCACCGGCACAGCCTCACAAGAGACAGCTATATCAGGGTCCTTTCAGCAAAATCTTGCTGGCGTATGCGATGGTGTCTGCATTTGGAAGCTGATTATGGGATGGATCCCCAGGTGCGGCAGTCTCTAGATGGTTAGGACAACTTTTAACTTCATATGGAAAAACACAAATACCCAAGATAGCTGAAACAATTCTGCATGATTAAAAAATGACCGGAGGTATTCCCATTGCTGATCTTAAATTACAGTGAGTGATAACCTCCCTCTAACCCCTTGGCTAATACACTCAAGTATAAAAAGTAATTTTAAGAGAAAGCATGGTATTGGCACAAAAGCAGGCATGTTGATCAGTGGAACAGAGCTGAACACTCAGAAATAAGTCCACGCACCTGATTCTTTTTTAATGAAGAAGTCAGAAATACACATTGGAAAAAAGACAGCATCTTCAACAAATGGTGCTGCTTAAACTGGATGTCTGCATATAGAAGAACAAAAACAGACCCATACTTACCACCCTGAACAAAACTCAACTCCAAATGGATCAAAGACCTTAACATAAGACCATATATACTGAATCTGATAGAAGTAAGGAATAGTCTCGAACTCAGCACAGGAAAAGACTTTCTGAACAGAACAGAACACAGGCAGTAAGATCAATAAATAATAAGCTGGACCTCATAAGACTGAAAAGCTTCTGTGTGGCAAAGGGTAGGCTCACTCGGACAAAACAGCAGGCTACAGGATGGGGTGTCTACCAACTACACATTCAATAGAGAGTTAATATCCAAAATACGTAAAGAACTCAAAAAACTGGGCATCAGGATAACAAATAATCCAATTTTAAAATGGGGTACAAATCTAAACGGAGAATTCTCAAAAGACGAAATTTCAATATCCTGAGAAACACTTAAAGAAATGTTCAACATTATGGAATTCAAATCAAAACTACTTTGAGATTCCATCTTACATCAGTCAGAATGCCAAAAGTCAATAAAAACAAGTGACAGCTTATGATGTCGAGGATGTGGAGGAAGGGGAACACTCATCCATTGCTGGCTGGAGTGTGAACTTGTATGGACACCATGGAAGTCAGTGCGGTGGCCCCCCGTATGGGGATCCACCTATTTAAAGTTCCAGCTATTCTACTCTTGGGCATTAACCCAAGGGACACTTTGTCCTACCACAGAGACACTTGTTCAACCATGTTCATTGCTGCTCTCTATATAGTAGCCAGATATCAGAAACAGCCTAGATGTCTGTCAATAGATGCATGGATAAAGAAAATATGGTGCATTTACACAATGGAATATTATTTAGGAGTTAAGAAATGAAATTATGAAATTTTCAGAATAAAAGTGAATAGAACTAGAAAAAAATCATCCTAAGTGACATGACTCAGACCTAGGAAGATAAATACAATATGCGCTGGCTTATGTGCGTGTGTGATGGTGTGAATAAAAATGGCACATGTAGGCCCTTATGGAGTGGCACTATTAGGAGGTATGGCCTTATTGGAAGACCTGTAGCTTTGTTGGAAGAAGTGTGTCACTAGGGGATGGACTTTTGGGTCTCAGAAGCTCAAGCCTAGCCAGGCTGTCACTGTCCTTTCCTGCTGCCTGCACAGGCAGATCATTCTCTAGCACCATCTCTGCCTGGCCTGCAGGCTGCCGTGCGTCCCGCCATGATGATAAACCTGAAACTGTACGCCAGCCCCAGTTAAATGCTTTTCTTCATAGAGTTACCGTGGTCACGGTGTCTCTTCACAGCAATAGAACCCTAAGATAATGTGGGTGCTCGCTGTTAAGTCATTGATAAGCAGATTACAATCCATAGAACCACGGAGTTTGGGTAGAGAGGAAGGGACTAGGGGTAAGTGATAGATCTCCCTAGAAAGGGGAAGTAGAAGAGGTAGTTATGGGCTGACAGAGGTGGGGGTGGACACTGGAACAGGAGGATGGAACAAGGAAGAGGAAGGAGGGGTGAGGGAGGGAACTCAGGGAGGGACAGCTAAAACTAAGGCACATTGGGGGAGGGCGTGTCATATGGACACCTAACACAGTAGAAGCTTCCTAAAATGTATACATCTTGAAGGAAATCTAAATGAAATTGCCAAATAAGAGAGACAGCCCCAACTAGACATCTTTCATTATCAACTAAAGTTTCTAGTACCAGAGTAGGTTACATTTAATCAAGTTCTTGACCAAAGGGGTTCCATAGAAACCCCTAAACAACCAAAGTCACCGTCAAAGTTATTGGTGCCTCTCCACAAACTGACGGTAAGGCCCTATTGCTGAAAATAACACTCAAGTTCAAGGCCAGCCTGAACTCTAGTCTAAAGGAATATGTTTCTGACAAATACATTAGAGATTAATATTTAAGATGATTAAAAAATACAGTTCTTTTCATTTTACTCTAGATTTGTGGAATCAAAGCAGTCAAAGAGATGCTTTATCTAATCTGAAAGAGAGGGAGAGGAGCTCTTCCACTTTGATTCTTTGTTATCTGAAGTTCTCAAGAGACGAGCATACCAAATTTTAGGACCAGATAAGAAAGCTTAATCTCATTTTAAAAGAATGAAGAATCAAAAATAGAGCTAAAGGAGAGGTCTAGAGTTTAACGGCCTTGAATTTTAGACAACAACAATATAACCAAAATGAGTGAGCAGAGACTGGTGCACCCAGGAAGCAGAGTGCTGCCCAGCATGCAATGAAGCCCCAGGCTCAAATCTCAGTACTGGGAAAGAATAGAGGCTTGACTGTGAAAGAGGTACAGAGGATCTGATTGGTCGAAGGCCTTCTGCATAGGCTGGAACTTAGCCTGGTACTGCAAAGCCAGACAAAACCCATGGCTGGGGAGGCCATAGAGGGGAACCTCCGTAGTCAAGTAGTCAAACTGCCTTCCGAATATTTATGTTCGCACCTTTAGATTTGTGCTGTTCTCGACCTCGACCTAAGAGGCTTCTTTCTGTAGTGGGCAGCACTGAAGGCGGACTCGGGACCGGTCAAAAGCTCTGAGACTCATTGACCAGACTCAGCTATAGATGGAACAACCATGTCGGTCTCCACTAAGCACTACCCAGGGAATGCTGGGGAAGAAAGGATGACAAGGTCAGAGCGAGAGAACGGAGAGCTGTGAGGCACTGTCCTCTGAACACGAATGGCTGATGCACACATGAACACACAACAACTGTGGTTACCTGCACAGAACCTTCATAAGATCAAGTCTGTAAAATTCCCAGCAGGGGTGGAGAAGGGCTCCTAAGGCCCCCACGCCCAAGAAGCCATCAGCATCTGACGGGTGCTAACGGGGAGAGAGCAACTTTCCTTAGGAATGTGGCCACTGATAGGTTTCTCAGGCCTCAGTGGAATGACCCAACACCAAGGTGCTTATGGGTAGCACGGTCGGGACTCAGCAGGCTTAGGGGGATGAGAGGCATGAACTTGTGAGTTCAAAGCTGGAGGGAAGCAGAGAGGGAATATGACCAAGATTTAGTTGTACATATGTGGAATAAATATTTTTAATTAAAATGTTTTATAAGATAACGTTTGCCATATAAAGCCCTCACTTTCTATTTACCATGTTAGCATAGCCTTGCTGTTATTTTTTGTTTTGTTTTGTTCCTACTTCCTCCTTTCTCCTCCCCCTTTTCTCCCCCTCCCCCTCCCCCACCAAAGGAAAATGAACTTACAGTTTGGTTAAATCGACCTGGCATTACGCTGTAATCTTGACTTTAATCAGATTTTTTTCTTCCTTCTCCTTTTTTGTTTTGTTGGGTTCTTCCTTTCCTTTTATTGTTTTATTTTATTTTGAAATGGGATATCACTATGTAGCCCAGGCTGGTCTGGTACTTTCTATGCCGCTCAAGCTAACCTCAAACTTGAAGCAATCCTCCTGCCTTAGTCTGAGTGTTGAGATTGCAGGTGTAAACCACCCCCACACAAGCAGCTTTATCAACATGAGCTCATACCTCTGTGCAAAACAATTAATTTTCTTGAATAGTTAAAAGAGGGAGGGAAAGAAACATTTTCTTTCTAATGCATGCCTTAATTAAAAGAAGTTGGGGAAAGGAAGGTTAATCAGAAATGAACCCATCTAAAATTCTCATTATCTGGAAATGGCCAAAATTGCCAAGCAGCTCATTTATGTAAAACTGGGGGGTCTCTGGCAAGAATGACTGGCTAGTCTTAGCTTTGAAGTCACGGGTTTATCTTTTTTATATAAATTCCTCATCTTTGGCTTTCAGCGCTGTTGCCAGATTCCACGAGAAGATAAGTTGCTAAGAACAGCAAGCAGTTCTGGGGTTTAGCAAAAACCTCCCAGCTTCCTTCCCACCGTGAGATCCTGGGGCCCCCAACAGACATTAAAATGTCCTAACTGTCCTTCCCCGTGCAGCCTGTTATCCGCACAACCTCCTGTCTACATGGACATCACTCTTCTACAGTGAGGATGGCTGGCTCCCCAGGAAACTCAAGGGACCCAAGCCTTGGTCTTTTGTGTCTCCATTCCTGCATCTTGTGCTGCTTTGAGTCAAAGTCAGTGAGGAAAAATCTCTTTGTGGTATGAAGTTTGCAGAATGGTGGCCACCGCACCCCAAGCAGTAGACATGGATTTCCCACAGAGGAACACCTCACCTCCTTGAAGCTTGTATATCAGAAAGAGGAAAGGGAAAAACAGGGTGGGCGGGGAGAGCCTCTTTGGAATGTGCAGGGCTCCCTGTCACTGATCCTGACACTCCAAAACACTCAGTTCAATTCAGCCTGCCTCCTGAGCAACAAATGTCCTCAGCTACTTAAAAATACTGGGGTGTTCATCCCTTTGTTTCATCACTAGATAAAAAACTACAACTGCTTTCATTATCAAGTATCTTAAATATACTCACACCTGGAATGACTAATACCACAGACACATACGGACCTCTCATCTGGATGTTTTAAGCACAGAGGACACAAAAACATATGGGCTGGTAATGTCCCCAATCAGCTCTGAACCCAATGGCCTCTGACTCACTCCCATACCTACACCACTTGGTCATGAGTCTGCATCATGGATACTGGCTGATGTATAACAGAGGCTGTGAAACACTGTGCTGTCCTCAATGAGAGTTTTTCATACTCAAAATACATGGTGGAACATGGGTCCGGAGGAAGTGCTTTCTGTTGGTAGATGTATATCATACATCTTACCATGTTTGCAGTCACCATTATCCTACCTTAGAACTGGAAGAAATACAAAGGATCCATTCAACTCAACCTTCTCACCTTACAGGTAGGAAAAATTGTCTCTAAAGGACTAAGCAATGTGCCCAAGTTCCCACAATTCTCCCTCAAAGCAAGGCTGCAAGCTACTTCTCTAGCGACACACAGCTAAGGCTTTTTCTATCATGACATATTGCTTTCATGAGAAATGAAGTGAAACCTGTGTGTCCTCACTTCACCCATCAGCCGGAGCTAATGGAAAAGCAGACGTGGTTCTTGGTACCTGCTTATCAAGTTCACTTCCTTTGACTGGGTTTCCAGGACTCCTGCTCTCTCCTCTGTAGCTTCCCTCCCACTCCAGTATTTGCCCCATTTTCCCATACACTGCCACACTGAGCCTCATTCTCTCCCCACTTAGCTGTATCTGGCTCATCTGATCAAAGTACTGGGCTGTCTAGTACCCCTTCCATGGCCTCAAATCCCACCATATGAACAGAACTGCCTGCCCATGCCTCCCACACCTGCCCCACATCACTGACCAAGATTCCTCCAGTAGCTACTGCAATCATCACATGGCATTGTACAAGATAGAAGGAACACAGAAAGAAAATAGGGGCCACCTGCATGGCTCAGCAGGCAAAGGTGTTTGCTGCCAAGACTGATGATCTGAGTTTGATACCTGGAACCCTCGTGGTGGAAGGAGAGTTCTAACTCCTAAAAGTTGTTCTCTGACCTCCACAGGTATGCCATGGCATGTGTGTGTGTGTGTGTGTGTGTGTGTGTGTGTGTGTGTACACGCAACACACACACACAAGTGCCTAGACACACATATAAATAAAGAACTATATTTAAAGGTTTTTAAAGAAAGGGGAACTAAAGAAAGAACAAAAGCATACAAAATCCTCAAACAACAATCTAACCCTGAAAAGCGTCAATCGAACTACAATTAACACTCTTCCTTTGAAGGAGCTACCAAGCGACTAAATCTTCAGTCAAGGCAGTGGAATCAAATCCAGAGACATTGAGAAGGCTGCCACACCCACATTTTTTATGTCAGGGAGAAAGCAAGGCATCTGGACTTCTAATTACTTACAGCCTCAATATTCCACATGAATCCAACTCATACTTCCCAGATGCCTCCCTGAGAGGCCAGGCTCTGGTTTCACAGGCACCATGCCACCTCAGAATGGTGTCTGCATCTAGACTCCGTGAAACTGGGGAGTCTTCGAATGGTTTCTGCCTGTGGCCTTCGGGTCTTCACGATCAGACCTTCTGGGAGTGCTCCAGGGAGACCTAGTTCTTACAATTTTGGAAACTGCCTAGTTGGACCCTAGGGCCAGAAGAAATTAATGCACTAGAATTAAACTTTTTTTTTCTTTTAAAATTCTAAGGTGTGATAATTTCTGAATCACTTTCCTGTAGAGCTGGGCTTACTATCATTCCCAGCAGGGTTTTCATACAGAATTCCTCAGCAGGAAACTTCTTTTCTTCCCTTTGTCTTGGTTCTTGATCCCTGGGATTTGGAGATAGATGATAGATAGATAGATAGATAGATAGATAGATAGATAGATAGATAGATGATAGATAGATAGATAGATAGATAGATAGATAGATAGATAGATAGGTGATAGATAGATGATAGATAGATAGATAGATAGATAGATAGATAGATGATAGATAGATGATAGATAGATAGATAGATAGATAGATAGATAGATAGATAGATAGATAGATAGATCCTCCTGAATGTTGAGTCCCGGAATAATATTAGGAATGTGCTTGTGTGCAACTCCTTCTGATACATAAGACAGATACCCAGAGAGATTAATTAACAAATTAGCTAATGGGTTAGGTACCCATTTGTTCTGTCCACAGAAGTTTAAGCCCCACTGAGTTCGCGGAAGGCAATTTTCTTTCTCAGCTCAACCCCTTACCTAGAGACCACAGAACCATCTTTAAAATAGACTTGCTGTTCTCTGCTATGTAAACTGCCCGCAGCTTACATGAACCGGGTACTCCTGAAAGGCTGGCTGGGGTTGAAAGAGACTAGATGGCGAGAAAAGAATGAGGCCGAGACAAATTTTTCTCTGATCAAGGCTCCTTAAAGTTTACTTAGAGTCTAAGCTTATATATGGGGGTAGGCCCATCCCCCGCCACCACCACCAATCCATCCAGGTGCCTGGATCCAGCGAAGACGTGTGGATTGTCTCAAAGGTGTCTCAGCAGGCAGCAGGATCCCAGCTAAGCACAGTGGCAGTTGACACAACAAAAGAAGCCAGCCAAGTCGGAAAGCTACACCGCAGGTGGTCCCACCTCAGTGGTGACAATGTCTGCACTAGCTAGTCCGATACAGGCTGGGGGAGGCTACACTGCTAAGCTATAAAGAAGACATGCTTGCATGCCCAGTCAGCCTGACTCACCTTCCAGATCCACATCTGACGGGTGCGGCCTATCACACAGCATTTCTGTGAGCTTGTCCCAGAACGTCTCTTCCCTTGCTTTTCCCCCCAACCCCAACCTCATTTCTATTTTTTCCCCAGACCTTTAGACACTCACTAGAGCCTCATCTAAACTTTACTTGGGGGTTCCAAAGCTTGGGCTGCCTATCATGGATTATATGTCCTCCAAAGTACCTCAGATCCAGAGTCACCAAGACTGATGCCACCTAGCCCCAGTGACAAAAAAAATCATGTCACGGAAGGACATATCACAGCTGAGCTGATGGCCATAGTTTCTGCATGAGAAACAAATTGGATAAATGTGTTTTGTTGCTCAGTTTCTCCAGTGACAGCTCTGACACTTGTCAGAAAGCGCATCTTCAGAATCTATTCCTGAGCAAGTGAGTGAAATCCAAGGCTACCCAAAATGAGTTTGTTGCGCTCTGGTATGAAAAGTGTGCACTTAGAAGAAGTGACAGGATTCACAAAAGAGAAATTTTGTTTTCGAAGTCACTAAAAACCTGCTATGCACAAGCTTTTCTGTAAGTTATAAGGCTTTATGACTTCCTGGTACATAAATTTCATCCAGTAATGATAGGTTTTATAATGATTAAGGGGGATGGGATGATGAGAGGGCTCAGCAGGTAAGAGCACTGACTGCTCTTCCGAAGGTCCTGAGTTCAAATCCCAGCAACCACATGGTGGCTCATAACCACCCGTAATGCGATCTGGCGCCCTCTTCTGGCGCATCTGAAGACAGCTACAGTGTACTTTTGTATAATAATAAATAAATCTTTTTAAAAGGGGGGGGGATGGGGATGGTGGGATAGCCTAGAGTTAGAAGCAAGAAAGATGTCTTCATCATCAGTTCAGGGCATTGGTCACACACTTCCCTGCTTGTGTGATCTGTAAAATAAGTGTCGCATTCATTAAATTAATATTCTATAAAGTTTCACAGGAGGGAGGTTAGTTAAGATGACTTTCTTTATTCTGAGCCGATGGCAAAGGAACAGCAAACTTTTAGATGCTATAGTCACTGCATTATCCCTAAGAAAGCAAGGTGAGCGGCTGAAGCTTGGAGGGTTTCCAGTGATGTGCCCAAGGTTTTTGGATTTGGAGTTTGCTCCAAGTAACTGACACACAAGGTTCCAGGAGGGGTCTTACTAGAGGAGATGTTAGATATGACTAAAGGCAGACCACACGCAAACACTCCCATGTCTCCAACAAGTCTGTCTGGCTGTGTCCCTGGGGTGACAGTCTCAAGTGGGGACGCTTGGTTGTAAATCCTCCCTTGCAATAGCAGCGCCTTTCAGATGAATTCAGCATCTGGCTTACAATTAGAAACAGCTCGAGCAGATCATTGTCTTTGCTGATGGACATCCAAACACCCTCTCAGATCTGCCCTGGGACCCACACGCTCTGAGACCTCATGAATTGGCGTGAAGTCCTCAGCTACAATGGAAGAATTTTGGTGTTTCTAGGAGCCCCCCACCCCCCAGCCCTGAGGCCTCCCTTTTGTTCAGTTGGTTTCTGGTCTGACCCTGTCAAAGCTAGAAGGTGATCCTCAGGCCTTGCTGTGGCAGAAACAAACTCATTTAGCACCTTGACACTGGGTAACTCATCAATGTAAGGTGCAACTCTGGTGGGCTCAGTTTCCATGGACACTGGCTCTAGACCGCCCCTAACCAATTCAATCATTTGTTACTTTTCTCTTATGTGTCTTTGTGTCATGTACATTATTTTTTTAAGATCTATTTTGTATGTGTGTGTGGGAGTATTTGTCTGCATGTATGTATGTGTACCACATGCGTACAATGCTCACTGAATCCAGAAGAGGGTGTCAGATTCCCTAAAACTGGAGCAACAGGAGGTGTCTGGGCTGCTATGTGGGTGCTAGAAACTGATCCCAGGTTCACTGCAAGAGTAACCAGTGCCTGTATGTAGAGAGTGGTTCTGATGCTTGGATCAGGAATCTGTGTGTAAACGCTGAAGGTCCTGTTTCCCAATTAGTTCTTGACTGATGAATAATGATGCTAGTGGCCAGTGGCTCAAGGAAAGAGGTGAGACTTCTAGGTTCTCACAGGCAGGCTAGGAGATTCAGAGGAGGAAATGTTTCAGAGGGAGAGAGAGACACCAGCAGTGTGAGATCTCGGGTGAAGTGACCATTGGCCACTTCCCCGACTGGGCCAGGGATAGCAGATTAGAAAGGCAAATAAAATGAGGGCAGATTTAGAGGTATTGAGCTGGGAGTAAAGGTAAGGGCACATTGACAGCAGGAAGATTAGAAGTACCTGGCCATTGATCTAAAAATTATTAAAAATAAGTTTGTGTGTGTGTGTGTGTGTGTGTGTGTGTGTGTGTGTGTGTGTGTCTTTCATCCATGCACAGATCCAAGGGAAACAGGGTGGTAGTTGGTAGCGCGGTCCCGATCCACCATGGAGCTTAAAGTGGGGTAGTAGACACTACATGCTAAACCTTTAACTACTGAGGTATTTCTCCAGCCTCAATAATACATGTGAATTTTTGAAACAAAAAAAAAATGTATAAAGCATAAAAAAGAAGATAAGCCGGGCGTGGTGCCATACGCCTTTAATCTCAGCACTCGGGAGGCAGAGGCAGGTGGATTTCTGAATTCGAGGCCAGCTTGGTCTACAAAGTGAGTTCCAGGACAGCCAGGTCTATACAGAGAAACCCTGTCTCGAAAATAAACAAACAAACAAGCCTCCTGTTAAATAGACCAAAATAAAGTTGATGTCAAAGTCTCCTGTGAAGATTCTTCTGGGGCCACCAGAGTGCCTGGTGTGGCTCAGACAGCCAGTTGCTGAACAGCCCAGCCCTGGGATTGGCTTCAAAGCCCAACACTCCAGGAGAGGGCTACCCTCATTACCTGCCTTATCTGGTCCTTTCTGGCCCACTCTCATATATATTCTTGGTGTCAAGTCCTGAGTCAGCCTGAAACACTCACTCACCTACCCGGTAGTAGCTCTGCCCAACCCACCAGCTATCACGAGACACTCATCAGGATGCTCTCTCCTCCCCACATCTCTATACTTTATACGATTCTTACTTTAACCTCCTTCTTACAGATTCTATTCAGTTCCATCAGTACCAGTCTTTATGAAATCAACTTTAGAAACATCAATGTGTCCCTAAGCTACCTAGACCACACTATGTGACCATCATAAGTGACCAGTAAAGACATTTGTTTAATCAACCACATGAAATTAAATCTTATTAGCTTGGTAAGATGTAGGAGGAAGCATGTGGGGGGGTTACTGAAATTAAACCAATGATATGGGGAGAATTGACTGGAAGAGAATGCATAAGCATGAACTCTGTGCTTCACTGTGATAGGCCCACGGGCTGGGAATCACTCGGGGCCACCTAGGCTCTGTCTCATGCTGCCCACGCTCCTGGATCTTTTGTCCTTTGACACAGGATGAATTAGACCAGCTAAGGATGCTACCATCTGATGACAGAGCATTTTCAAAAAGAATTAACAATATAACAAACTAAAATCTTAAAAGCTGAGGGGAAAGGTGTATATAACAGCCAGGAAAGAAAAATCCTGCCAATTCTATGCGATTCCTAGAGGCGAGAGGTTTCGGTGAGTCTCAGAAGGAAGGCAGGGTGGAAGGCAAAGTCAATTAGATATACTAGCATCTCAAAGAGGACTGGAGAGAGCTAACAGACCACAGTAAAGCAAGTGGCATTGGTTTGTTAAGAAGAGCTGAGTATGTATGGCAGGTGATAGGAAGGAGGAGGGAAGTATAGCAGCCAATGAGGTGAGCCCAACATGCTTGGCAGCCAATAAGGAGAGTTCAACATGCTGAATACTTTAAGGAAGTGATGGAGGACAATGGAAATAGAGTTGCTGGGCCAGGCAGTCAGGCCTAGCTCTTCCTCTGAGAAGCACTCGCCAACATGAGGATTCAGATGCCCAAGTGAGTTTCCTCTGTTAAATGGGAGCCACCAAGGTCATTGCCAAGGATGAGAAAGTTATGGGAAGGGTTAGGAGTTGAGAAGAGGAGAGAAGATGTATGATAAACACTGAAAAGTGTGATGATTTGTGAAATAAAGACAAGTCAGCCAGGAGGTGGTGGCGCACACCTTTACTCCCAGCGCTCAGAAGGCAGAGGCAGGCGAATCTCTGAGTTTGAGACCAGCCTAAACTACAAAGCAAGTTCCAGGACAGCCAGGGATATACAATGAAACCCTGTCTTGAAAACAAAAATGAACAAAACAAAAAGGAGAAATGAAGGGGCATAGAGTGTTGGTGAAGAGATCAGGAAACCTTTCCTCTGATGTTCTGTCTTAGGGCTTTACCGCTGTGAACAGACACCATTACCAAGGCAATTCTTATAAGGACAACATTTAGTCGGGGCTGGCTTACAGGTTCAGAGGGTCAGTCTCTTATCATCAAGGTGGGAGCATGGCAGCATTCTAAGCAGGCATGGTACAGGAAGAGCTGAGAGCTCTACTCATCTTCATCTGAAGGCTGCTAGAGGAAGACTGACTTCCAGACAGCTAGGGTGAGGGTCTTATAGCCCATGTCCACAGTGACACACCTACTCCAACAAGGCCACATCTCCTAATAGTGCCACTCCCTGGGTCGAGCATATACAAACCATCACATGCTCCCACACCTGGAAAAGGCTGAAGGAGGGGCACACAGGAACATTGTGATGTGGGTATGGACAAGAGGACAAAGCCAGGATAGCACTGAGTGACCACAGCCTAAGGGCTACAGGACCCCATTCTAGACGACTTAAGCAATGTCTTCATTCGTATCTGCTCTGCATCATTAGTGATAGGGTGGAGTGAGCAGGAAGATCATACAGCTTGGGCTGCAATGCCTTTGAAGTCTGTTTTAGGATCTGGGTGCTGGCATGCCTGATTCAATTTTGCCCTGTGCTGCCAACACCATGGGATAAAATAGGAGAACATGCTTGTCATGCAAAGAGCCATTAGCACAGAGTCTTGTTCTGTCAGTTGTGTGGCAGCATTCAAGTTTCCACGGCCTAGTTCATGATCAGTTAAGGAGGCACAAGACCAAATTACATAGTTCTGAAGGAGATATAAACATACACACATAAACAGTATCTCTGTGAGGCATAGCATTTGGCAAGTTCATTCTAAACAATTCACACTTGTCTTCCACCAGAACACAACCCTTAAGCAGCTCAGTCCAAATGTGTGTACCTAAGCTTTGTGTATGTTGCCGCTGACAGGAGCATAGTCTATTCTTTGCATTCTGGTGTTTGGGTTTCCTCAGACTGTGTTTATTATATAAAATATTTTAGGGTTCCCAGAAGTGATGAAATTGAAGTGATTCATTTATGTATTAAAAATAGATGGCTTTCTGTGTAGTTCAGCAATGGAGGCATGCTGACCAATATGTCATTGAAATGGCTATCAAAGTTAGCCTGGCTGTGTGGTAAGGAAAAGGCAGTCGTAAGCAGAGTTGTGGACCATCAAGACTGGGAGAGTAGGGTACCAGGCAGGGATGGGGATGGGGAGGAGGGGTAATTCTCATAGAGGGACGCATGAAGGAAGAGGGCAGACATAAAGGGGGTTAGAGGTATGCACAGGGAGACAGGGAGGACAGCCAAGTACACACACAGTGGGTCCTAAGAACAGAGAATTCAGTGTGCTTGGGGTCGCTGGCCCCATAACCTAGAATGAGAAGAGTAAGTCGAATAGTCACAGTGTGGTTTTCCTCTCCAAATTCTACATCCTACAATCACTCATTTCCCCAACACTCAGTCTGTACTCAACTGTTCCACAAGAAACCAACTCAGCGGCCACTTATTCCACCTGATAAAGGCTGGCTGCTTGTCTCTGATCATGTTATGCTTCTTGAAAACAACTTCCTGAGCTCTTAGATTCTTACTACCTCGCTGTGGGGAAGTGATGAAGACCTCTTGTGTTAGGGTTTTACTGCTGTGAATAGACACCTTCACCAAGGCAACTCTTTCTTTTTATTAGATATTTTCTTCATTTACATTTCAAATGCTATCCCAAAAGTCCCCTATACCCTCCCCCTGCCCTGCTCCCCTACCCACTCACTCCCACTTCTTGGCCCTGGATTTCCCCTGTACTGGGGCATATAAAGTTTGCTAGACTAAGGGGCCTCTCTTGCCAATGATAGCCAACTAGGCCATCTTCTGCTACATATGCAGCAAGAGATAAGAGTTCTGGGGGTACTGATTAGTTCATATTGTTGTTCCACTGGATGGTTTTGGCTCCCTTGTCAAAGATCAGGTGACCATAGGTGTGTGGGTTCATTTCTGGGACTTCAATTCTATTCTACTGATCTACCTGTCTGTCGCAGTTTTTATCACAATTGCTCTGTAGTACAGCTTGAGGTCAGGCATGGTGATTCCTCCAGAGGTTCTTTTATTGTTGAATTTTTTTGCTATTCTAGGTTTTTTGTTATTCCAGATGAATTTGCAAATTGCCCTTTCTAACTCAGTGAAGAATTGAGTTGGAATTTTGATGAGGATTGCATTGAATCTGTAAATTGCTTTTGACAAGATAGCCATTTTTACTATATTAATCCTGCCAATCCATGAGCATGGGAGATCTTTCCATCTTCTGAGATCTTCTTCAATTTCTTTGTTCAGAGACTTGAAGTTCTTGTCATCCAGATCTTTCACTTCCTTAGTTAAGGCCACACCAAGGTATTTTATATTATTTGTGACTATTGTGAAGGGTGTTGTTTCCCTAATTACTTTCTCAGCCTGTTTATCCTTTGTGTAGAGAAAGGCCACTGATTTGTTTGAGTTAATTTTATATCCAGCTACTGCACTGAAGCTGTTTATCAGGTTTAGGAGTTCTCTGGTGGAATTTTTAGGATCACTTATATATACTATCTTATTATCTGCAAATAGTGATATTTTGACTTCTTCCTTTCCAATTTGTATCCCCTTGATCTCCTTTTGTTGTCAAATTGCTCTGTCTAGGACTTAAAGTACTATATTGAATAGGTAGGGAGAAAGTGGGCAGCCTTGTCTAGACCCTGATTTTAGTGGGATTGCTTCCAGCTTCTCTCCATTTACTTTGATGTTGGCTACTGGTTTGCTGTAGATTGCTTTTATCATGTTTAGGTATGGGCCTTGTATTCCTGATCTTTCCATGACTTTTATCATGAATGGGTGTTGGACTTTGTCAAATGCTTTCTCTGCATCTAACAAGATGATCATGTGGTTTTTGTCTTTGAGTTTGTTTATATACTGGATTACATTGATGGATTTCCATATATTAAACCATCCCTGCATCCCTGGAATGAAGCCTGCTTGGTCATGATGGATGATTGTTTTGATGTGTTCTTGGATTTGGTTTGGGAGGATTTTATTGAGTATTTTTGCACCGATATTCATAAGGGAAATTGCTCTGAAGTTCTCTATCTTTGTTGGATCTTTGTGTGGTTTAGGTATCAGAGTAATTGTGGCTTCATAGAATGAATTGGGTAGAGTACCTTCTGTTTCTATTTTGTGGAATAGTTTGTGAAGAACTGGAATTAGATCTTCTTTGAAGGTCTGATAAATCTCTGCACTAAACCCATCTGGTCCTGGGCTGTTTTTGGTTGGGAGACTATTAATGACTGCTTCTATTTCTTTAGGGGATATGGGACTGTTAAGATCGTTAATGTGATCCTGATTTAACTTTGGTACCTAGTATCTGTCTAGGAAATTGTCCATTTCATCCAGGTTTTCCAGTTTTGTTGAGTATAGCCTTTTGAAGTAGGATCTGATGATGTTTTGGATTTCCTCAGGATCTGTTGTTATGTCTCCTTTTTCATTTCTGATTTTGTTAATTAGGATACTGTCCCTGTGCCCTCTAGTTAGTCTGGCTAAGGGTTTATCTATCTTGTTGATTTTCCCAAAGAACCAGCTCCTGGTTTGGTTGATTCTTTGTATAGTTCTTTTTGTTTCCACTTGGTTGATTTCTGCCGTAAGTTTGATTATTTCCTGCCATCTACTCCTCTTAGGTGAATTTACTTCCTTTCGTTCTAGAGCTTTTAGGTGTGCTGTCAGACTGCTAGTGTATGCTCTCTCTAGTTTATTTTGGAGGCACTCAGGGCTATGAGTTTTCTTCTTAGGACTGCTTTCATTGTGTCCCATAAGTTTGGGTATGTTGTGGCTTCATTTTCATTAAGTTCTAAAAAGTCTTTAATTTCTTTCTTTATTTCTTCCTTGACCAAGGTATCATTGAGTAGAGTGTTGTTCAGTTTCCATGTGAATGTTGGCTTTCTATTATTTATGCTGTTATTGAAGATGAGCCTTAGTCCGTGGTGATCTGATAGGATGCTTGGGATAATTTCAATACTTTTGTATCTGTTGAGGCCTGTTTTGTGACCAACTATATGGTCAATTTTGTAGAAGGTACCATGAGGTGCTGAGAAAAAGATATATCCTTTTGTTTTAGGATAAAATGTTCTGTAGATATCTGTTAAATCCATTTGTTTCATAACTTCTGTTAGCGTCCATGCGTCTCAGTTTAGTTTCTGTTTCCAGGATCTGTCCATTGGTGCGAGTGAGGTGTTGCAGTCTCCCACTATTATTGTGTGAGGTGCAATGTGTGCTTTGAGCTTTACAAAGTTTCTTTAATGAATGTGGCTGCCCTTGCATTCGGAGCATAGATATTTAGAACTAAGAATTCATCTTGGTAGATTTTACCTTTGATGAGTATGAAGTGCCCCTCCTTGTCTTTTTTGATAACTTTGGATTGGAAGTCGATTTTATTAGATATTAGAATGGCTACTCCAGCTTGTTTCTTCAGACCATTTGCTTGGAAAATCGTTTTCCAGCCTTTTACTTGGAGGTAGTATCTGTCTTTATGGGTTTCCTGTAAGCAGCAAAATGTTGGGTCCTGTTTGTGTAGCCAGTCTGTTAGTCTATGCCTTTTTATTGGGGAATTGAGTCCATTGATGTTAAGAGAAATCAAAGAAAAGTAATTGTTGCTTCCTGTCATTTTTGTTGTTAAAGTTGGGAATCTTGTGGCTGTCTTTTTTTTTTTTTTAAGATTTATTTATTTATTATATGTAAGTACACTGTAGCTGTCTTCAGACACTCCAGAAGAGGGAGTCAGATCTCATTGCGGATGATTGTGAGCCACCATGTGGTTGCTGGGATTTGAACTCAGGAACTTCAGAAGAACAGTCAGGTGCTCTAACCTACTGAGCTATCTCACCAGCCCCTTCTTTTAGTTTTGTTAAAGGATTACTTTCTTGGTTTTTCTAAGGTGTAGTTTCTATCTTTGTGTTGGTGTTTTCCCTTTATTATCCTTTGAAGGGCTGGATTCGTGTAAAGATATTGTGTGAATTTGGCTTTGTTATGGAATACTTTGGTTTCTCCATCTATGGTAATTGAGAGTTTTGCTGGGTATAGTAACCTGGGCTGGCATTTGTGTTCTCTTAGTGTCTGTATAACATCTGTCCAGGATCTTCTGGCTTTCATAGTCTCTGGTGAGAAGTCTGAAGTAATTCTAATAGGCCTGCCTTTATATGTTACTTGACCTTTTTCCCTTACTGCTTTTAATATTCTGTCTTTATTTAGTGCATTTGTTGTTCTGATTATTATGTGTCGGGAGGAATTTCTTTTCTGGTCCAGTCTATTTGGAGTTCTGTAGGCTTCTTGTATGTTAATGGGCATCTCTTTCTTTGGGTTTGGGAAGTTTTTTTCTATAATTTTGTTGAAGATATTTGCTGGCCCTTTAAGTTGAAAATCTTCATTCTCATCAACTCCTATCATTCATAGGTTTGGTCTTCTCATTGTGTCCTGGATTTCCTGGATGTTTTGAGTTAGGATCTTTTTGCATTTTGCATTTTCTTTGATAATTGTGTTCATGTTCCCTATAGAATCTTCTGCACCTGAGATTCTCTCTTCCATCTCTTATATTCTGTTGCTGATGCTCACATCTATGGTTCCTGATTTCTTTCCTAGGGTTTCTATCTCCAGAGTTGTCTCCCTTTGGGTTTTCTTCATTGTTTCTACTTCCATTTTTAGATCTTGGATGGTTTTGTTCCATTTTATTGCCTGTTTGGTTGTGTTTTCCTATAATTCTTTAAAAGATTATTGTGTTTTTACTACCTGTTTAGCAGTGTTTGCCTGTAGTTCTTTATGGACTTCTACCTGTTTAGCAGTGTTCTCCTGTAATTCCTTGAGGGATTTTTGTATTTCCTCTTTAAGGGTTTCTACCTCTTTAGCACTGTTCTCCTGTATTTCTTTAAGTGAGTTATTAATGCCCTTCTTTAAATCTTCTACCACCATCATGAGATATGATTTTAAATCCGCATCTTTTCGGGTGTGCTGGGGTATCTTGGTTTTTGTTAGTAAGATTTTTTTTCTTTTTTTTTTTTTTTGTTTTGTTTTGTTTTGTTTTTTTGTTTTTTGGGGTTTTTTGTTTGTTTGTTTGTTTGTTTTTTTGGTTTGGTTTGGTTTAGTTTGGTTTGGTTTGGTTTGGTTTTGGTTTTTCGAGACAGGGTTTCTCTGTACAGCCCTGGCTGTCCTGGAACTCACTTTGTAGACCAGGCTAGCCTCGAACTCAGAAATCCTCCTGTCTCTGCCTCCCAAGTGCTGAGATTAAAGGTGTGTGCCACCACTGCCCGGCTTGTTAGTAAGATTCTTTTTTTTAGGTATTTTCTTCATTTACATTTCAAATACTATCCCAAAAGTCCCCCATACCCTCCCCCACCCACTCCCACTTCTTGGCCCTGGCGTTCCCCTGTACTGGGGCATAAAGTTTATAAAGTTTGCAATACCAAGGGGCCTCTCTTCCCAATGATGGCGGACTAGGCCATCTTCTGCTTTGGAGTTAGTAAGATTCTTATGTTTGTCTTTCGCCATCTGGAAATCTCAGCTGTCTCTGGTTGGAGCTTGATCCTCCTGTGATTCTGTTAGCCTCTGTCAGCACTCCTGGGAGTCCAACTCTCACCTGAGTTCCAGTGGTCAGAGCACTCTCTACAGGCAAGCTCTCCTCTTGCAGGGCAGATGTCCAGCAGTCTGGGGCTCTGATCCACCTCCTGAGTTCTGGAGTCAAAGCCCTCCCTGTAGGCGACTCTCCTCTGGCAAGGAAGGTGCCCAGGGGTCTGGGTCTCAGCTCTGCCTCCTGGCTGAGAATGTAGGCATGAGGGAACCCTGACCAAGAAGCTCTGTAGCTTCTATCACCCATGTGCTCTCAGGTGATCACGAGGTCCTGGGTGTGCTAGGGGGCCTGTGGCATGGAGAGTCCTCTGGTGCCCTAGATGCCTTCAGCTGGGTTCACTCAGAAGATGGCAGGGCTGGGTCCGACCTGAATGGATCCCAGCCTCTGGTCGGGTGGGGCTCCTCCGTCCCTGTTCCTGCTGGCACGAGAACCTCTGCCATTCCCCTAGCCATCTTGGCCCTCCACTCACCTGTGATCCTGTGATCCCGAGGTCCTGCAGCACGGAGAGCACTCTGGAGCCCTTAGAGGCCTCAGCTGGGCTGCCCAAGGCAACTCTTATAAGGACAACATTTAATTGGGGCTGGTTTACAGATTCAGAGGTTCTGTCAATTATCATCAAGGCAGGGGCCTGGCAGTGTCCAAGCAGGTATGGTGCAGGAGGAGCTCAGAGTTCTACATCTTGATCCAAAGGCAAACAGGAGAAGACTGGCTTCCAGGAAGCTAGATAACGGTCTTAAAGCCCACTCCCACAGTGACACACCTACTCCAACAGCTAAGCATGGAGTTAAGCAGGTCTTGTCTGGCATTTTCTTCAGCAAAATTCACTGCTGGTTTATCAGACTCTGGGGAATTAATTTCCTCATGTGGGGAAGGCATTATTTCAAAGGGTGGGGCTGAGGGTACTACTTCCTCAGGTGGGGCAAACCCTTGAGAATCTGGAGATTCAAAATTCTCAGCTTCAACAGGGTCCTCCCACACATCCCCGTCCCAAGGTATAGGAGCCCATTCTTTGCCAATTAGTGCCCTTACTTTAACTGCTGACACTTGAATTTTCTGAGGCTGAGACTTGAATTTTCGTTGTAATTCAGCCAACCTTATAATGAGGGCTTCAGTTTGATTTTCTGCAACTTGAGCTCTATGGCTGCTGGAGAGAAGATTCTCTTCAAGGACACACTTAGCAACTTTTAGATTATTTACTTGTGTCTGGAGCCATTCGATTTTATCGTACAACTCCTTTTCCTTCATCGTTTTTTCCCGAGATGCTAAGAACAACCAGGCAACAAAATCATTTTCCGATTTTTTTCCCCATCTCGTAGGAAGTTTTGTACACCGCATCACCTAATTCATCAAGATCATCAAAGTCATTAGCTTCTTTAAGCTTGAAATATCGTTTCAACTATGGGTCTTCAAAATTCTCTCAGCTCCCAGGAGGGAGAGAATCTGGAGAGGTTTCAGCAGTTAAAGGTGCTGGTCAATTATCAAACCAACTCCAGATTCTTAAAAGATCCATCCTTGTACTTCCGCTCCTCTAAAGTCACTCCCAGTACCAACCATCACACCCGTACACTGGTGTCACTGGCCTTATTGCTCCATGTGGCAAATGAAGACATAACTCATCTACCCCTTTCTAAACTATAAGATCTTAGAAGATAAGAGTTATCATTATGAATGTCCATATAGCAGGCTAACATATGGGTTTCATTTAACTAGATAATATTTAAGAGTAGACATTTGGGGCTGGGAGCCGGCTCAGTGGGGAAAGGGCTTGCTATGCAAGCCTGACAGGCTGAGTTTGAGTCCCTAGATCCCAGTAACATTCATATCTGTAAACCAGCAGGATCTCATGAGAGGAGGCAGAGACAAGAGAATCCCCCCAAAACTCAAAGCCCAGCTAACCTAGAGCAAGCTGCAATGAGCAAGAGACTCTGTCTTGAGCCATTTGGAAGATGAAGATCAACACCCAAAGTTATCTTCTGACCACAACATGTGCATTGTGACATGAAACACACACACACAGCATAGAAACACCACAAAAAGATTTTTGTTTAGAGAAGGGCTTTTGTAAAATAATATTTTATTCATTCTACATCCCGATGGCAGCCCCCTCCCTCCTCTTCTCCCAGTCCCACTCTTATAAATCCCTCCCCCCACTATGCTCTCCCCTTCTCCTTAGAGAAATGGAAAGCTCCCTTGGATACCACCCAATCCCAGAACATATAGTCCCAGCAGGACTAGACACATCCTCTCCCACTGAGGCCCAACCAGGCAGTCCAAGAAGGCAGGGAACAGAGACTGAGACAGCCCTCAATTCAATTATTGGGGGACCCACATGAAGACCAAGCTGCACATCTGCTACAAATGTGTGGGGACCTAGGTGCAGCCCTACATGCTCCCTGGTTGGTGGCCCAGACTCTGTGAAGTCCCATGGGCCTACAGTTGACTCTGTAGGACTTCTTGTGGTGTCCTTGGCCCCTCAGGCTCAGTCAACTCTATCCCCCACTCTTCCACAAGGCTCCCTGAGCTCTGTCTGATATTTTTTTTTAAGATTTATTTATTTATTATATTTAAGTACACTGTAGCTGTCTTCAGACACGCCAGAAGAGGGCGTCAGAGCTCATTTTGGATGGTTGTGAGCCACCATGTGGTTGCTGGGATTTGAACTCAGGACCTTCTGGAGAGCAGTCAGTGCTCTTAACCACTGAGCCATCTCTCCAGCC
The DNA here is from genome assembly GCF_000001635.26 of Mus musculus. Classification (NCBI taxonomy): domain Eukaryota; kingdom Metazoa; phylum Chordata; class Mammalia; order Rodentia; family Muridae; genus Mus; species Mus musculus. The sequence goes on along the minus strand of NC_000083.6, from coordinate 7,549,330 downwards.
CTCTGTCTGATATTTTGCTGTGGGTCTCTGCATCTGTTTCCATCCACTGTAGGATGAATCTTCTCAGGAGATAGTTATAGCAGATTCCCATCTGCAAGCATAGTAGAGTATCATTAATAGTGTCCGGGGTTGGCTCTCTTTGGGGCGGTTACTGGACATCTATTCCCTCAGTCTCTGCTCCATCTTCATCCCTGGGCTCCTGTCTGCAAGCATAGCAGAGTATCATTAATAATGTCAAGCGTTGGCTCTCTCATATGGGGTGGGTCTCAAGTTGGGGCAGTCACTGGATGTCTGTTCTCTCAGCCTCTGCTCCATCTTCATCCCTGGGCATCTTGTTGGCAGGAAAAAAATTGGGTTGAAGATTTTGTGAGTGGGTTGATGTCCCTCTCTCTCCACTGGAAGTCCTGCCTGGCTACAGGAGGTGGCCATTTCAGTAGAGTAGAAGTTTTTGACCAGAGACGAACTATTAAATCTTCTGGGTCACTTCTCAGAACACAGCACCCTCTCAGGTCCTAAAGGCTCTCTCTGATCACCAGGCTGCTTTTGGGCCATTGAGCTCTGTAGATGCTTCTTGACGCTGTCTGTGGCCTTGAATCTTTTGCTGTAGAGATGCTAGACTACATATCCTGAGCTGGCTCCTGCTGTCACTCATGGAGCTGTGAAGCAGCAGGGCTCTGCCAGGAAGCCAGGTTTCTATGCCAGATGGGCCCACAGTCAAGTCCTAGCCCCAGTAAATAATACATGGCTAAGGAACTATAGGAACTTAGGCAAGTCTCTGCACTTCCCTGAACCTTGATGTAACAATTAAATAACTTCCTACAGCAGAGTGGACACTCAAGCTGGTCATGACGATGTATCTAATAGAGGACATTCTCTCACCATTTACTCCTGGTGATTGTAATAAGAAGAAAGAATAGCTTGGTTATTGACCTCATTAAAACTTCATACTAACTCCCCAAAACCTAAGCAGAGAGTACTGTATTTCTTCACATCATAGATGAGGGAATTCCACTGGAGGCAAGTGTCACAGCCAAACACCTGAATGTTCAAGCAGGAGCAATCACCTTCCTGCTCTGACTCCGCCCACCAGCTCATCAATGCACATCTACCATCTCCCAGGGAAACAGGAAGATTCCCGCCCCAGTTGGCAGGGGTAGTCTCAGGTACTCTGCAGAGAACAGCGTGCTCTCATCCAGGATGAAATTTAAAACAAAAAGAACCCTGTGAACTCAAGTAGAAACCAGACAGAGGTGTCTGGAGAATGAGCAAAAGAATGTACTGGAAGGCAGCAGTGTGGGAGGATCACAGAGGCCCTGTGACATTTATACACTGAAGACTGTTAACTAGAGAACCAATGGATTTAACACTCCATGTTTCTGACTGAGGATGAGACCAACAACCGGGGCTAAGCAGATACGCATCACTGCCCAAACTGCCTTGTAAGAATTAATTCATCAAAATTTAAATCTGTCTTCAGGGTTGTTCCCATTGCTTTCCTCACTCTGTAGATGAAGGAACAAAGATGAGAATATCTTAAGGGGTGAGTGAGCCTGTAAATACCAGGACTGGAATCTGCTGACATCTGGCTCAAGGACAGTGTTCCGAATCGCTGCATGAGTGATACCTTCCAAAGAGCTGAAAAGCAGACAGCGCCATTAGCAGGTGGCAGAACTGAGGAAAAAGCAAGAGAGCTTTGTCTTAAAGCAAACATATACAGAGCCTGTGTGATCACAAGCTCAAAGCTAACCTGGTCTGCTCTGCAAGAGCTGACTCAGATAGATGGATGGATGGATGGATGGATGGATAGATAGATAAATAGATAGATAGATAGATAGATAGATAGATAGATAATAACCCCAAGGTTATTCTTTTTTATTTGTAGAAATTTAATCTGTTGCTCAAAAAAAAAAAAAAATCATCTCTCCTGAGGCTGGAGAGATGGCTCAGGGGTTAAAAGTACTGGCTGCTCTTCCAGAGGACCTAGATTCAATCCCAGCACCCATATGGCCAGGATCTTCTGGCTTCCTTGGACACTACACATAAGTGAGGCACAGACATACATGTAACACACACACAAATAAAATACTATTTTTAAAAATCTGTCCTTAAATATTTTTGTAGGATGACTATTAAGAATAGTTTGTTTTGCAGGGCAGTGGTGGTGCACGCCTTTAATCCCAGCACTTGGGAGGCAGAGGCAGGCAGATTTCTGAGTTCGAGGCTGGCCTGGTCTACAAAGTGAGTTCTAGGACAGCCAGCGCTACACAGAGAAACCCTGTCTCGAAAAAACAAAATAAATAAATAAATAAATAAATAAATAAAATAAGAATAGTTTGTTTTGCCGGGCAGTGGTGGTGCATGCCTTTAATCCCAGCACTTGGGAGGCAGAGGCAGGTGGATTTTTGAGTTCAGGACTAGCCTGGTCTATAGAGTGAGTTCCAGGACAGCCAGAGCTATACAGAGAAACCCTGTCTTGAAAAAAAAAAAGAGAGAGAGAAAATCAATAGTTTGTTTTAATCTGTTTGGCAGGTAAGGGAATATACACAGATATTACAAGAGTTTTCCAACTACTCAGGCCTGTAATTTGTCCGGAGGGAGCAACCCTCTGTACCTCACAGTAACTGAGGAGCAAATGACAGGAACACAAAGACGGGCTGTGTTTGTACTTAGCTGTCTCTGTCTTCTCAGACATCTGTCAAAAAGAGAAGCAAGAATCAGTGTAGGGGGAAGGTAAAGAGAAGGCTCGTGGTAAATCGACAGTACAGTCATCTTTGAAAATGGTATCCAGATATCTAGAAGCATAAAAATTTTTTCAAACTTGGAACTGGACCAGCGGGGAAGGGAGTGCTGATATATGAAAGCCCACCCAGGGCACTACTTGAACCTGTCCCAGCACCTCATGCAGGCGTGCTGAAGGCCCTGTGCTGAGGGGTTCCATCTAGACACTTTGGAGATGTAACTAGGTGATCTCCTGCCTGTCCCCTGAGCTCATTTTGAAGTGTTCCATGGATCAGCAAATTATCTTCTGCTGATTTTAATGTCTGACCTTCTTTTCTTCCCTTGGCATGATCTCTTAATAATAAATTCCATCACAGACTTCCCTGGTCTCTCTCCTGGCCACCCTGGTTGTTTATCATTAGACTCTGATAAAGTCACTCATGTGAGCAGCTTGCACCATGCAATTCTCCTTTTTAGGTAGCCATGGTAGAGTCTGGTTGCCTAGCATCCACCGTTCCTACTTCCTTCTGGACACACAGGCAGCGTCCCTGAGGTCTGTAGTGTGATTGGATACACTCTGTGTTCAGGCTGGACCCTAATGCTACCTCATGCAGTGCTGAGTTCTGCTTCACCTGTGTTGTTTGAGCTGCCTGTTAAGTACTCAGCTATGTAGTTTGAGGTGAGTGTGAACTTGAGATAGAATCAATGACAGAGAGCAAACATGGCGGCCCACGTCTACAATCCCAGCACCCACAAGGCCAAGGCAGGAAGACCTCCAGCTCAATGCTACCCTGGGATACTCAGTGAGCTCAAGGTCTGCCTGCCTTGAGTGTCTTCCTGCAAGACTATCATCGAAAACAGAAAAACGAGGAAAAGGAGGGGGCAGGAAGAAAAGGAGGGGGAGAAGGAGGTGTGTAATCGTGTGGCTGCACAGAGATTTCAAAATAAGAATATCGAAGGTATTTTCATGAAGAGCTAGTACTTCATAAATATTGAAGTCACCTGAAAATTAAAAGAGGCACTTCCAGGAGGCAGCACCCAGATGTGATGACTGTCACAGCATGTTTTATGAGATTGAGGAATGGGGAACAGCTGCAGACTTTGATGGTGCTAATTTCGGTGACAGAACAGGGCTCAGGGTGCAGAGTATACAGTCTTCAAGACTCTGGGGGGTAAAGGAAGGTAGAAGTACAGACAGGGAATAGAGACATCTAGCATTTGTGAGGGAAGGAAAGACGCTAGAGAGCCAGAAGAACTTCAGCACAGGGCAAGGAGTTCACGTAGGATGACAAAGCAAAGCAGAAATTAGGTCTATGGGGCTGGACAGATGGCTCAGCATTTAAGAGTGCTTTCTGTTCTTCCAGAGGAGCCAAATTCAGTTCCCAACCACCCACATCCAGCAACTCACAACTACCTCTAATTCCAGGTCCAAGGGATCTGAGACCCTCTTCTGGCCCTCATGGGTACCTGCATGTTTACTGCTCTAGAGGTGGGGGGACCTGAATCAGACTGAAGTCTCACACAATAGTCAACTTTATCCAGAGCATCAGACAATTCATACTCTAAGAGTGTACCAAACTGGCCGGTGCAAAGTTGACCAGTCCTCTGAGTGGGGGTGTGAAGCTGATTATAGTAAAATTAGAAAAAAATATGCAAGAGACAGGTATGGCAGGGCTGCTGTCCATTACCACACCAGCCAAAAGTGTATTTCTCATAGCCTTCTTATATTACAGTACAACGAGAAGCAAAGCCACAAGCTAACAAACACAAGTGGCAAGAAAAGATCAACTTTCAACTTCTGGGGCCATTGTGAGAAGATGATTCCAGGCTAGTAGAGAAGGCTCCCACCCAACACCTTCCTTCTGTCACACAGGAGACAAGGACAGCAGTTCAGGAAGGGCAGGCGAGTTTAGAGTGAGAAGTTCAGAGCCAAGATGCTGAGGAAACTTTAGGAGTATGGAGCACCACTCACACCCCTGCCTCCAGCACACCTTGGCTGCATTGCCATCTCTTCATCCAGTCAGGCTTCCTGCTCAGAATCTGGACAATTGCCTTCATCCTATGAAAACCAATTTTCCAAAAAGAGATTACATTCCCTATTGGTTCCCCATGTGACCCCGCTCCTAACTGTCATCGTTGTCTAGCCTGAGGAGGGGAGACAACCGTGAATTCACTCACAGGTGTTAGTAACAATGGATAATGATGCTGCTACTTCCTGGGAGCAGCATTGCATGGTTGGGATTTCTAGAGCGATATATTTGAAGCCAACACTGGACATTTCCAGCTCTGCCTTGGATGAGAAAGACAGTTTGCAAAAGAAGAAACTTGCAGATGTTGGGCCAACCTTGCGTGCATGACATGAAAAGAACTCGGTCACAGTGTATGATCCTGTTGATGAGTTCTTGAATACACGTACAAGCATTTTTTTGAGAATTTTTATATCCATATTGATCAGAAAAATCAGTCTCGTTTCTGTTGTTCTTAGCCGGCTAGGACTGGCTTTGTCAAGTGAGCTTTCCAGACTTCCTTCCTTCTGCTCTGTGAACAATTTGAGGAGGATGGGGTAGAATCTTTTAAAGATTTAGAATAATCAAAACAAGTGTCTGAAGGTACTTCATTAATTTCAGTGTTGGATATGAAGTGGCTTAGTCTGGGGCTGGAAAGATGGCATGGCAGTTACAAGTATGCAGTGCTCTTGAAGAAGAAGGGCCCAAGAATAATTCCCAGCACCCACATCAGGTGATTCAAGGCCACCTATAAGTAACTCCAGCTCCTGGGACTCCTGCACCCTCTCCTGCTTCCTTGGGTACCAGTGTGCACAAAACCTCACACAGGCACACATACATATGCACAACTAAAGATTAAAAGTAAATTCTAGGGGCTAGAAAGATGGCTGCAATGGTTAAAAGCATTGACTGCTCTTCCAATGGACCCGAGTTCAATTCCTTGCACCCACATGGCAGCTCACAACTGTCTGTAACTCCAGTTCCAGGGGATCTGCCACCCTAAATAAGTGAATATGTTTTGAAAAAATAAAATAAAAATATAAATTTGAAATGGCTTAGTCTTTCTTAACTAAACTTGAGTATTTACAATAGGTAAAGTGCACAGAGCCCTTGTGAGTGGGCTCATCAGCTACAGAACAGTCTCTACGAAGTAGAAGTTGTCTGTGTCTGTGCACCACCTCAAGAAGGCTTGTGTTGGTGCATTTTCCTCTAAACTGCTCTGCTCTAAGGCACTGTGTTCCCCTGCCTGAAACATATGACCTCATATATGGGTGGAGTTTGATTTAAATAATTGTACCAAGTGGCAACTATGTAGGAAGCAGAGATCAATTGCAAAACTTCTTATGGAATAATTGAGTGAGTTTTTGTCTACTGTCTCCTCTCTGCAGTGATTTTGACCAGGATCTGCCAGTGAACACTAGTCTTCTCATTCCAGGGTGTGCAGTGGCCACACGACCACTTTGTTCTTTAGTACCATATTTGGGACATAGCAATTTTTTTAAAACAAGCTTCAGAATTTTTGACCCATTGCATAAGAGCTTTCATGGAATCTTCCATCTTCCCAGCTGTCGGGGACTCAGATTTCCCTCTCATTTGTTCCAGGATAACGTCTACTGTTGTTTAGCCAAAAGAAACTATTTCTTGCTCCAAACCTTTTCTTCCCTCTTGTTCTTTCTGCAGATTAACAGACTGTTTTATCTGGAATCACATGTCATATCTACTTGGGAAATAGTTGCCTTCTCTTCAGGGGCAAAGAGGGTTTCATAGAAGGATAACATGCATTCCATCCTTCTAGTGACTCAAAGAAGGAGCCACTGTTTCCTAGTAAGCAATTTGAGGATTCATGTGTCATCACCAGACTGTATCAAAGAGCCATGGTTAGGGCAGCAGGTCACTGTCTGCCCTAACTGGATAACCTGGGGAAGGGGTATGGTGACTCAGTGCCTGAGACACAAACTCCTCCATCCCACAGGGAGATTCCCATGATGATCATAAGAAGGATTTTTAGAACCTTTTTGTACTTAAAATTATAATCTTCACATTTCCCATGATGAAATAATCCTCAGCTACTATATATGTACATATACATACACATATACTACTATACATACACATGCACATATACTAGACATATACATATATATAGATATACCTATCTTTATTGACTAACAAAAAGTTCCCTATTGTCCACTACTTTCATTGATTTTTATTTCTGGCTACTGTGTGTTATCCATGTCTGTTTTCTGTTGTAATAATGGAATATCACAAACTGAAAATTTTATAAGGAATAGAAGCACACTTAACTCGGGAGTTCTGGAGGTTGGAAAGCCCAGGAACATGATGCTGGTGAAGGACTGTTTGCTGCACCACAGCCTGACACAGGGCCAACACGGTGAAACAAAGCCATCAGCATCAACATGGTTGTCCCACCTTGATGAATGCATCTAACCCTAACTAGCTTCCAAAGGCCCCACTTCCACACCACTGTGATGTGTACTTAGAATTAGCTTTCCAGTACACAAACTTTTGGAGACACACACATCATAGCAGAGATATAGCGCCTGCCTCGAAGATGATCCTTGCAAATGTGAATTTTGAAAAATCCTGAGAGAGCATGAAAAATTATTTATGCCAGGTGTTTGTGGTTTTTGCCTTTCTATAGCCCAATGCCAGGTGTTTGTGGTTTTTGCCTTTATAAACCCCTTACCCCTTGAGCTCGTGGTTGACTCCTCTACCCCTGCGTGGGATATGAGTCGTCTCCAGTGCACTGGTCTTTCCCAAATAAACCTCTTACAGTTTGCATCAAGACCATTTCTCGAGAATGATTTGGGGTGTCGCCTCTCCTGAGTCAGAATGTGGGGGAGTCCTCATGCTGTGAGTCTTTCAATTTCGTCCTGACTATTTTGTTTGAATGCATCTTAAGAAATTTCAGGTCAAATGATATTGCGGGAAGCGGGTGCAGCTGCATGGGCCAAGATGTTTACTGCCTTGCCCAAGCATGACGGTGAGGCTGCAGCGTGGGCTGCCTGCCGGGCTAGACTATCCCTCGTGATCCGGACCTGTCAGCCTATTGGTGACCGACCTGAGCTCGTGCCTGGAGTGTGTGTGAATTATGATTGGATGATGTGGGTGGAGCTAGATGAGGTCAGTATAGGAAGCTTGTAGGAGTTGCCACGAGATAGGAGTTTAGCCCTTGCCCTAAGTAGAAGCTAGTTGTAGTAAGAGAAGCTGTTGTAAGTAGTAGAAGCTGCGGTCGTAAGAAAAGCTGCAAGAAGGAGAACAAGTAAAGAAGCTGTTACGTGAACCCACCTTGGTGTCCATGTCGTTCTTGTCTCCGCTGGTCGGAGACTGCGGAGACTGGGACATGATATAAGCTTTCAAAGGAAACAAATCAAAACAAAACAGCCAGTTTATGGGTTATGCTGGAGATATAGCTCAGCAGGTAAGAACACTTGTTGCTCTTGAAGAGGACCTGAGTTCAGGTCCCAGCACCCACGTCAAGGAACTCATAGTTACCCGTATCCCCAGTTCCAGGGAATCTGCTGCCCTCTTCTGATCTCCATAAGCACCTGCATACTCATGCTTACGTCCTTCTCCAATGAGTGGGTATCCATATACACTTCCCTACTCCACAGCGAACACCAGACTGCCATAAGGCAGTGTCTCTTTATTCATAAACTCCTTCCTTGGGTTAACAGGGTCTTCTGTCTTAGCATCCCTGGTTGGCTTTGGCTACAGATAGTTATGCTTTTGAAAGTTCTTAGTTTCTTCTTTTTCAAATTGAAAGTCCTCTACTTATACAATCTGTGACTTTAATACATACTAATAAAAAATATATTATGTTTCTAACTCCAGTAAATAATGAGACTAGCCTGTCAGTGTCAAACATTTCAAGCCAGGTCTTGTCCTCAACATTATATATGCTAAGTGCTCACAATGAATCAGGCAGGTGGGCTTGCTTTCATAGATGATGAATCTGAATCATAAGAACTTAAAAAGGCTGAGCTTAGAATCCAAGCACATCACTCCCAGAATTCACAAACCTAATCATGACATCAGACTTCACTTATGAATTTAGCTGAAACTTGTCCCTTAGAAATAGTACCAATAACCCTTTTTATTTGTTTTTTTATTTTATGTGTGTGTATTCCCTGTATATTATATCTAAGTACCACATGTGTGCAATACCTATGGAGACCAGAAGAGGACGACAGATCTTTTGGAGCTGAAGTTAAAGGTAGTTGTGAGCGAAGGTATGGGTACTGTGAACCGACCCCACAAACTCTGCAAGAACAGTTAGTGTTCACTAACTATCCTCCCTCCAGCCCTCACAAATAGCCTTTTTTAGTGTTTTCTAGATATCAGAGATACAAAACTTTATCTTAATTTGCTTAAATAAATTAAGCAAAGTACTAATGTGTATTACCAAGTTTTGTGTTACTGTAACAAAAAAAAACTAATAATGAAGCTTATAAAGAAAAATATTTATTTTAGCTCCTGGAAATCTCAGTCCATGGCCATGTGGCTCCATTATGTTTGGGCTTGTTGTGAGACTGAACTTTCTGAGGGGACAAAGAACAGAGAGAAAGAGGATAACAAAGCCAGTTCCCAATATCCCTTCTAAAGAAACCTTCCAATGACTTAATGTGTCACTAGGCTCCACCCACTGTCTCCACCTATAGCTCCTGTAGCTTCAGACCAATTCTCCACTGTATGGATCTTAGGACATTTCATTTCCAAAACTGCCCATCATCCAGCTACCCTAACCCATAAAGGTACAATGGCTTCCATCCATCTATATTTTAATTTGTTTCTCTAAGTCTTCAAGTTTGATATAAATGTATGTATGTTCTATCCAAATGTCTCTAAATCTCTGATAATTATACAAAGCTTTGTCCTCTCCTCAGATGTAGCAACAATGACTTCTGGTATGATTTATGCATGTCATATAAGCCAAGAACAGTCCCGGTGCTCTAGAGGATGCTTAGCCCTGTCTCCACTACATCCATGGGGTTCTTTCCTTTTGTACCTGAGACAAGACCACTGCTGGTAAAGGCAGAAGTAATTCTCACTGGGATTTATTCTAAATGAAGTATAAACAAACACACATTAATCACAATCCAGCAGATTCACAGAGCAGCAGGTAACTGTATCTAACAGGAGATGGGACTAAGAGTATCTAACGTAGAGACTGTGAATTCAACACAGATACATATGACTGCAAAGCAATTATGACTTGAGAGACTGCTGGAGCATTTATCATCTAGCCCACACCTGAGCTATGAGATTTGAGAGGAAACAGGCAGGAATGTCACTCACTGCTTCATCCCACTCCTGATTACATATTGCTGGCCTCTTCACCCTTCCTTCCTCATTACCTGATCCCTCAAAGCCCCCTCGATGGCACTGCCTCCTTTGGAAATCAGGCTTCCCAGCAGACAGCTGTCTTCAATACTAACCCTTCTGCAGCCAGTCTCCAGTCTGTCACTGAGGTGTCAGACTGAGATTCATGCTTGTTCTCAGTGAATCGAGGCTCTCCTGGGTCATATAGGAAAACAAATGACTTTTGATAGCATCCTGGGTTCTTTGAAGATCATATCACAGGGATCGTGTGAGCATGGAAACACTCAAAGGCACCGTGTAGCATCCATGGCCCATACACTTGGAAAGAGCTCTGGGGTGGACCTCTGTTTACTAATGGCTCCCATGGAGACAGACCAATCAGTCCCATAGGCTCTTCCAAGTGAGAAAGGCATAGATCTGTGTGACTTGTTCCTCTCTAAGCACTGTCAAATACAACCATAAGAAAAACTTTAAAAATAAATAAGAAAAAGATTTTAAGCTGCTCCAAATTGTTTATAGTTTCTATACATGGATTTCTCTAAAACATAGGACACTGGGTTCTGTCTGGCAGGTCCTTTGCTAACAAGTTATTTTATCATGGCAAAGTCAGTTGTCACATGAAGTGATGTGTGACCACATGAAGTCCCCTGGGCCTGAGTGTGGGAAGCCCTGGCTAAGGAAATCATGTCATTCCTTGAGCTATAGATTATTGTTCTGGCAAAAAGCAAGTGGCTGGATGTTCTCATTCCTAGGAAAGCATCCAAGACCTCCCTTCCTCCAGTTTGTCCTAAGCATGCTATTCCTTAGACTGGCTTCCTTCTCCGTGACCTCCCTTCCTCCAGTTTGTCCTAAGCATGCTATTCCTTAGACTGGCTTCCTTCTCCGTGACCTCCCTTCCTCCAGTTTGTCCTAAGCATGCTATTCCTTAGACTGGCTTCCTTCTCTGTGACCTCCCTTCCTCCAGTTTGTCCTAAGCATGCTATTCCTTAGACTGGCTTCCTTCTCCGTGACCTCCCTTCCTCCAGTTTGTCCTAAGCATGCCATTCCTTAGACTGGCTTCCTTCTCCGTGACCTCCCTTCCTCCAGTTTGTCCTAAGCATGCCATTCCTTAGACTGGCTTCCTTCTCCTTGGACATGCCCTGTGGACAGGCTCTACTGCTGCTAAAGGGCTGCCATGTTTCTGCCATCTGTGCACGCACAGGAAGGGCCACAGCCTCCACTCGCATCCTCAGAGAGAGAATGGGAATACATCAGGGTGTTCTCAGAAAGAGCCTAGGACTCCAAGCACAAGAGTCCAAAAACAGCCTGCAGCTCCTACTTTTTCAGTTCAGAGCTAGTTTGCCAAGGAAGAGGGAAAGCGCATATTAGAAATGAATCAGTGCCCCTCCCCCACCCCAGTCTCAAGTTTCTGTTTCAATTGTTTTAGTGCACTGTCTGCCCTTGCTTGTGATTCTGTTGTGAGGGCCTGCTGCTGCATGCTCCCAGAGGTGAGCTGTATTCCCACCGTTTACTTTCACCTGTGTGGTCTGTTGTAAAGCAGGTCTGTCTGTAGAGTCACGGGATACTAGAGCTGGAAGGGAGTGTAGACTTCAACTACTCTACACTCTATCTTTGTGCTACCTAAGATGAAACTTAGGTAGCAATCAGGTGCAGAGCCTGGGGCGGCAGGGAAGTGTACAGAATACGGAGGGAATTTTTCCACTTCAGTCTCCATTGTACATTCACCATTATTTTTTGTTAAGTTTGACTTCAACATTGATTCTGGGGCAGGAGAGATGGCTCAGCAATTAAAAGCACTTGTTGCTCTTGAAGAGGATCCAGTTTCAGTTCCCAGCACCCACAAATTGGCTCACTACCATTCACACGTCTAGTTCCAGGGGATCTGACGCCGCCTTCTTCTGACCTCTGCAGGCACCAAGGACATAAATGATGTACATGCATACACACATATAGGCAAAATACACACATAAAATAAATCCAAAAACAGTTATTCTGAATAGTTTCATTTTTTAAAATAATTAAAACCTTTTTAATTATTAAGAAAATAGAATTTTCTATTGATGAGCAACCAGTCCCACCACTGTGGAAACTGGTATGGAGGCTCCTCAAAAGACTAAAATCATACCCGATGGTGTCATGTGACCCACATACACCACCCTTGGGTATATAGAGCCCAAAGGACTCTACGCTAACACAGCACAGAGATGCTTGCGTATCTGAGTTTACAGCTTCACTAGTCACAAAGGCCAAGACCTCGATGCAGCCCCAGAGCCCAATGACACCCGAGTGCATAATGGAAATGTGGTATCGGTACACAATGGAGCTTTAGTCAGTCATAAACAAGAATGACTCTAAGCTGTTTGCAGGGATAAACATAACTAATGGGGCATCATCAAATTAAACGGAATAACAAAAATCATGTTTTCTCTCACTTGTGAATCCTAGGCATTACATGGATATATCAAATCACATATGTACATGAAACTTGAAAGAAAGTGCGGCTACAGGGGAATGGATTGGAATAATGACAGGAGGCAAGGGAGAAAGGGAAGAGGTAGGAACATCAACACACGTGGTGCCCTTTAATGGAAACAAGGCTATAAAACCCATGGTTCTATCCAATGACATACACACCATAAAATTAATACTTAAAATTCTGTTGTTTTCTAAATGCCTCTGCTTCTTTAGAGCAATTAATGCACTATTTTGGGTTTGAGTTGTCAAAATTTTAAAGAGCCGTAATATAGCTCTATTCAACTAAACAAAAAGTCATCATGCTTTGAGGTAGTTAGAATGGCATTTAAGTCAACACTGGGCCTGTGTTCAGTTTCATAAGTAAACATGTCATATCTGTCATCTTCTTTTATTTATGTGGAGCCTGGGGTTAGTGACAATCTATTAAGCTAGCACCAAATCCTCTGAAGAGAAATTAATCAAATCATCATGGCAGAATGGCATGTCAGACACTGTTGACATTCCAGACAATAACACAAAGCCAAGACAGCCTGATGTTGAATCAACACAAACAATTCCCAGGCAGGCATAGACCTTGCATTTTCTATAAGCAGCAACTGATCAATCCCTATACTCACAGGAAGGTAGATTCCACATTTCCTACAGAAAATGTTGTTTCGATAACAATTGTTCATAAGATAATTTTTTTAACTGAACCTGCATTTTGGAGATATCACCGACCCTAGTCTGGCTATCAGTCTTTGGTGTCTGTAATGGATTAGGAAGACCCTCAACGCAGACACTGAGTGTGATCTTAACTGGAAAGGTGATAAAGAGATCATGCTTGACTCTCTGTATAGAGCCAATATACCCTGATGGCTAATGCTGGTAAGTAACTACAGGATCCAGAGTCACCTGGGAGGCAAGCCTCTAGGCACGCCATTCCATGGGCTGGGGTCCTCAGCTGAGTAAAAAGGAGAAACTGAGTTGAGCACGCGCATCCATAACTCTCTGCTTCCTGACTGCGGTGGCAGTGAACTGAGCCGCTTCACAAGCCTGCCACTGATTCCCTACTGTTATGGGCTGGAACACCAAACTGTGCGGCAAAATACGCTCTTCCTTCTTGAGTTGGCTTCTTGTCGGGTATTTTGTCAAAGCAATGAGAAAACAAAACAAAACAAAACAAAACTAATGTAAGCCCTAAATCCAGTCAATTGTTCTCATATGAAGAGACAAAGGCCTTCATGGAAGAAAGATGTGGGGAAAGGAGCACTGAGAAGAATGGGAGGAGCTGATGGAGTGGGAGGAGCTGATGGAGTGGGAGGAGCTGATGGAGTGGGAGGAGCTGATGGAGTGGGAGGAGCTGATAGAGTGGGAGGAGCTGATAGAGTGGGAGGAGCTGATGGAGTGGGAGGAGCTCCTCTTTCTATTTTCCTTCCTTTTTAAATCTAAACATTATAATGATGCTTACTGGTGGCTGTTAGGGTTCACTCAGGTAACCCAAAAGACTCTCAAGGTTCTCACAGTCATTACACCTACAAAGAACTTTTCCCCACTAAGGTCATACTTACAGGTTACAGAGCTGTCTTTGGGGACCCGCTATGAGCCCATTACAACTTCCAGACCTAGCTGACTTTACTATGGTAAAGATCTCATGTCTGGGTGACATCTCTCTGATCTTATGGTACACCGTATGAACACAAGGCCAAGAGCACATCAACAAGAGAGAGGTGGAAGAGAATCCTGGTTCTCGGTACCATCACTTGAAACCGGCTCTCATCCCATTCTGTTCCAATCCGTCAGCCAGCACTAGCCACAGGGACACAAGTTCAAGGAACAGACAGATGTAAACGGCATGCGCATGTTTGTGGACACTGCAGCATGCAGGTCAGATAAGGATCCGAGTCCACCAAGAGAGGCACTTTCCACATTCTCTCAGTGCAGCCTGCCCCTCCTCCACAGAGCTGCCCCTCCTCCAACAGCTGGTTCAAGTTTCAAAGGTGACAGCATTATTCAGTCTCTCCAAAGTCCTGTGTGAAAGGTTTTGGGGTTTTGGAGTTTTGTTTTGTTTGTTCATTTGTTTTTGTTTTTGGATGCTAAGGGGAAAAAAAAAAAGACATCTACCTTTTCTTTTGCCAAGTGGGTAGCATGCAGTTCTCTCCTGGGCTAGCCCCTTGTCACAGGTTAAGAGAACAATAGCCTGTTAATAGCCCCATAGCCTGCCCTCACTTCCTACTTCAGCTGCAACTCAGGAGTGGCCAGTCCCAACCTCACACCACACACTTCTAACCAACTACTGAAACTACAAAGGTCTGGAAGCTAGAGAAGTAGCTCAGTGGTTAAGAGCACTTGCTGTTCTTACAGAGGACCAGGGTTCAGTTCCCAGCACCCACATGGTGGCTCACAACCATTTCCAACCCCAATTCTAGAAAATAAATCAAGACCAAAGGGAGAGCTGTGTGGGGTGATGCCTGACCTACATGGGCATCAGGCATGCATGCAGTGCACATACACACATGCAGACAAAACACTCACACGCAAAATAAAATAAAAGTTTAAAAAAATTAACTTAGAGGTTTCTGTGACCTTCTTGGCTTTCATAGTCCCCTAGAACCACTCACAGACCTCAGGAAAACAGTTTTAATATCGCAAAACGGAATAAATCCAGACCAAAGTGGGAGACTCATGGGGTGATGTCTAGAAGGGTTCCAAACATAGCAATCCATAACCTCCGGGCAGCTCAGCCTCCCAGGACGTTGGCATCTACGAACCAGAACTTTTCTCGTGGGGTTTCTTTATGTAAGTAGGCTTGTGGGAGCCCCTGGATGCTCCCCTCCCAGGAGGGCCAGTTAGCATCACAGCCTACACTGGCCTCACAGGTGGCCTTAGCTCTCCAGCAAGACCAGCCCCATCCTGAAGTGTGATCTAAAGGCCAAGCATGAGTCACTTCTTTGCTATAAACTCAGGTGTGGTCCAGCAGCCCACAACGAATAACAAAGACACTCCTATCTTTCACTCAGGAAATTCCAAGGGTTTTAGAAGCTTCCTCCAGAGAACCAGGGACAAAGGGCAGCCAAGTTCATTAGACAATTGCTGGGATGATCGAGCCTAAAGAAGGGTGCAGCCAGGTGTGCCTGCCCCCACATCAACCTACCACACAGGGAAGCCCACCTGTACTAAGAGGATAAAGCCAACAAAGAGAGGTGGGGTGAGAAGGGGGACAAGAACAAGCCCTGACAACACAGGTTCCTCTGTAGTCCCACCTTTCCCTGCTTACAAAGTCTGTACATCTCACCACCAGCTTCAGCCGCACGGAGCTGAATTCTCATCACTGAAAAAAACGAAGAAGCTGGTAACCGAAGGGGAGATGCATAAGAGAAATTAGTTACCAGGCAATAATCTAAGAATAATAACAAATGAGGAAGATAACACTATTATTCCAGAGGAAATTAATAGCTGTGAACCCACTTTTGTTCCAGATTTTTAAACAATATAGCAAAGTATGGAATAACAGGAAAGTGTTTCCAGGGAAAACAGTTAAGAGGGGGCTAAACTCACAGTGGTTCTCAACCTGTGGGTTGCGACCCCTTTGTAGGGTTGAATGACCCTTTCGCAGGGGTTGCCTAACACCATTGGAAAACACAGGTATTCACTGTGTGATTCATAACAGTAGCAAAATTGCAGTTACAAAGTAGCAAGCAGCCTTACCGTAAACCCTCTAGCTGCAGAGCCAGAAAAAAACTCACCAAAGCATTCACTCACTCATGTAGCACTGTGCCTGCCTTCCCTGGTTCTCCCTGAAAGCATCACCCACCAAGCTGGCAGTCATCTTCCCAGAAGAGACTAGAGACAGAATGTAGATGAAGGAACTTTGTTAGTCGGAGAACATGGGGGACTAGAGTCCTGCCTAAGCTCTAAGCTAAATGGAGGTGTAAGAAAGAGGCACCAGCCTGAGACTATCCTAAGCCTCCTGGCAGAACATACTGTTCTCTCTTGCAGCTGATCGAAGGACTGAGAAAACTTGAGCCACTGAAACCTGGAAGGATCAGGAAGGGAGAGCAATCAGACACACTGAAAGGAATGCCTGGCGACACAGATGATCTTTAAAGCAACCCTCAGGAAATAACTCCCTTGGTTAGAAGTCAAGTTGGATTAATACCCAGTTCATCTTCCCAGAAGGCCTGATTCACAAACTCACTATGCTTAAAGGACGCTAAGAGCCCCTATTCCCAAATAGGATATTACCCAGACCACCAAAATTAACATATACTTACTCAAATCTACGATTTTAATAAAATACATGTGTTTTATAAGTTTCCTCATTGTTAATTTCTGGATAAATCTCATCTCTAATAACCTACCTAGGGGACTGGAGAAATGGCTCGGTGGTTAAGAGCATTGGCTGTGCTGCAAAGGACCTGGTTCAGTTCCCAGCACCCACATGGCTACTGTCATCCACAACTCCAGTTTCAGGGGAATCTAGCACCTTCTTCTGACCCCTATGGGCACTGCATGCACATGGCACACATACATTTATACAGACAAAACACTCATACACATAGAATAAAAAAATACATCCTTTTTTTTCAGTAATCTAATGGAGATCTTAAACTGCCAATGTTTTCAACAAATAGGACATTATTTGTGGGGTTTATTATTAAAGAATTTAATAATGTCCAATTGGCCCTGGTTCGTTGTTTCACTAATTTTCAAAAATGAATGAATGAATGAAAACAATGCCAACTAAAGCAGTAGTAAAAGCAACCAACTTCCCCAGTAAAGGGTGCCAGAGTCCCTGGCTTTGACACACCCAGCCTGATTGATTGTTCATCACCCCAAGATACAAAAAGACAGACTTGGATGGCAAAGAAGTCAGTAGATCCACACCCCTGAACCCAAAGATCTCCATGCAGGCTTTATCTTCAAAGTGCCTGCCCCACCCCCACCCTCTTCTCTCCTCACCTCCACATCTACCACCGTGGCTGGCACCACCATCAGTACATATCTCACAGCCTGCACTGGCTTCTTAACATTTCACTTGTTCGTTCTCTCTGTTTGCATTCTGGTCCCTTGACTGAAAAATCACAACAGCTTCCCATTGTCCTGCAAAGGCAAGAATTCAGACACAGCCAACAAGAGCCTGCTTGGCTCCTTCCCACCAATGGGGCCCAGTCTTGCCACACCAACTCCACTATTCTTGAACTGCTCTAACCTGATTGTGTTTGTTTGTTTGCGAGTGCTCATTTATTTTTGTTTTGCTTTGAATCAAGGTCTTTCTAAGAGGCTCAGGCTGGCCTGGAACTCACTGTGTAGTGCAAGCTGCCCTCAGACTCACAGCAATCCTTTTGCCAATGTCTCCCTGATGCTGGGATTGCGGACATGAGCCACTGTGCTAACTTGCCCTTCCTTCTCTCTTTATACAACACTCTATTTTCTCTGTGTTTGGGACACTTCTCCCACTATTCTGCCTCTTGATCTTTGCTTCAACCTTATTTTCCAAAAGGAACTAGGACCTTCCCGTTACCCATGGGTGCATTGCAGCCAGCCCAGCCATCATACTCTGCTGGCAGAAGGCTCCTCTCCTGCCCAGGGAACACGGATCTAGGTCTTTACTGGGCTAATGTCCATGAAAGGGTGAATTCATTCCAAGTGCTTGTTAGTTCCTCTACTAGCAGGAGAGAGAGAGAGAGAGAGAGAGAGAGAGAGAGAGAGAGAGAGAGAGAGAGAGAGAGAATAGTGTTTGTACAGACTCAAGAGGCACCAGGAAAAAGAAATAATACACCAAACACCTGAGGGAAAGCAATTATGTTAAGGAACCACAAAAATTCACCACAAACTTTCTGGCAACTTCAGCCAAAAGCAGGGTAGGGGTATACTGAAGAAAATTCTGTAATTTAAAAATAACAGAAAAGAATGCAAACTTGTTTGATATGAGATTTTTTTCCCCATAGATGGCTGAAATCTCTCTAGCATAGAGTTTATAGTATAGCTCAAAGAAAATGCTATTGTTGCATCTCATTTGTTTAGGCTGGCTCATCATGTTCACCTAGTGTAGATAGTCAGCCATCCCAAGTGGAAGCAATCGTTAGATTTACTGATCACTAAGCAACTCAAAGAAAAACAACTCTGAACCTCTAACTTCTACTCTAGGATAAAGAGCTGCAGTTGGAAAGAGCTGGGGTGGTTATGAATAGAGAATACATCTGAAGAGGTTCCCATAGTGCCTGGTTCACTGTAGCACCCAGTAACCCATGCTTTCCCGGGACCAGAGACTTGCATTCAGCTTCCCTGGGCCGTTAGAGCCACCTCAAGTCACCCAGCCGTGGATGGGCACGCTCTGAGCCTACACATCCTGGACACTCGAGTTAGCACTGCCTTGAACCGGATCTGTGCCTTTGTACGTATTCTTTAACCTTTCTGGTCCTAAATTCTGTCACATATAAGATGAGGATAATATTGGCACCCATCTTCACAGGACTGTTGAGACTGAATAAATGAATATATGAGCACTTAGGGCAATGCCCTTTGCATTATGAGGCTGTGTGAATATTTGTTGCTAGCTGTAGAGGAGAAACTGAGTCAAGACATAAAATATATGTCTACTGTACATTTTGGGAGAGTACTTTCCCAAGGGAAAGGGAGCCAAGAATTGAGGTAGAAAGTTAAATAATATTTATCTTTTTTACTGGCATTTTGCAGTAGACCACACATGATACCTATATCCCAACGTTGAAAGTTTGCACTTTGTAGCTTAAACTGTTTCCATATTTTTAATGTGTACATATGTGTGTTTGTATGTGTATGTTTAATGTGTACATATGTGTGTATGTGTATGTTTAATGTGTACGTATGTGTGTTTGTATGTGTATGTTTGATGTGTATGTATGTGTGTTTGTATGTGTATGTTTGGGGGGTGCATATGTCTGCAGTGCGTATGTGTGTTAACTGGTTTCCCTTTTCTGTTTCCTAAGTGGCCTTGGCCAGGTTGTGAGCCTGGAAGGGGGCCACTGTTCTTAACAAGGAGGGCATGGTGGCCTAAGGATGATGAGCTCAGAGACCCCACACACTGACACAGAGCCTTTCCTGTGAGTGTGTGGCTTCTGGAAAGTCCCAAGTTGACAGAAGCAATTTGAGCAGTTGTCTGAGCAGAAGGACAAAGGTCAGATGGAGGGTAGCAGCAGTTGCCTCCATGGAACTAGGTGGGTGTGAGGTAGAGGATCTCTGGGGTGCTCTGAAATCTTGTCTGGAGACTAAAAATGCTATATCCCATTGTATCAGGGTGTGGGTGCGCCAGGGTCAGACAAGAGGAAGTCCTAGAGCGGTGGGAAGCCTCTCTCTCTCAGGCAGTGGGATGACTAATACCTAATAAAGAATCCTGTTTAGTGTTCTGCACAGGAGGCTACGAGCATTTTCAAAAAGAATAGAGAGCTTTCATCCAAGCGGAAGCCTCTGTCTTTAAACACCTCAGGAGGTCTTGGGAGGAAAGCACCTGCCCAGCCGTCCTTTCCTCTCAGGAACAAAGGAACACTGGGAAGAGGAATAACATCCACACAAAGCAGATACTTTGTGTTCAATCAACTGCCATTTCATTATTCATTCTTTAAGTTAGCATACAAGATAATGGGCTTTGGTGTGTCATTTTCATGATACATTATACATTCATTATATGTATTCTACACTGTCCTTTATTCCCTCTCCTCCATTTCCCTCTCCTTCCTTCCTTTCCACAGCCCCTGCCTCCTTCCCTCCAAATAGGCCTCCCCCCCTTTTTTTTTTTAAGATTTATTTATTATCATATATAAGTACACTGCAGCTGTCTTCAGATGCACCAGAAGAGGGCGTCAGATCTCATTACGGATGGTTGTGAGCCACCATGTGGTTGCTGGGATTTGAACTCAGGACCTTCAGAAGAGCAGTCGGTAATAGGCCTCCTCTTTTTTTCTTTTTTTTTTTTTTTTTTTTTTTTTTTTTTTTTTTTTGGTTTTTCGAGACAGGGTTTCTCTGTGTAGCCCTGGCTGTCCTGAAACTCACTCTGTAGACCAGGCTGGCCTCGAACTCAGAAATCCGCCTGCCTCTGCCTCCCGAGTGCTGGGATTAAAGGCATGCGCCACCACGCCCGGCAATAGGCCTCCTCTTAACTTTCCTATCACAAGCATTCCTTAGCCTCTTCACCTTTAAGACGTCTTCTTCCACTCTCATAAGTCTCTCCCTCTTGTCCTGCACACACACACACACACACACACACACACACACACACACACACACACACACAATTTAATCTTGACTTTTTAAAATATTATTTATTATTATTATTATTATTATTATTATTATTATTATTATTATTATTGGGGGACATGTGCACACACTCATGGCTCAGGGGAGGGTTCCAGCGCGCACCTGTGGAGGTCAGAGGGCAACTTAGAGAGGCTGCGGATCAGAACTCAGGTTGACAACGGTTGGCTTTATCTGCTGGGCCATCTCACTGGCACCTGCAGCTAAATTTTTAAAGGATGATCAGAAATTCTTCAAAACCAAAGCAAAAGGCCCTTGTGCTTATCCCCAATGGAAGGAAGAAATAAAAGGAGCTTTCTTTTTTTCTTTTTCTTTCCGTTTACCTATTTTATTATTTTTTTCATTGGATATTTTCTTTATTTGCATTTCAAATGTTATCCCCTTTCCTGTCCCCTACCTCCACTGCAACCCCCCTCCCCCTGTTTCTACGAGGGTGTTCTCCCACCCACCCACTCCCACCTCCCTGCCCTGACATTCCCCTACACTGGGACATCGAGCCTTCACAGGAAAGGAAGACCAAAGTGTGGACGCTTCCATCCTTCTTAGAAGGAGGAACAAAATATGGGAGGAAATAAAAAGAAGCCATCTTTAAGGAGACAAACCCCTGTGGGTTGAGATGTTTCCCAGTACTTGGAGGCCCCCCTGTGGTGGGAGCCACAGAGAGATCTACAGGGAAGGCCAGCAAGGAAGGGGGAGAATGTAGGAAGTCAGCAGAGAACAAATTTAACCAATTAAAAAATAATAATAACATCCAAATGACCACAGGGCAGGTACAAGGCCCTTCTAGGCAGGCCCTAGGTGACGTTGTAGGGGCATCCCAGGTATCTCCAGAGCATGTCACTTTGTCTAACCCTGGGAAGTTAAAACGTTAGAGATCGAGAGATCTTGGAAACAAGGTTTGTTACGTTGTAACCCCTACAATGGGAGAACCAATCTTGGCCTAGTTTCCAAAGCCACCAACAGCCTAGATAGATCAGAGAAACCACAGTATTCTATAGTGAAGCTCTGAGGAGATGTAAGTACATGGGCAGTTTACATTGAACATCTACAGATTAGAGGGGTGGGGCACTGTGAGTCAGGCAATCTTCTTATCCTTGAAAAGGTGTGTCAAGGGCAGCTCATGCCTTTTGGTGGTTGGTTTTATGGCAGTGGGCAATGGCTGACCTCAATTTAGAGAGTCAGGGATTCAACACTGGGCAAGGAGCATGGGGCTGGCTCATTGCTTTTGATTTTGTTCCCCCTAGGCCCCTTGTCCATCTTCTCATTGGTTTCATCCAGAGCTATTTACTAAAATAATGTCTCTCTTCTCTCCTCCAGCCTTAGCCTATGGTTAAACTTAGGCCATCTTGGGATTTTCATCAAACTCCTATGCAAATCTGTGTGAACTCAGATGAGCCTGGATGACAAGTCTACAGTGCTGGGCATTAGAAACCCAGGATCACCCATGAGTTTATGGGCAACACAAGTTAGACTCCGTGGGATAAATTGAGAGAGACAGAGACAGAAGACAGAGAGAAACAGAGACAGAGAAAGAGAGAAAGAGGCAGAGAGAGAAGAGACAGAGACAGAGAGGCAGAGAGACAGAAACAGAGAAGTAATGAAGTTAGAGAGTTGGGGGTGGATCTGAGAGGAATTATGGGGAGGATTTAGGGAGGGGATGGAATCAGAATACATTGTAAGCATGTGTGAAATTCTTAGAGTTAATAAAAATCATATTTCATTTTATTTTATAATAAAGAAGCCTGGGATTGGAAGGATCATGCTGCCTCCAGTGCCCCAAGAAGCAGAATCCTTCCTTGCTCTCCCCAGTTTCAGGTAACTTTAGGCACACATTGCTTGTGGCAGCATCTCCTTGTAGAAGCGCCTCATTCGCTGTCCCACCCCGTACTGCCTGCGCGTCTCTGTGTCTTCTCTACTCTTGCTATAAATCTAATCAGACTGAAACAGAGGCCAGCCTTACAACAGAGTAGCTTTACACTCTGATTACATCTGCAAAGATCTGATTTCTAGATAAGATGGAGCTAAAAAAAAATCACTAAAAGAGGCCAGGTAAGATGGCTCGGCTCAATAAGCCACCAAACCTGAGTTTGATTCCCCAGGACCCACGTGGTGGAACAACCAACTCCTGCACATTGTCCTTCGACCTTTCTCATTAACTATGGTGCATGTACACAAAATAAATAAATAAATAAATAAATAAATAAATAAATAAATATGCATGCATGCATATATATGTACATACATAAATGAATGTAAAAATTATTTTTTTAAAGTCACCAGAGAGCAGGATAAGAAAGTGACATCATCTGGGGTGGGGGGTAAGTCAGCCCATCCTGGGGCTGTAAGAGCAGAGTAAGGGGCCATTAGGAGTATCACACAGAGCATAGTAGTTTCCATGTTTTATAGAAGGGTTTGTGGAGACTGTGAATGTAAGCAGCTGAGAGACCTCTAGAGTTCTGAATAATTCACCACGGAAGATAGTGATGCCAAGCACTGAGGTGTGTGTTAGGAGGAAAATCAAATTTGCAGCATAGCAAATTCAAGATGGCTACTAGAGATCCAAACCTACTACCAAGAAAGCAAATAGCACGTGCATGAAAGACCTCAGCTGGGTGATGGAGTGTGGGGACAGAATCTAAGTATGAGCTTAAAATTTTGCGGTTATTAAAATTTCTAATTGAGAACCCATTAGACCCACACAGTTCTGCAGTCTTGAATTCAACTTTTTAAAAAGAAATAGACCAAAGTCCAGAGTGAACAGCAAAAGGTAGGTTTAAGAGTCAAACACTGTCAGTTAATCTCTAAGGACACCCTACTTCCGCTAGAGAGATTTTCCTTGTGTTGCTTCCAGAGCATCTAATAAGATTTCTTTCTCCCTTTTCCTTTTGTCCTGCCGGGCAGTGGTAGCACACACCTTTAATCCCAGCACTTGGGAGGCAGAGGCAGGCAGATCTCTGCGTTTGAGGCCAGCCTGGTCTACAGAGTGAGTTCCAGGACAGCCAAGGCTACACAGAGAAACCCTGTCTCAAAAAAAAAAAACAAAAACAAAAACAAAAACAAAACTAAATTTCCTTTTGCCCTTCTGACTCATAGGAACACAGGAGGGGGAAATGTGACCTTATGTCTGACTCACAAGTCATTTCTTGGGCTCCTTATTATACTCATTTGAGTCTATTAGCAAATATGTCCTGTACCATCCAGGAAAATCACATTCCGAGGAACTACACAATTCTAAAAGTTACAATTGATAGAGTTGTCAGTTTACGGACTGCTCCAATGACTGACAGCTCACAATTGATGGCTTTTAAAGATTTATTTATTTTATGTATATGAGTACAACATCACCATCTTCAGACACACCAGAAGAGGGCATCAGATCTCATTACAGATGGTTGTGAGCCACCATGTGGTTGCTGGGATTTGAACTCAGGGCCTCCAGAAGAGCAGCCAGTGCTCTTAACCACTGAGCCATCTCTTCAGCAATTGATGGCTTTTAAACGTTTATTCTAGAAATCAAAGTTAGTAAAGAGTTAACCGTGCTAATGTGTTGTATCCGGCCAGCAGATCACAGCCTGGGTTCTAGCCTGGAAAGGCATTTTGGAAACCTGGAAGAGAAGAAGGGCTAGGCGGGCGAGAAAAGGATGCAGCTAAGACAGGCATTCTGATCAAAGCTCAATTTTACTATTTCGCACGCAGTTATGAAGAAGGGGAAGGGGGGCCGATTCCCGCCAAATAGTCCTGGAGTCCAGTAGCAGGGTGACCATGTGTATGGCTCCGAACAGCAAAGAGGCAGGTTCCAGCAGTGGGCGTGGCAGAACGATTGAGCCGCAAGCTCCATCCAGGTGTAAACAGTGGAACCATTAAGGCTGGGGGAGGGGAGGCTACACTAATGGATACGTGACATTTAAAACCAGAAATCACAGGAGAAATAACTACCAAAGCAAAGAGAATCAAACACACTTTTGCCAAGTGAAGCTAGGGAGTGTAGATGAAGTTGTTTCTTTCAAATGAAGAGAGTGTAGCTCTTGTCCTAAACTCGAATTGCAGTTCCACGTGGGAAGGAGGGTGAACATCCAGCAAAGGGGACCAGATTGAAAACTTTTCTGTTGCAAGGCTGGGGAAGGAGGAATCTGCCTCAGAAACTAAGGTGTTGTCTTTGTTGGATTTTGATTACTTAATACTGAACCTCTTCAGTAAAGGCGAAGTTTTTTTCTAAAATCTTCATGTTTGTTTACACTTAAAATCTTGTAGGGCTGGCGAAACTGCTCACGTGGTTAAGGAACACAGGCCCAATGACCTGAGTTCAATCCCCAGGAATAAAGATGGTGGGCGTCTTGCCAGCTCTCTTTGTGGACTTTTACTCAAAGGCAATCAAAAGTTAAATTGGGGGCTGGTGAGATGACTCAGCAGGTAAGAGCACTGGCTGCTCTTCCAGAGGTCCTGAGTTCAAATCCCAGCAACCACATGGTGGCTCACAACCACCGGTAATGAGATCTGATGCCCTCTTCTGGTGTACCTGAAGACAGCTACAGTGTACTTATGTATAATAATAAATAAATCTTTGGAGCAGAGCAAGCTGGGTCTACCGGAGCGAGCAGGGTTGACCAGAGTGGGCAGAGGTCCTAAATTCAATTCCCAACAACCAGATGAAGGCTCACACCCATCTGTACAGCTACAGTGTGTACTCATATACATAAAATAAATAAATAAATCTCTTTTTTTTTTTTTAAAAAGTCAGCCGGGCGGTGGTGGCGCACGCCTTTAATCCCAGCACTTGGGAGGCAGAGGCAGGCGGATTTCTGAGTTTGAGGCCAGCCTGGTCTACAGAGTGAGTTCCAGGACAGCCAGGGCTACACAGAGAAACCCTGTCTCGAAAAAACCAAAAAAAAAAAAAAAAAAAAAAAGTTAAGTTGGAAAGAGAAGTGTTGATGAAATATAAACTGTCACCTCTCTTGTGAGGGTGCCAGAGGTGGTGTCTTAGTTACTTTTCTATTGCTGTGAAAAGATTCGATGAGAAGGGCAACTTGCAAGCTAAAGTATTTGACTGGGGGCTTGCTTACAGTTTCAGAGTATGAACACCATGTCGAGGAGCAACGGGCAGGCTGCCGGAGACCAAGCATTCAAACAGTGGGCCCATGGAGGCCATTCTAGTTCAAACTGCCACTCGTGGGAAAGGGAGGGCACGCGCTGGAGGAACAGCAGGGAGGCCTTGGCTGGGGGGAAGAGCATAAGACAGCACCTATGGCTTCTCAGAACAGGACAAAGGCTTCTATGACCTGGGAAGCTTGTGCCCCTTTGGTGTGAATTCCCATCCCTGTAAATCAACGTTTTGAGAGTCAGTAAACTGAACCCGTACGTGAAGTGTTGTGTCTTATGTGGAGGTCACGGTGTCATAGGCTGTTTGACCAGGACAGAGGAGGGTGGGCCTAGGTAAGCCTCTGAGAGAGGACAGTGTGCATAGAACCAGGATGGCAGCAAAGGGCCCGACCAAGCCCTGCACCCTGTGCCCTCCAGGAGGCAGGGGACAGGACACTTCAGAACTTGGAACAGTATAGAAAGGAAGATGCTACTCTCGGCTCCATAAACTAGGTCAGGAATGTCTAATGTTTAAATTCCCTCTGCCATGATTTCTCCTCCATCAGAGTGTAAGATCAAACTAGGCGCTCTCTAAGGCATGACGTCCTGCTTGTTTGTCCTAGAAAAAAATCTCTGACTCAGGACCACCAAGCTATGGACTAAAATTCCTGGAGAAGGATTTCAGTCCACACCTGAGTTAAAGGTCCTACAAGCTGATTGGTTGGTTGGTTGGTTGGTTGGTTAGTTGGTTGCTTGCTTGCTTAGTTGATTGATTGATTGATTGATTGATTGATTGATCAATTGATTGATTGGAACTTCCAAGATTGTGGAGAACTGAAATATTGCACATCAAGAGCTAAAGTATCTTGGATGGTCTTCATCCCCTACGCTGCTTTGTTTTTGTCATCTTGTCACAAACTACAGAGAGACACCTAAGAATGAACCTCAGTGGAAGAATTGTCTCCATCACATTGGCCTATGACAATTCTGTGGGGCATTTTCTTGATGAATGATTGATGTTGGAGGGCCCAGCTCACTGTGGGGAGTATCACTCCTGGGCAGGTAGATCTGGCTTACATAAGAAAGCAAGCTGAACAATCCATGAAGAACAAGCCACTGTGCAGAGCACCTTCATTGTCTCTGCTTCAGTTCCTGTCTCCAGGTTCCTGCTTTGAGTTCCTGCCCTGACTTCCCTCAAGGATAGACTGTGACATGGAAGTATCAGCCAAGCAAATCCTTTCCTTCCCCCTAGTTGCTTTTGGTCAGAATGTTCTATCACAGTGACATAGACACAAACTAATACACCTCCTTAATACCCCCTATCATCCAAGGCTATGTGATCTAAGATCCAACCTGTGCGTATTAGGTAAATCTCTCTGAAATGTACTAACAGAATCCTGGCTTCCACCGAGCCAGAGACTAAGAATGTCACTAGATGATGTCTTAGGCCACTAGCAGAGAAGCATCCATACTCTACTGTAGCCTGCCTAACTGATGTTTCTACCAATGGATTTGAAATTTGCCTTGGTTTATGTCTTTCTCTTGTTTTGTAACCATAAAAACTTAATAAAATTGTTACCACGTTGGAACAAGGCCTCTAGGTTGGATTGAATCACTGTCACTGGGCCATAGCTATTTATATGTCTTCTGTCCCCTTTGAGATGAGAGCCATGTTTTAACCTTGACAAGGAATTTTAAAAGGCAACAGGAACAGTGTGTGGGCATACACAAGTTCCTTCAGAATATCTCCCTCTCCCTCTCCTTTCTTCCCTCCCCCTTTCTCACTCCTTTATTGTATTTTTTTTTCTTCTATGAATCCACCCAGACACTATCCTAAGCAGTAGCTTCTAGAGTACTGGGCAGCTACGGATAATCCAGAATTGGGAATTGGATGCCAACTCGAGACCTCTGCCACTCACCTCTGCCTGTGCTACCCTAGTCACGGGCCAGCTGGCTCCCATGGACAAGTTATAGAATGTCTCCACTGGAGCTGCCAAAATTCTCCCAGCCCCTTCCCACAGATGCACGGCTGCACTACAAAAGAGAAAGACTGAATGGAAGCTCGGAAGAGAGCCAGCCTCACCCTGCCACAGGAAGCCACCCGGACCAACGTTGATTTAAGGCCTCAAAATGCAGAGCAGGAAAGGGCTGGTTTCCTCTCTGTTTTTTAAGGCATGTGAGAAGCTACTGTGAGCTGAGACCCAGAGCTGGGAATGCCTTGAACGCTGTACACGGCGGTTTTCTTTATATTCTGATGTTGGCCAGCACGCCAGCAGAACATCTGTTTCTAGCTAGGAAACTGCTCGTAGGAAACACTCCGACAAAGGCTATACTCTTATTTCTCCACTTCATCCTTCAGCAAGATCCATGTCCTGCAGGACCCCGGGAAAGTCGGGAGGGAGGAACAATCTGTGTGGCCCATGATGCCCAACCTGCTTCAGGTCATGCCTGGATGACCAGCAGTGATGACATTTCCAGGGGAAGACCAGCCAGAGACACAGCCTGTGCCTTGCTGAAGCAGCATCCCAGCCACCCTGCTGTAGATGAGACCAAGTGACCCCCAACAGCAGCCTCAGTGCAGGGATGTCCTTACTGTCTGTGTCTCATGCCACGGTGGATGTCTGAAGCCTATGCACCTGACTGCTGGCTTTGGGGACATCAAAAGGGAAGATACAAGAATCACTGGAAAATGGTCCTACTTGAAGACTTCAGATGTTACCACTAATTCATAAGTCTAAGCTGCAGTAAAGCAATCCAAGAGATTACAGGGTAGAGTTGGGCTTTGCCATTTTAGCATTATGGGACTTTTTTCACACTGATTTTTATATGATAGTTACTCAGGACCTTGGAAGAGCAGTCAGTGCTCTTAACCGCTGAGCCATCTCTCCAGCCCCTAGTTGTATCTTTTGAAATGTGTGGTTGTTCCTTTATGCAAATAACCACACTGAGCTCCAGCTCTGACCTCATGCATCCTGAGTACGTTATGGGATCAACTTCTCCTCTTCTTCCTCTGCTCACTAACATCCCTCCCAACTCCATATCCTTTAACCCTCGATCCTGACTAGTTTTATTGCCAACCTGACACAAACTAAAGTCACCTAGGAAGAGAGAACCTCAGCTAAAGGATTTCCTCAATCAAATTGGCTGGTGCCCATGTCTGTGAGAGGTTGATGGATGGTTGGTGTGGGAGGGCCCAGCCCATTGCACCATCCCTAGGCAAGTTTCCTGGGCTGTAAGAGAAAGCTCTCTGAGGTGTGAACCATGGAGTAAGTCAGTGAGCAGCATCCTCCATAATTCCTGCTTCAGCCCCTGCCTGAGTTCCTTCCCAGACTTCCTTCCAGGAATGACTGTGATCTGGATCAATTAATCATCTGGGGGAGTAAGATAAAATAAATTCTTTCCTCCCCTCCCCCAAGTCACTTTCAGTCTTGATATTTATCAAAGCAACAAAAAAGAATGGTTAAGACACCCTCTTCTTGCCTCTCAAAGTCTTCACTCACATAGGTGAGGACAGCAAACCCAGGAGACTGGAGGCCATCATTCCTGACCAAAAGACAGAACATTTGAACCGAAATTGAGAAATGCACCGAGAGAGTCATGTTGCCCTCTTGCCAGTTATATGATCCTACATAATAGTCACAGGGAAGGAGCCCTCAGTCTTGAGACCTGAGAAGCCAGAGAAAGAGAGAGATACTCTTTGGCTATGGGAGCCCAGGGACAGCAGACTCCCACCACCAACCCCCAACCCCCACCCCTAGAAGTGTATTTTGCTTTAAAATTTAATCTCTCGTGATGTTATTAGC
This sequence comes from Mus musculus, assembly GCF_000001635.26. Classification (NCBI taxonomy): domain Eukaryota; kingdom Metazoa; phylum Chordata; class Mammalia; order Rodentia; family Muridae; genus Mus; species Mus musculus. The sequence continues at coordinate 7,519,638 of NC_000083.6, read as the reverse complement.
ATCT